>NC_089257.1:82967120-83274307 GCF_963930625.1 Muntiacus reevesi
TCTTGAGATTTATTAATGTGGTCCATTATACTAATGAATAACAGTACTGAACCATTCTTGCAGTACCAGCATAAATCCCACTTGATCATTATATTAATATATTATGTCCCAAATTTGGTGCAGGATGTTGCTTGCTAATATTTTATTTGGGATTTTTGTACCAATATTCACAGTAAATATTGATCTGTAACATTGTTTTTGCGCTATAAAGGTAGACATTTTGAAAAGCATTCAGAGTGTCAACAAAGGTAATGAATGTTTGCCTGAGATGTTATTGGTGCTAAAAGAGACTGTTATTTATGCAAACAAGATATTGGTTAACAGATGTTGATAAACTAGTTTCTTTGGTGATTAAAAAGTAGTGTTTTGAACATCTTTTGGTATCCTATCATGTTACTTTATAGCCATATAGATAGTTACAGGGACTTCCCCGGTGTCTCAATGGTAAAGAATTCACCTACCAAGCAGGAGGCGCAGTTTCAATCCCTGGGTCAGGAAAATCTTCTGGAGAAGGAAATGGCAATCTACTCCAAGATTCTTGCCTGGGAAATCCCATGGACAGAGGAGCCTGGCAAGCTACAGACCATGGGGTCACAAGAGCCAAACATGCTTTCTGACTAAACAGCACTCCAGATTAGTGTTTTTGCACATAATGTCATTTTTCCATGGGCATATTACTGATATTAAGCAGAAATTGCTTATATAACAGTTCTCGATAATAAAGCCTCAAAATATATAAAGCAAGAACTAATAGGTCTACAAATAGAAATAAATTGACAATATACGGTCTATTAGTCATATATAGACTAGTAGATTAGTCATATAGACAATATATGACCTAATAGTTATATATAGAACAATCAATTGGAGCAGGAGCCGGCAAACTGGGCCAAATTCTGCCTGTGGCCTACTCTTGAATGAAATGTGAGTTGAGAATGGTTTTTACATCTTAAAACAGTTGTGAAAATTAAATAAAAAATTGGTACAAAGACCATAAGTGGCCCACAGAGCCTAAAATATTTACTATTTACTCTTCAGAGAAAAAAAAAATGCTGACCCATACACATACCTTTACAAGCATACCTGAAATATTAAAATGTCAGTCAAAGAGGATCTCATAATGGTTAGTAAATGATGAAATATGCTGCTTTATCTACTTGTGTTGTAATGTATTCATCAAAGTTTATTTAATTTTCCTCTTTCTGAGCATGTAAGAAAATAGCACTTGTCAAATTCTTCTACACTAAAGGGCCATGTAACTGACTATGAGAGTGTTACAAACATTTCTGTACATCAGTTGACACTCTTCCAACTGATATGTCTATGCCCCCCCCCCTTGAATTGGAATCAACTTTAATGACACATTTATAACTACTAGAATGTAGGAGAAACAATGATGAGTAACTGCCATGGCAAAGATTTAAAAAAAAAACCTTTCTCTGTTTCCGCTTAACTCTCTCTGGTCACTTGCCTTCAGCGTGACCCAACTGGAGGTCTGACTGGAGAGCCTCATGCTGTGAAGAATCCAGATCATGTGTAAAGGCGACAGTTTCAGCTGACAATCAGCAGCAACAGCCAGATACATGCACAGAGACAGTCATAATTTCAGCCCTGAGCTTTGAAGTCATCAAGTGTTAACAACAGAGGCTATAGACTTTGGGGGCCAGAGACAAGCTAATGTATCCTGTGAGGATACCTGCCCCACAGAATCTGTGAACATAATAAGTTGGTAATTTCATACTACTAAGTTTGGGGGTAGTTGGTCATGCAGCTATAGTGACTAGATCAGTTATCAGTGGAATAGAGGTAGGAGTTATACATGCCACTTTGATAATTAGCCATAAATCCCACCTACTCTTAAGTTCTCTTCCGTAATGACTCTCTCATAGCAGGAGGTTTGGCAGGCATATTGATAAGACAAAAGGTGCCTGGATTTTTGAGTGGCCACCTGGAGAAGACTGGCCCATGAGTTTTCCTTGACCCACATTAGACTCATACATAAGTGAAAAATAAATCATTACTGTGCTGAGCCCCTGATATTTGGATTAACAGCCCATCCTATCTTACTAACACAAATACATTTTTGGACTTTAAAAGATGAAGCTAAGGCAGAATTTAAAGCATTCATCTTTAAATTCATGTATTACAAAAAGAGAATGGTGAAAAGTTAATGATGGAATTACTCATCTCGTGGTGTAATAAAATCAAAAGCAAAATGATACCAAAGAAAGTAGAAGAAAATAATAACAGAAAGTAAAGGAATAAAATCCAATTTAAAAATACACAATAAAAGCCCAATTTAAAAAAAATAATGAATGTGATAAACCTAATGCAAGACTTACCAAAAAAAGGAAAGGGAAAAAAAAAATTTCAAAAGAGAATATCACTGTACCTCTTACAGACACTAAGAAATAGTGAAAAGCTATTATAGACAGTTATAACCATATGAAAGTTACAGAAGTCCTAGAAAAATACAGCTTATCAAAACTAACACAAGAAGATAATGTCTTACTAGTCCTGCATTATTAAAGAACTGAATCGGCATTTAAAACTGCCCCACAAAGAAAACATTACCAAATGACTTCAACATTTCAAGAAACAGAGTCCAGTCTGAAACTAACTTATCCACAGAATAGTAAAAAAAAAAGGGGGGGGGGAGGGGGAGCGGGATATTTTCCAATTACTTCCATAGTCTCAATATCAAAGCAAACTAGGCAATGTAAGAAAAGAAATTTCTAGGCTAATCTTCCTTACTACTATTCATTCATGTAACTTCAGAAGCCCATCCAGAAGCTCAAATTCATACAAGCAAAACAAAAGCATAAATAGTATCATGTACATAATGAACAAATTGACTTTATCCTAAGACTGTAAGGGGAATTTAATATTAAAAAATCAAGCAAGCTATTTTGCACCAAAGAATTGATGCTTTCAACCTATGGTGCTGGAGAATACTCTTGTGAGTCCCTTGGACAGCAAGAGATCAAACCAGTCAATCCTAAAGGAAATCAGCCCTGAATATTCATTGAAAGGACTTATACTGAAGCTGACACTTCAATACTTTGGCCACTTGATGAAAACAGCCAACTTATTGCAAAGGATCCTGATGCTGGGAAAGATTGAGGACAGAAGAAGAAGGAGGGGGCCACAGAGGATGAGATGATTGAATAGCATCACTGACTTAATGGACATGGGACTCTGGGAGACAGGTAAACTCTGAGAGATAGTAAAGGACAGGGAAGTCTAGCGTGCTGCAGTCCATGAGATCGCAAAGAGTCAGAGGCAACTGAATTACTGAACAACAATTTGGTGCATTAATAATTTAAAGGAAAATGCTCAAAAGATCAATCACCTCTTAATTCCTGGGTTTTTTATTCTAAGTGAATAATTAGGGATTTGAATAAATATTTTTATAGATAATCTAAATTTTTCACAAATTTTTCTGTCTATTCCCTTTGCCATGTGACTGTAGTTTCTCCTACTAAAGAGGTGGAGTCGATTTTCTCATCTTTTGATTCTGAGGTTAGCTGTGTGACTTGCTTCCACAAGAGGTATTAGCCGATAAGATCACATCAAAGATTGGCAAATGCGGTTCTGCATTTATACTTCCTTTTCTGGCTCTTCTTCAAACATGCCGAGAGCGCTTCTGCCTGCCAACCTTTGGTCATCCTGCTCCGCCCACCTGAAATGCCCCTGCCTGTAGATGTCTTGACAGCTGACTCAGTTCTGTTCAGTTCAGCTGCTCAGTCGTGTCCCAGCATCAGGGTCTTTTCAAATGAGTCAGCTCTTTGCATCAGGTGGCCAAAGTACTGAACTTTTAGCTTCATTATCAGAACTTCCAATGAACACCCAGGACTGATCTCCTTTAGGATGGACTGGTTGGATCTCCTTGCAGTCCAGGGGACTCTCAAGAGTCTTCTCCAACACCACAGTTCAAAAACATCAATTCTTTAGTGCTCAGCTTTCTTCACGGTCCGAGTCTCACATCCATACATGACTGCTGGAAAAACCATAGCCTTGACTAGATGGACCTTTGTTGGCAAAGTAATGTCTCTGCTTTTTAATATGCTCTCTAGGTTGGTCATACCTTTCCTTCCAAGGAGTAAGCATATTTTAAATTCATGGCTGCGATCACCATCTGCAGTGATTTTGGAGCCCAGAAATCAGCTGACTCCTTGCCTTCAAATTCACATCTGAGCTTTTAATTGTTACCTCACCAGAGAAGCCCTTTCTGAATATTAAAGTTAAAAATGTGCATCCAATAAAAAAGAAATTCAGGACATCACTCCTTATCCTGTTTTCCCAGTTGTCTTTATAGCACCAGTTGTCTTAATGCTGATTTTGTTCATTGTCTATCTTCCTGACTGGATTATTGAGTACAGGGATTTTTTCTATTTTACCAATGAATTTTTAGTTCACAAGAACTAGTGCCTGGCATGTAGTTAGCACTCAAGAATTATTGGCCACATCAAAAACATGCCTTGGGTCTTACCAATTCAACCACTTTACTCTTTATTAATTTAGCAAAATATAATGCACCCCAGAACCTGACACTTGTTGGGGGCAAGAGTGACAAAGTGAGGCAAGACTTAAAGTTGGTAAAAGATGGGATGGTTAACTTAAAATATAGCTACATGCATGCTAAGTCTCTTCAGTAGTGTCCAATTCTTTGAGACTCTGTGTATCGTACTCTCCCAGACTTCTCTGTCCATGGGATTCTCCAGCCAAGAATGCTGGAGTGGGTGCCATGCCCTTCCAGGCTGTCTTCCCCACCCAGGGACAGACCTTGGTCTCCTGCACTGCAGGCAGACTCTTTACCTTGTGAGCCACCAAGAAAGCCCAAAATGTAGGTAAGAGAGGGCATAACCAGAAAGTATTTACCCATAGAAAGTACATACTTGCCATTTGTCTTTACAGCTATCCTACACACTGAGAGAATTACAAATTGATCATTCATAAAAAGTCATATTAAGAAAGAGATGATAGATAAATTTTAGACAAATTGAAAAAAAAATTTGAAGGAAGAACTTGAAAAATATAATGAGTCAGAAACCTAAGCATAGATAAAGCATTAGTGAGTAATAACCACAATGTTCAAGGAAGAAATGGAGAATCTTCACTCAAATAAACTGTATATATGCAGGGGAGGAAAAGTACAGAAGTATCTAGATACAGATACTCAATGTACAGTGACCAAAGAAACCCAGAAATTAATGGGACAGGGAAATGTGTAAAACTACCTAATTCTATAGCCAAAATATTTAGATGTTGAGAATGGACTTGTTTATTACTTGTTACTGAACATGTTGTTCAATAACCAGGCAGATGATGAAGAATTTGCAGTTATAATATGGTAATAGCATGTAACAAAATGCAATTGGAAACACAAATAATAGATGCTCAGCAAAAGCTGAATTCTGAGAATTACTTTCCAGAAAGTGACTCCATATGTATAGCAGTCTTGTCCATACCACATAGATGATTTCATAACATTAATAGAATGCCTATGACTAGATGTTCAAAAAAGAAGGGAAAAAAAGCAACTATGTAAAACAGGATAAATAGCTTGCCTAACTGAGCCTAAATTAGTCTAAGCTATTTTTAGTCTGTGATTTGGCCCTAGAAGCTCCTTGGGAATTGGAGGGAAATATGGAGATAGAAAACTTGTTTTTTCCCAGCTGAATGAGACCAAAATATTCCTGAAATACAGTTTAAAAGGTTTTCTGTTCCAAAGATAACTCAGTTTCTGTCAGTCACAGAGAAAATTTAAATGTGGAAAGTTTATTATTATAGCACAATATTTCCTCCAGTGAGTCCTCTCCAGGGTGACCACTGACTCCTGTTATATGTAGTAGGAACAGACAGGGATGTAAACTCTATGAGATATTAAACATCTGTAAGTTTGACTAAAAATCTGGTTATGTTCAGTTTTGGAAAAAATTCTTCTGAATTTTGTTTGGATATCCCTGGCCACCCTCTCAAATACAACTCCAGATGGTTGTCAGTCCAACATTACTTTTCCAGTGTATTTGTTTAAAATATATTGATAGTTTCTGGCCAGCATTTAAGGAGTTTGGGGGGGGGGGAGGGGGAATTGAGTCGGTTCGTGAGGTGGATGATTCTAGAGCCTGTTATACAGAGTGAAGTTAGAGGAAAAAAATATTTTATATTATTGCATATATATGGAATCTAGAAAATTAGTAATGATGAACCTATTTGCAGGGCAGGAATAGAGACGCAAATGTAGAGAACAGACTTGTGGACACAGCAGTAAGAAGGAGAGGGCAGGCCAAATTGAGAGAGTAGCATTGAAACATACACATTACCATATGTAAAATAACTAGGTAGAAGTGGCTGTAAAACACAGGGAGCTCAGCCCAGTGCTCTGTGATGACCTAGAGGTGTGGGATGGGGCAAGAGTTGGGGGGAGGTTCAAAAGAGAGGGGACATACGGATACTTATGACTGATTCACCTTGTTGAATGGCAGAAACAAACACAACAATGTAAAGCAATTAAAAATAAAAACTTAAAAGAAACTTTAAAAAAAAAAGGAAATAATGCCTGGAAAAAAAAGAAAGAAAAAGTCACCCTAACAACAAGGAAAAAACTGAGCAAACTGAAAATTGAACAACTCTTCTTAGATCCATAAGACAAAAGAAGTCACAGGGCAAAGTGTTTCTCCCTTAAATTGGAGAGACTGAGGAGCGAGTACAGAGAACCATATTCACTGGAACAGAAATGTCCATGGGAACCAGTGGTGGAGAATTAAACCCTAAAGTGCAATTAACAAATGCTGGAGGCTTGATATGGGCCATCTGAAAGATTAAAACTCTAAAGAAGTCAGTGACCAGGAGGCCCTCATATGTCTGTGAAGTTTACCTTCTGAGAAACTCTACCAGGTTCTCATGGTGATTAGAAGAGAAAATCTCCCAGTACTTCATGCAGAGGAAGTGGAAAGGAAACCATTTTTAAAATATTCTAGAACGTTCTTTTATTCTTGATAAGCTCTGCCCTCAGGAGAAACTAGTTAACCAGGGTTCAAATCAATAAAATAAGAAATGAAAAACAAATTACAACAGATACCACAGAAACACAAAGGATTATAAGAGACTCCTAAAGGAAACTATTAATATATACCAATAAAATGGACAACCTGAAAGAAATGACAAATTCTTAGGAAGCTACAAACTCCCAAAACTGAACCAGGAAGAAATAGAAAATATGAACAGACCAATCTCAAGTACTGAAATTAAAACTGTGATCCAAAAACTCCCAGCAAATAAAAGTCCAAGACCAGATGGCTTCACAGGCAAATTCTACCAAACATTTAGAGAAGAGATAATTGATGAGAGAAACTGGAAGACTAGCAGAAAATATCTCCTACAATTAAAAATGTAAAGAATCACAATGAAATAGGAGGAGCAGAAACAGATACAGTCAAGACCCCATACCCTCTGTGGGCAACCCACAATTGGGAAGATAATTACAATTACAGAGATTGCACCCAAGGATCAAGGGGTCCAACCAGTACACCGATCTCACCAGTCTGGGGTTCTGCACCAGAAAGATAAACCTCCAAAACACTTTGTTGAAGTCCAGTGGAACTTCCTTTCAGGGAAAGCAGAGGACTGTGGGAAGATTCCACTCTTAAAGAACACATAGAAAGTCTCACATGACTGAGGACCCAGGAAAGAAGGAATAATTTGAAAGCAGCCTAGGTCAGACCTACGTGCTGATCGTGGAGAGTCTCCCAAAGAGACAAGAGGCAATAGGAACTCATCCTGAGGACATGGACATTGGTGGCACCTATTTGGGGGAGCCTGTTCTATCATTTGGACCCAGGTCCTGGCAAGTGCCATTTTGGAATCTCCTGCTATCTTATTAGCACTAGAACCCAACCACATCCACTAGCCTGTCAATACTAGGATGCTCACCAATATTGGGACACTACAGACCAAGACACTAGCTGTGTGGAGACACAGTCCTACCCATGAATAGGCCTTCTGCCTTAAGAACTGGTGAGCCATACTGTGACCCTGCCTTGTCCATCAGAAGGCCCAGAACCAGGACCTATGCACTAGTGCACTAGCGTTAGTCCAAGGATCAGCTTCACCCACCAGTGGGTATGCACCAGTTTGGGGATATCTCTGAACCTGCAGTCAATTGTGTCAGGAACTGGTCCTCCCCACCAGCAGGTTGAAACCAGATCCAGCATCACCAACCCCACAATCACCCACTCCATAACCCAGCTTCGTCCAGTAGGACAGCACCAGCCCTCGGACTCCAAGAACCTCACAGCCAGCAACCTCATGACCTAGCCCTGCTCACCAGTGACCAACAGCCTCTGCACAAGTCAAGGTCTGGCAACCAATCAGACAAGGGTCACCCATGCCAGTCAGGCCACCTATAGTTAGCCCTTCAAAGCAGAAGGACCCATGAAGCACAAATAGAGGGCACTCCTAAAATATATAGCTCTGGTGACCAGAGGGAAGTGCACTACTGGGACATATAGGATATTCTCTACAAAAGGCCACTTCTCCACACTTACCAAATGCATAGAAATAAAAACAACAGTTTAGGCGAAATAAGGTGAGAGATGAATATGTTCCAAACAAAGGAACAAGACAAAGCTCTACAAGAAGAAGTAAGTGAAGTGGAATTAAGTGTGTCTACCCAATAAAGAGTTCAAGGTATGGATCATAAAGATGTTCAAAAAACTAAGGGAAGAGTATATTAACAGACTGAGAAATTAAAAGAATACAATAAATGAAAAATACACTAGAAAGAAATAACAGTGACTTATGGACTGAAAGTGAGGGGTGGGAAAAGATATTTCATACAAATGTAAATGACAAAAAAGCAGAGATAGTAATACTCATATCTGATGATGTAGACTTTAAAACTGGTGAAGGAAATGGCAACCCACTCCAGTATTCTTACCTAGAGAATCCTGTGGACAGAGGAGACTGATGGGCTGCTGTCCATAGGGTCACACAGTGTCGGATATGACCGAAGCAACTTAGCATGTATGCATGCATTGGAGAAGGAAATGGCAACCCACTCCAGTATTCTTGCCTGGAGAATTCCAGGGATAGAGGAGCCTGGTGGGCTGCCGTCTATGGGGTCACACAGAGTTGGACATGCCTGAAGCGACTTAGCAGCAACAGCAGCAGCAGCAGACTTTAAAACAGTGTCTATAACAAAAGACAAAGAAGGGCATTATGTAATGATACAGGAATTAACTAAAAAAAAAGTTAGCATTTGTTAACATATATACACTTATTATAGGAGTACCTAAATACACAAAGCAAATGTTAACAGACCTAAAGATAGAAATTGACGATAATGTAATAATAATAGAGAACTTTAACATCTCACTTACATCAATGGGCAGATCATTCATATAGAAAATTAGTAAGAAAAGAATGGTCTAACTACACATTAGACTGGTCTAACTAAGAAAACTGGTCTAACTACACATTAGACCAGTTGGACTTAATAGAGATCTACAGGACATTTCATCCCAAGTCAGCAAAATACACTTTCTTTTCAAGTGCACATAGGACATTCTCCAAGATAGATCACATATTGGGCTGCAAAGCAAGTCTCAACAAATTTAAGTGGCTAGAAGTCATGTTAAGCATCTTTTACAACCTCAATGAAATGGTATGAAATAATAGAGATTAATTACAGAAAGAAAAGTGGGGAAAACACAAATATGTGTAGACTAAACAACAAGATACTAAAAAGCAATGGGTCAATAAATAAATCAAGGAGAGAATCAGAAAATACCTCAAAAAATTGAAAATAAAAATACAACTTTCCAAAATCATTGGTATGTACAAAAGCAATTCTAGGAGGGAAATTCATAGCAATACAAGCCTACCTCAAGAAACAAGAAAAATGTCAAATAAACACCCTATCCTACCATGTAAAGGAATTATCCTAGGATTATCTGGTATACCACGACGCTATTCTGACTACCCAGATGCATATACAATGTGAAACACCTAAAAAAGGAATAACAGGCACAAAGTCAGCAAAAGGAAGGAATAATAAAGATTAGAGCAGAAACAAATACGATAGACCTCCCCTACTCCCCAGGAGAAAGAGAGAGACAGAGAGAAATTAAAGGAAATCAAGAATTTGTTTTTAGAAAAGAAAGACAAAATTAATAATCATCTAATTAGACTCATTAAGAAAGAAATGAGAGAAGACCCAAATTAATGAGACAAGAAATGAAAGAGAAGAAATTATAACTGATAATACAGAGACACAAAAAAATCATGAGGGAACACTAAAAATAGTTATAGGTCAACAAATTGAACAACCTAAAGAGATGGATAAATTCCTATAAAATTAAAATCTTCAAAACTGAATCAGGAATAAATAGATAATATGGACAGGACCATCATCAGGTTGATAGTGAAACAAATAGGTAATTAAAAAACAAAACAAAACTCCAGCAAACAATAGTCCAGGACTGGATGACTTCAAAGGAGAATTCTACCAAACATATGAAAAAGAGCTACTACTTATTCTCCTCAAACTATTCCAAAAAACTGGAGAAGGGAACACTCCCAAATTCATTCTGAGGCCACCATTATCCTGATTTCAAAAACCAGACAAAGGCAAACTACAAAAAAGGAACATTATAAGGGCAACATCTCTGATAAACATAGATGCAAAAATCTTCAACAAAATATCAGCAAATCATATAAAACAACACATAAAAAAGGTCATATGCCATGCTCTAGTGAGATTTATTTCAGTGATGCAGAGTAGTTCAATAGCTACAGATGAATATGATATACCATGTTAACAAAGAACAGTCTTCCCTGGTGGCTCAGACAATGAAGAATCTTCCCACAATGCAGGAGACTCAAGTTCAATCCCTGAGTCAGGAAGATGCCTTGGAGAAGAGGATGGCAACTCACTCCAGTATCCTTGTCTGGAGTATTCAATGGACAGTGGAGCCTGGCAGGCTACTGTCCAAGGGATAAAAACCACATGATTATCTCAATAGACATATAAAAAGCATTTAACAAAATGCAACATCCATTCATGATAAAACCTCACCAAAGTGGATATAAAGGGGACATATGTCAACATAATAAAGGCTATTTATGACAAACCCACAGCCAACATCATACTCAACAGTGAAAAGCTAAAAGGTTTCCTGTTAAATTCAAGAACAAGACAAGAATGCCCATTCTCACCAACTCAATTTAACATAATATTGAAAGTTTTAGGTACAGCAATCAGATAATAAAAAGAAATAAAAAGCATCCAAATTAGAAGACAATTATCAGTATTTGTAGATGATATGACACTATATACCTTAAAGTTGCCACTAAGAAACTATCAGAACTAATAAATGAATTCAGTAAATTTCCAGAATCCAAAATTAACATGTTGAAATATGCTGCTTTTCTATATATTAATAATAAACTATCAGAAAGACAAACCAAGAAAAAAAAATCCCACTTAAAATCACATCAAATAGAATGAAATACCTAGTAGTAACATAACCACAGGGTGAAAGACCTAAACTCTGAAAATTACAAACATTATGAAGGAAACTGAAAGTGACACAAAGAAATTGAAAGATATCCTATTTTATCAAAGGATTAATACTTCTTAAATGAATGAAATTATAATACTACTCAAAGCAATCTACAGATTTAATGTAATCTCTATCAAATATCCAAGATATTTTTTGCAGAACTAGAAGAAATAATCCCCTACACAGTTGTATCCAACTCTTTGTGACACCATGGACTTTAGTCACTAGGCTCCTCTGTCCATGGAATTTTCCAGGCAAGAATAGTGAAGTGGCTTGCCATTCCCTTCTCCAGGGGATATTCCCAACTCAGGGCTTAAACCCAGGTCTCCTGCATTGCAGGCAGATTCTTTACTATCTGAGCCACCAGGGAAGCCCCCTAAAATTTATATGACACCACAAAAGACTCCGAGTAGCCAAAGCAATATTGAATAAAAGAACAAAGCTGGATGTATCAGGCACCTTGACTTCAGGCTACACTATAAAGCTACAATAATCTAACACATATGGTACTGTCATAAAAACAGACACAAATGCCAGTAGGATGGAATAGAGACCTGAGAAATAAATCAAAAGATTTATGGTCAGATAATCTATGACAAACTTTATTTTCTTGGGTTCCAAAATCACTGCAAATGGTGACTGCAGCCATAAAATTAAATGATGTTTGCTCCTTGGAAGAAAAGCTATGACAAACCTAGACAACATACTAAAAAGCAGACATTACTTTACCGGCAGAGGTCCATCTAGTCAAAGCTGTTTTTCCAGTAGTCATGTATGGATGTGAATGTTGGGCCATAAAGACTAGATGCAGAAGAATTGATGCTTTTGAACTGTGGTGTTGGAGAAGATTCTTGAGAGTCCCTTGGACTGCAAGGAGATCAAACCAGTCAATCCTAAAGGAAATCAACCCTGGATACTCATTGGCAGGGCTGATGCTAAAGCTGAAGCTCCAATACTTTGGCCACCTGATGCAGAGAGTAAACAGTTCATACAGCTCAATATTAAAAAAACAGTTTAAAAATGTGCAGAAAACCAGAATAAACATTTTTTTCAAAGAAGAAATACAAATGGCAATAGGCACATGAAAAGATGTTCAACTCTGATTGATCTGGAGGGCATCATGTAAAATAAGTCAGACAGAGAAAGAGAAATATTGTATTATATCGTATATCATTTATATATGGAATCTAAAAAATACAGCAAACTATGAGTAAACAAAAAAGAAACAGACTCATGGATATAGAGAATTTGGTTATCATTGGGAAGACAGGTGGGGGGAGAAATAATATAGGCATAAGGGATTAAGTGGTACAAACTATCAAGAATAATGTAAGGTACAGGGATATATTATACAACAGGGGGAATATAGCCAATACTTTGTAATAACTATAAATGGAGCAAAACCTTTAAAATTACATATCTCTCTATTGTACATCTATAACTTACAGAATATTGTACATCAATAAAGAATAATAATAATAAAGATACACAACCACGCTAATTATCAGGGAAATTCAAATCAAAAATCACAAGGAGAAATGCCTTGTAGATATCAATTAGGTCTAAATATCTAATTAGGTCCATTGTATCATTTAAAGCTTGTGTTTCTTTGCTAAATTTCTGTTTGGTTGATCTATCCATAGGAGAGTGGAGTAGTAATGCCCCCCAGTTTTATTGTGTTACTGTTAATTTCCCCTTTCTTACTTGTTAGCATTTTTTGCTTACATATTGAGGTGCTCCTATGTTGAGTGCATATATATTTATAATTGTTATATCTTCTACTTGAGTTGATCACTTGATCATTATATAGTGTCCTTCTTTGTTTCTTATCATGGTCTTTATTTCAAAGTCTATTTTATCTGATAGGAACATTGCTACTCCTTCTTTGTTTTGCTCTCCATTTGCATGAAATATCTTTTTCCAGCCCCTCACTTTCAGTCTGTGTGTGTTCCTAGGTTTGAAGTGGAGAAATATACCATGTTCATGGACTGGAACAATCGGTATAGTGAAAATGAGTATACTACCCCAAGCAATTGATAGATTCAATGCAATCTCTATCAAGCTACCAATGGTATTTTTCACAGAACTAAAACAAATAATTTCAAAGTTTATATGGAAACACAAAAGACCCTGAATAGCCAAAGCAATCCTGAGAAAGAAAAATGTAACTGGAAGAATCAACCTTCACGACTTCAGACTATACTACAGTCTAGCTACAGTCACCAAGACAGTATGGTACTGGCATGAAGACAGAAATATAGATCAAGGGAATAAAATAGAAAGCCCAGAGATAAATCCACGTGCCTATGGACACCTTATCTTTGACAAAGGAGGCAAAAAATATACAATAGAGAAAAGACAATCTCTTTAACAAATGGTGCTGGGAAAACTGCTCAGCCATGTTGAAAAGAATGAAACTAGAATACTTTCTAACACCATATGCAAAAATAAACTTAAAATGGGTTAAAGATCTAAATGGAAGACCAGAAACTGTAAATCTCTTAGGGGAAAACATAGGCAGAACACCTCTCTGACACAAATCATCGCAAGATCCTCTATGACCCACCTCCCAGAGTAATGGAAATAAAAGCAAAAATAAACAAATGGGACCTAATTAAACTTAAAAGCTTTTGCACAATGAAGGAAACTATAAACAAGGTGAAAAGGCAACCTTCAGAATGTGAAAAAAATAATAGCAAACTAAGCAATTGACAAATAATCAGTTTGCAAAATATACAAGCAGCTCATGCAGCTCAATCCCAGAAAAACTAACAACCCAATCAAAAAGTAGGCCAAAGAACTAAACAGACATTTTTCCAAAGAAGACATACAGATGGCTAATGAACACATGAAAAGATGCTCAACATCACTGATTATTAGAAAAATGCATATCAAAACCACAATGAGGTATCATGTCACACCGGTTAGAATGGCTGCCATCAAAAAATCTACAAACAATAAATGCTGGAGAGTGTATGGAGAAAAGGGAACTCTCTTACACTGTTGGTGGGAATACAAACTGGTACAGCCACTATGGAGAACAGTGTGGAAATTCCTTAAAAAAACTAGAAATAGAACTGCCATATGACCCAGCAATCCCACTGCTGGGCATACACAATGAGGAAACCAGAATTGAAAGAGATATGTGTACCCCAGTGTTCATTGCAGCACGGTTTACAATAACTAGGGCATGGAAGCAACCTAGATGCCCACTGGCAGATGGATGGATAAGGAAGCATGGTACATATGCACAATGGAATATACTCAGCTATAAAAAGGATGTGTTTGAGTCAGTTCTCATGAGGTGGATGAAACTGGAGCCTATTATACAGAGTGAAGCAGGTCAGAAAGAGAAACAACAATACAATATACCAATGCATATATATGGAATTTAGAAAGACAGTAATGACAATCTTGTATGCAAGGCCCAAAAGAGACACAGATGTGAAGAGCAGACTACTGGACTATGTGGCAGAAGGCGAGGGTGGGATGATATGAGAAAATAACATTGAAAAATGTATATTACCATATGTAAAATAGATGATCAGTGCAAGTTTGATACATGAGTCAGGGCACTCAAAGCTGGTGCTCCGAGAAAACCCAGAGGGATGACGTGGGGAGGGAAGATGGAGGGGGGTCCTGGATGGGGGTGGTGCATGTGCGTTCATAACTGATTCATGCCAATGTTTGGCAGGGGCCACCATGATGTTGTGAAGTGATTATCTTCCAATTAAAATAAATAAATTACTTAAAAAAACACACAAAGAAACAAACAAAAAAAACCACGAAGGGATATCATCCTACCCCTGCCAAATGTCTTTTATCTAAAAGAACACAAATATGAAATGTTGGAGAGGATTGAAAAAAGGGAACGCTTTTTGGTGGGAATGTAAATTTGTGCAGCCAGTATGGAAAACAGTGTGGAAGCTTCTCAAAGAACTGAAAATAGAAGTACAATATGATCCAGCAATTCCTCTTGATTTATATCTGAAGAAAATACTAATTTGAAAAGATCCATGCAACCCAATGTTCATTGCAGCATTTTTACAATAACCAAGATTAGAAAGTATCCATCTATTGATGAATGTATAAAGTGATATATATATATATATAGCTATGATATATATATATATATATATATATATATATATATAGCTGTGAGATATATATATATATAAATACTACTCATCATTAAAAATTTTTTGAACGTTTTATTTTTATTGAGGTATAGCTGATTAACGACATTGTGATAATTTCAGGTGAACAGCAAAGGTACTCAGGCATATATATACATGGACCCATTCTCCCCCAAACACCAAATGAAATTTTGCCATGTGCATTTCAATGTGAATGGACCTGAAGGGTATTAAGCTTAGTGAAATAATTCAGACAAAGAAAGACAATACTGTATGTTATCACTTTTATGGTGTCTGAAAAATAAAATAAGGGAATGAATATAACAAAACATAAACAGACTCACAGATATAGAGGAAAAAACTAGTAGTTACCAATGGAAAGAGGGATAGGGGAGGGATAAAATAAAAGTAGAGGATTAAAAAGTGCAAAATACTATGTATAAAATAGATGAAATACAAGGATATACTTTATAGCACACAGAATACAGCCACTATTTTATAACTTTAAAGGGAGTATAGTCTATAAAAACATTAACTCTATATGTTGTACACCAGAACTAATATAATATTGTAAATCAGCTATACTTTAATAAAAGAAAAAAAAATGAAATGTAAAGGAGAACATCACTGCCAATCCCATGAATATTAAAATAGTAATTAAGAAATACTAAGAACTTTTTTTCTGACAGTATTATGTAATTCTTTTAGCATGGGTAGATGAGACCATTGCTCGTATGTTACCATACAGTTAACATGTAGTTCTGTCTATTCTTTATTATCTTAGTCATTTTATGCTATGTTTGTACCATAACCATGATATTCCCTATAAGAAATACATAAGATACTTTACTTACCACCATTTTTCCAGATTTATAATGTATTTTCTATTCAATTTTATATGTATGCCGTATAACATTCAAAAGGATTTTTTCTTGATTAAGAAAAGGACACAAGATGCAAAATCCACAATTTCGATAACAGAAAAATGCCAATTGTTTTTCAGTGCTTTATTATATTGTGTGTCTTATCTTTCTTGGGCTTTTAGTTAACTCATGTATGGACATATTAGATAGTTTTGGATTTTAATTGGAATTTTATATATCTTTCATTTTAATTTTTTGCTTCCTTATTGTTTCTATTAATTCATAACATTATTTTAATTGATGCTATAAATAGATGTCAACCTAAAAAAAGAAATACTGTAAATAATTATGACCATGAATCTGATAACTTAGATGAAATGGATCATTTCCTTGAAACACAATTTCCCAAAGTTGAATCAAATCCAAAAATATATGAAAAGAATTGTACGCTACGACCAAGTGGGATTTATCCAGGGTATCCAAGGCTGATTCAACATTTAAATCATTAATATAATCAATTACATAACCTAGCTAAAGAAGAAAAATTTCTTGATCATATCAATAGATGCAGAAGAAGTATTTGAGAAAAACCAATACCCATTAATAAAAATTTTCAGTAAACTGGGAATAGAGAGGAACTTTCTCAACTTGTTAAAGAATATCTACAGAAAACCTACAGCTAACATTATCCTTAATGGTGGATAAATATTTCAGCTTTCCCACTAAGATCAGGAATAAGACAAAGATATGCCCTCTCACCTTGCTTTTCAACATCATATTGAAGTCCCAGGTAATGCAATAAAATAGAAAAAGGTGATAAAATGTATGAAGATTAAAAGGAAGAAATAAACCTGTCTTTTTTTGCACATTACATGGTCATCTATGTAAAATCTGAAAAGAATTTATCAAAGAATTCCTGTAGTTAATAAAACAATTAGAGCAAGGTTACAGGGCACAAGGTTAATATTTTAAAATCAATTGCATTCTTGTGTATCAGCAATGTAAAAGTGAAATTTGAAATTGAAAAAACAATACCATTTATAATAGCACTTCCAAAAATGCTTATACATAAATCTAACAAAATATATGCAAGATCTATATGAGGGAAACTACAAAACACTGATGAAAGATATCAAAAAACTAAATAAATGGAAAGACACTCCATGCTCAGGGGTAGAAAGACTCAATAGTGTAAAATTTTCATTTCTCCCCAACTTGATCGATAGATTTAATGCAATCACAACAAAAAATTCAGCCATCTATTTTATGGCTATCAACAAACATTCTAAGTTCATATGGAGAGGCAAAAGACCCAGAATAGCCAAAGCAATGCTGAAGAATAACAAAGTTACAGGACTGATATTACCCAATTTTGAAACTTACTATAAAGTTACAATAATCAAGATAGTATGGTATTTAAGAGAAAATTGACAAATATATCAGTGGAACAGAATAGGGAGACTAGAAATAGATTTATACTAATACAGTCAATTGATCTTTGACAAAGGGGCAAAAGCAATGGAGACAAGCTCTCAACAGATTGTGCTGGAACAACTAGATATCTGCATGCAAAAAAATAATAAATCTAAACAAAAATCTTTCATTCTGCATGAAAATTGACTCAAAATAAATCACAGACCTAAATATAAAATGCAAAACTATAAAACTCACAGAAAACAACATAGGAGAAAATTTAGATGTTCTTGGGTTTTGTGATGACTTTTTAGATATAACACCAATGTCATTGATATGCTGGACTTCATGAAAATTAAAAATCTCTGCTCTGCAAAGGAAATCATCAAAAGGATAAAAAGACAAGCCACAAACTGGGAGGAAATATTTATAAAATACATATTTGATAAAGGACTATTTAAAAAAAAAAAAAACTCAAATAACTTTCAAAAAAATAGCTCAACTTAAAAATGAGCCAAACACCTTAACCGACACCTCGGCCAAGAAGATATACAAATGGAAATTAAGTATTTGTGTCTGGAAAGATACTCCACATCATAGGTCATCAAGAAAATGCAAATTTAAAAACAAAGAAATACCACCACATACTACTAGAATAGCCAAAGTCCAGAATACTGGCAACCCTAAAAGCTGGCCAGAATGTGCAGCAATGAAACTCTCATTCATTGTTTCCAGGAATGCAAAATGGCACAGTTGTTCGGGAAGACACTTAGGCATTTTTTAACAAAACTCAACATTCTCTAACCACATGATCCAACAATCATGCTCCTTGATATTTAGCCAAAGAAGTAGAAGACTTACATTCACACAACAACCTGCACATGCATGATTATAATAGTTTCATTCATAATTGTCAACAATTAGAAAGCAACCAAGATGTCCTTCAGTAGGTGAGTGGATAAATTAACTGTAATACTGTCACTTCTTTATCCATTCATCTGTCAACGGACATCTAGGTTGCTTCCATGTCCTGATTATTGTAAATAGTGCTACAATGAACATTGGGGTACATGTGTCTTTTTCAATTATGATTTTTTTCCTAGAATATATGCCCAGTAGTAGGATTGCAGGGTCAAATGGTAGCCTTATTCCTAGTTTTATAAGGAATCTCCATACTGTTGTCAATAGTGATTGTATCAACTTACATTCCCACTGACAGTGAAAGATATTTCACTTTTCTCCACATTCTCTCCAGCATTTGGTATATATATAATGGAATATTACTTGGCCATAAAAAGGAATGAATTTGAGTCAGTCGAACTAAGGTGGATGAACCTAAGAGCCTGTTATACAAAGTGAAGAAAGTCAGAAAAAGAAAAACATATAGTGTATATATTAACACGTATATATGGAATCTAGTAAAGCAGTACAGATGAACCTATTTCCAGGGCGTGAATAGAGACATAGACACAGAGAACAGACTTGCAGACACAGCAGTTGGAATGAGAGGTGGGCCAAATTGAGAGAGTATCATTGAAACATATACATTACCATATGGAAAATAGAAGGCTAGTGGGAAGTTGCCGTACAACACAGGGAGCTCAACCTAGTGCTCTGTGATGACCTAGAGGGGTGGGAGGAGGAAGTGGAATGGAGTTTCAAGTGGGGGGATATGTGTATACCACACAGCCAATCTGGGTCTTGTTAAGTCGCTAGTCATGTCCAACTCCTTTTGTGATCCCATGGATGGCAGCCCAGCCGGCTCTATTGGATTTCCCAGGCAGAACTACTGGAGTGGGTTACCATATCCTTTTCCAGCGGATCTTCCTGACCCAGGGATCGAACCCATGTCTCCTGGATTGGTAGGTGGATTGTTTACCACTGAGCCACCACGGAAGCCCAATCTGGGTCCTGTGCTCTCCAAACTGGTCAACAACGCTTGCATTATCCACCTACATTTTTCTAGTATCTATTCTTGCCAAGGAACAAATTTAATAGTGCCCAGGAATCTCAGATTGTTCTATGGAATCTGACATAGATTTCCTTTGACTTGATACAATAGACAGGCAGGCAGGTTGCAATTAGTTGATTCTTGATACATTAAGAATTACCTGGCACAATTTTCCTGTGAAGAAGGTGGTATAATCTGAAGGATCTAGAGGCTTCGTGATATTCCCAGAACCTACAAGCCTGCCAGGCTTCTCTGTCCATGGGATTTTTCCAGGCAAGAATACTGGAGTGGGTTGCCATTTCCTCCTCCAGAAGGGATCTTCCCCACCCAGGGACTGAACCCATATTGCCTGCATCTCCTGCATTGGCAGGTTCATTCTTTATCACTGTACCATCTGGGAAGCACCATTATAGACCATACTTAGGAATAAATAAATGGGTTGTATGACTTTGGACTTCCCTGATAGCTCAGTTGGTAAAGAATATGCCTGCAGTGCAGGAGACCCCAGTTCAATTCCTGGGCTGGGACGACCCCCAGGAGAAGGGAAAGGCTACCCACTCCAGTATTCTGGCCTGCAGAATTCCATGGATGGTATAGTTCATGGGTTTGCAAAGAGTTGGGCAAGACTAAGAGACTTACACCTTCGCTTTCATATGATGTTGTCTAAATCTTTTTCATCTTTTGGGGCCTTTTCTCTCTCCACTGCAAAATTAAAATGTTGGATAAAAATGTGAATTTCAAGACACCAGGGGAAACCATCCAGGGTAGCTCTAAGCAATTCATCACAAATGCTTTCTAATCCCATCCTCCCTTTCTGCATCACCCACAACTTTCTTGAGGGCTCAAAGCTCACTTGTTTCCAGTGCAGGGTGCTAAGCCACTCACAGTTCTGTGCTCCCCTTCTCTTTGTGGTTGCTCACTTTCATTCTTCTGGGTTTGACCTAGGATCCCACTGGCTATCCAAAGGACCTGGAGTTCCAGGAGAGTAAAGGGCATAGCTGTGAAATCTCAGTTCAGTTAATGATCTGATCTATTTATAAGTAATTGTCACTCTGCCTTCACTCCAGCTCTTTCTTCTAAGACTTGATTTTCACACTTCACAACTTTCTTCCTGGTGAGGGAATGACCCACCAGTATTTCTCTCACATTCCAGTCTTCACTGTCAGACACTTTGATAATGTATGGGACACACACACATTTAAAGAAATATAAGATAATGTAAATATTTGAAATTAGATACTGGACAAATCAGTACTGGGTTAGATTAAGTTTCTTCATTCTAAAATATAGATTTAAAGTAGAAATTTGGTGCTTTGCTTTGATGAAAAATTTGCTTTTTTAGATTCTGTATTAGAAGTTCACATATTCACAGATTTCTCAGGAAGAGAGTTAAACTAACTTTCATAAGATGCCAGGCTCAGGATGTACTTTGTCTTATGACATTTACAGGTGATATTTACATATGTAAGAACATAAACCCTGCATATCAGCTCTCTTAAATTTGGCTTGTTTTCCACTGAGTCTTTGTGGTTCTGGGTCATCTGTTTTTTCAGTGTGGGTTTTCAACACCTCACATAGATTGACTCTGTTTAGAATGGTTTAGAATTCAGTGCAACTGAAAAAGTGCAGCAGTCAGATAAACCAGACAGTCTCAACTTCATTCTGTTTTAAGCATTTGAATATATTTAAGTCTTCCTCTTCTCTCCCTGAAACAGCAAAAATAAGCAAAGGTGACCTTTACTATTCTGCTTAAGCAGAATCTCTTTCCTTCGAGCCTCCTTCTGAGGATTTATTAGAAGTTCCCTACTAGTCCCATGATTCTTATTTCCTGGATTTGCTTGCTCCCATCCTTTTTGGTTTGCTTTTTCATAGACATGGAATTAATACATAAGGGTACATTTAAAATTAATTTTTGTTTCTCTGAAATGATGTGATATATTCCATTGATGTCTGGTGTAGCTAACATAGATGTTAGGAAATTTCAGAACTCATCCTCTGTGCATTGATAAGAGGAAATATATTTTCTGTGCTGTACAAAATAAGACAAAATGAATAACAAAATGGCTCAAGAGAAAGGAAATAAAGGTGACTCAGAAGCTTTAATTCTATTCTGTTCATGACTAAGCACCTACAAACAGCTTTGAAACAACGCTTTTACCTTTTCCATTCCTGTTCTCAAGTTCTAAAATAAAGTTATAATATAAGAGCTTCCAATTGCTGTGCAATTTTGATATACCAAGAACTACGTGTACTGACATTTTTACCCTGATATTTTAAGACACTTGCTTGTATACAGTTAAGCTGAAGACCCGAGATTTCTGAAATAGTTTCCTGAGTCCAAAGCTCATGATCTGGGATACATGGCCTTTCCATCTTTGTTTATTGCTAAGTGATGAGCAGGGTTTATGTGATCAGGGATAGTGATGAATGGAAATCTTCCCAGTAACAAGGGGTGAGTGGAACAATGAGACATTAATTTAGGTTACAGAGGTTGGGGGGAAATAGGAAAGGAATAGAACTAGTTCAGTAAAGTTTATGAAAGAAATTATTTCTACTCCTTATCCTGTCTTCCCAGTCCCCAACTTCCTTAACTATTTATTGGAGTTAGTTTTAGAGAATGCCTTTGGTTCTAAACATCTGTTAAACAACATGTGTATTTTAGTGTTTTTGAATTCTGATTTATGGTAAAATTTTTAATGATCTCAGTAAGAAAATGTTATATTAATGAATTTTATATTAAAATAAAACTGCCAAGTTGATGTAATATCCTATATTCTGAAAGATGTCTATCCTGCTATTTTCAAAATCATTGCATAAAAATGTTAAATAAAAAAGTAAAATAGTTTTTAGCTTTTATTTTGTTCTATTTTAAGACTGGTAGAAACACTCTGAAATTTTAAAGTTTATAAAGGTAATTCTAACCAAAGCGAGGTTTAGAGCAAATTATTCAGGAAGATAAATCTAGCAGGCACGTATGGAAATGGAAAGACAGAAATGCAGGTGTAGAAGAGATGATGAGGAAATTATTGCAGCAATCCAGCATGAGGGTAAAAGCATATGGTTATACGGTAGCAAAGGTAATAGATAGAAGGAATGAAATGTAAGGCATATTTCAGAGGGAGAACCAGATGGACTTTGTGTCATGGGAAATTCATGGAAGAAAAGAATTGTAAAAGGTATGCAGTGATCATACACTCAACTAAGCAGCTGTAGTACATCTAGTCAACTTTCCTGAAGTTAACTCTCTAGCTTCAAATTAATGAGACTTCCGTATCACCTGGAAAGCAGTCCAAAGTGTAGCTCCGCTGGGAATGACTTTTAGCAGATTAATGACTGACACCATGCCAGGCTCGTAGTGAGTGCTCAATCGTTATTGTTCATTTCCAGCTATGTGATTCTCTTTCACCGTCACAGATTTCTAAATGTAACCATGGGGAGCTTATGTTACAAATGTCAATGCTGAGATCAGAGAAGCTCATTTCACATGAGTAGAAACTAGTTTGCATGGTAGAGAAGAAATCTGAATACAGATCAGGGAGCATGAGAAGTGAACATGAGTCCACCTTTTGTCAGAAGCAGTACTTCAAGACCTATTTGGTTAATTTATCATGGAACCACAAGAAACAGGAACAGTATCAGTATCACCTGTGACCTCATTTGTAATAATATTCTACAGTTGATTTAATGAAACCAAATTGTCAAAGATGAACTTGGACCCTACTGTGTGCCAGACATTGTGGTAGGTCCTGAGTTTCAGAAAATAAAATATATCTTGCCCCAGGGGAGCTCAGCACCCGGTGGGCAAGCAAGATAAGTGGGAAGGAAACAACATTGTAGAGTTGTGCAGAAACTCTTCAGTATGAACCTCAGCACTACCAATTTACTGTATGAGAAGAAATACACAGATTTTTCTCAAACCTGCTTTTTGAGACAGCCTGATTTATATTACACAGAGAGAGCTAAGACAATTCATTAGAAATGGAACTGAATTTTATAATATTGTACATTTTCAAAGCAGCTGTGTAAAATTTTCTGCAAATAACCGTTTAATTCTGTCCTATATTTACTGAATAAATCCAGGTATATTTTAATTCTGACTAAATCAGAAAAACTCTTGAGAGAGTCTTCTTTGTATCCATTTATTATTCCTATGAAAGTTCTGAAGTTTTTGAATCTGAAACTGCTTCTTAAAATTGACTTTTTAAAAAGAAAAAGTATGAGCTTTAGTTTCTTACTAACCAGATAGGCTGCAGGTAGATTATTAAAACCAGCCACAACTTAAACTTTAAGTACTAAATCTATTTGGCTCTAAATGCTACTAATACTTGCAAGGCCCTGGCTTGGACACTGATCTCATCCGGTAATCAACAATGACTCCCACTGCCGGTTGCTTCAGTCTGGTTTTCTTAAATATGATCTCTGGCTACTGACCTAGTCTTATTCTTCCTAGAGCCCCCACATGCATTTCTGCACCACCACCACCCCGCAACAATGTTACTCCTATCTCCTGCACACACACACTACACATCTCTAAGCTTACTCCCTTCCCCACCCAGTTCACTACCTACAGCGAGTGCTTGTGTCAGTGCCAGGCTTATCGCTAAACCTTTTTCCCTGGATTTATCAAAGAGGGAGTGAGGGGATGGGGGATAAACTTTTGCAACTTCACTTCCAAGTTCTGTGTAAGCTGGCTTCCAGCAGGATGCAGTTAATGTGAAGCGTTCCCTAAAGACTGGGGGGCAGAATGAAAAGAGAAACCAGGGCCCGTCCTTCCCTCTCTCTGTGCCTGTGGCTCCTTCTCTAGCAATAAAGGCAGCTTCTCTGTGGCTCTGCCTCCTGCCCCGTGTGTTTATATACATATACTATAGGAAACACAAGGGCTTTATCTCTTTAAGTCTTAAAGTCATCTCTTAAGTCCCAAAGTTGGTGACAGATTCCAGATTGTAACTAAGACTTAGTTACTTTTCACTTGTTTACACATCTATTCAATTAGGTCATAAACTCTTTAGAGTGTATATCTATGTTGGATACCCTTCCTATGTCTCCTTCTTTGATATTTGGTACAGTTGGGAACAGAGTAGAAGTTCAAAGTTTCCAGGCTCAGAAAACCTGTCTTGTAAGAGCATGCTTTAACTATTTCAGTGGTTTAGTTCCATCCATCTTCTCGCATATCAGTAAGATTTATGGGGGAGAAGAGTTAGCTCTTGATGACAGTAAAAGAGCAAAGTGAAAAGCTGGCTTAAAACTCAACATTCAAAAAATGAAGATCATGGCATCTGGTCCCATCACTTCATGGCAAATAGATCAGGAAACAATGGAAACTGAGAGACTTTATCTTTTGGGAGCTCCAAAATCACTGCATATGGTGACTGCAGCCATGAAACTAAAAGATGCTTGACCCTTGGAAGAAAAGCTATGACCAACCTAGACAGCATATTAAAAAGCAGAGACATTACTTTGCCAACAAAGGTCTGTCTAGTCAAAGCTATGGTTTTTCCAGTAGTCATGTATGGATATAAAGAAAGCTGAGCAGCAAAGAAATGATGCTTTTGAACTGTGGTGTTGGAGAAGACTCTTGAGAGTCCCTTGGACTGCAAGGACATGAAACCAGTCAATCTTAAAGAAAATCAGTCCTGAATAATCATTGGAGAGACTGATGCTAAAGCTGAAGCTCCAAGACTGTGGCCACCTGATGCAAAGAACTGACTCACTGGAAAAGACCCTGATGCTGGGAAAGATTGAAGGCAGGAGGAGGAGGGGACAGAGGATGAGAAGGTTGGATGGCATAGAAATTTTTGATCCTAGGACAGGGCAGACACCAGGGTTCATATCAAGTAGCAAAGCCTCACATTCAAGAAACAAAGCAAAGGTTTGACTTCAGGAGGTGAGAGAATGTGATTTCCCTGGTGGCTCAGTTGGTAGTCTTCCTGCAGTATTGGAGACCTGGGTTCCATCCCTGGGTCGGGAAGATCCCCTGGAGAAGGAAATGGCAACCCACTCCAGTATTCTTGCCTGGAGAATCCCAAGGACAGAGGAGCAGATCAGAGAGAGACACAGCAACCAGATGGCAGAGACATGCCCTGGATAGTATCTTTCTGAGATGAACCACGAAATACTCAAAACAGAGCTGAGTCCAGAGAAACAAAGTTGGGCAGGAATGAGAAAAGAATGCATGTCCCGGCCAGCTGGCCTGCGTACAGCACGATGTCTGGCAGGGTGCAAAGAGCTGGAAACCAAAAGACTAGACAGACTATCTTCCATGGGAGTGGACAATTGTTAACACTGCTAAAACTCACAGCAAAGAGCTTAATACTCTTCAAGATTTTAGCCATTTGATATAAATCTACACAGAAGACTTCCCAACCACTGGTGGGCGTGGTTTCAAACCTATCTCAGCAATACTGCATTGTGAGCATGGCTTGAATACAGTATGTGATTTGTAGCTGGGCCTCATAGCTTCCACTCTACTGCGAACTATATATGATCTTTTACTAGATTTTCTTCCCTTTTCAAAGGAAACATGGCATATTCCACAGAAATCTCATGGGTGCTAGCATCCATTTAGTGGGAACAAAGTAGAAGCTTGTCCCTGAGAGATTATTGGGTAGGTTGGGACGTACCTTCCAACTTCTTTCCAAGAATGATAGTACATTATTTCCTCCACTGGCCTTGCCTTCCTCTTCTTATCTCCTTGCCATCAGATAACAAATTTATCTTTTACCTATTTAAGACAAGGGATAAATTAAGATTCATTGATTTCACTAAAGCCTTTGACTGTGTGGATCACACCAAACTGTGGAAAATTCTTAAAGCAATGGGAATACCAGACCACCTTACCTGTCTCCTGAAAAACTTGTATGCAGAACAAAAAGTAACAGAACCAGACATGGAACAATGGACTGGTTCAAAATTGGGAAAGGAATACATCAACAACAATAGCAGCAAACCTATTTAGGAAGAAAGAGGAAAGCTTAGAGTAACTGGCTTCACAACTGCAAGTAAAGAAAGAAAATGAAAGAGGGAGAGGTCAATCAAAGCAAATTCAGCAGCAAAATTACTTTTCCTCAGCCTTAGTAATTGACATACAACATTGTGGAAATTTAAAGTGTACACTGTGATGATTTAATATACATATATATTGCAGCATGTCTACCACAAAAGTTTGTTAACATATTCTTTATCTTACATATTACTATTTTGTCATTGTTGTTCTTATGGTAAGAACATTTAAGCTTTAGTCTCATAGCAACTTTCAAATATACAATACAGTATTGCTAACTATGGTCACTAGGCTGTATCCTTGATCCCAGGAATTTATTCATCTTATGACAGATAGTTTGTGCTAGTTGACCAACGTCTCTTCATTTCCCTCACCCCTCAGTCCCTGGCAAATACTGTTTTACTTCTTCCTCTCCTATATGGATACCTTTTTCTTTCTTTAAATCTAGTTATATATATGTTTGTATTTGCCTAACTGCCCTAGCCAGGACTTCCACACTAGGTTGAATAGTAGTGGTGAAGGTGAGCACCTTTTTGTCTTGTTCCTGACCTTGGAGGAAGAGATTTCAATATTTCACTATTGAATATGGTGTTAGCTGTGGGCTTGCCATATATGACCTTTATTACCTTGAGGCGTGTTCCTTCTACACCTAGTTTGTTGAGAGCTTTTATCATGAAAAGACATTGATTTTTGTCAGTTTTCTGTGCCTATTTAGAGAATCCATGATTTTTATCAATCATTCTATTAATGTAATAAATCATGTTTATTGATTTCTGTTAGTAAACCATCCTTTTATGCCAGTGATAAGTCCCTCTTGGTTATACTGTATGACCCTTTTAATGCACTGTTAAATTCAGCTTATTAGTGTTTTCTTAGGAATTTTTATAACTTTATTCATCAGAGTTACCAGTCTGTAGGTTTGTTGTTTTTCCTATAGTGTCCTTACCTGACTTTTATATCATAGTAATCTGGTTCTACAGAAATGAATTTGGGAGTATTTCTTCCTCTTTAATTTTTTGAAACAATTTGAGAAGAATTTGAGTTAATTCTCCTTAAATATCTGATAGAATTCATCAGTGAAATGATCAGATCCTGGCTTTTCTTTTTGGAGAGCATTTTGGTTACTGATTAAACTCCTTACTTATTATTAACCTGTTTAGATTTTTTTGTTTATTCAAATTTGGTATGATATATATTTCTAAGAATTTATTCATTTCTTCTGTTGTTCAATTGTTGGCATATAATTGTTCAGTGTAGCCTCTTATGATCCTTTGATTTCTGTATGTCAAATGTAAAGTCTTCTTTTTCTTTATTGCTTTTATCTGAGTCCTTTCTTTTTTCCTTGGGTAGTTTAGCTAAGATTTTGTCAATTTTATTATTCTTTCTATAAAAGCTTACTTCAATGTTTTCTTCTGTCCTTTTACTATTTTCTATTTCATTGATTTTTTCCCCTCTAGTCTTTATTATTTCCTTCCTTCTGATAAGTGTGGGCTTACTTGGTTCTTCTGTTTTAATTCCTTGAGGCATAAAGTTGTTTATTTCATATGTTTTTTCTCAATATAAGCATCTATTACTATAAATTTCCCTCTCAGGACTCCTATTGCCCCCTTCCATAAGTTTCGTTATATTTCACTTTGTTTTGTTGTCTGTCTCATGGTACTTGCAGATTTCCCTTTTGGTTTCTTTTTCAACACATTGGCTTTTCAGGAGAATGTTGTTTAACTTCCAGGTGTTTGTAAATTTTTTAGTTTCCACTGTGATCAGAAGATACTATGATTTTGGTCTTCTTAATTTTGCTAAGACTTGTTTTCAATTCAACACGTGGCCTATTGTAGAGAATGTTTTATGTATACTTGATAAAAATATGTATCTCAGCGCTGTTGCCTGGAATGTTTGTTTATGTCTGTTAGGTCAATTTGTCTATTAACGTTGTTCAAATTCACTGTTTCCCTATAGGGGTTCTGTCTGGGTGATCTATCTAACGTTGAAAATGGAGTATTGAAGTCCCCTACTATTATTGTATTCTTGGCTATTTTTCCTTTCAGTTCTGTTAGTATTTGCACTGTGTATTTAGGTTATCTGATGTTGTATGCTTAAATATTTACAGTCTTGGCTGAAAAGAAAAAGAGAGAGGGAGAGAAAGAAAAAGGGGAGGGGGAGAGAGAAGGGTGTTAGAGAGTGATTCATGGATTAATAGATGGAATATAATTATGGCAGTATAGCATCTGAGTGCAGTTAGATTTATGAAACTTGGATTAAGGAAGGATAGCTTTTCATTAAGAAAGGCAGTAAAAGAATAAGGATGGGTGTCATGGAGAAGAAGAGTTTGGACGAGTGATGAAGTGCAGTGGGACAGTGCCTAGGTCCCTTCTAAATTATTTTCACAAAACTTATACCTTATTAGCCTCTCCTTAGCACAAATACAGATTATCAAAATAGCATTTATGTAGGTCAACACTCTGTTTTCTCTTAATTTCCTACCTTTTCTTTCTTATACTCTGTGCTATAGGAAGCTATATTTTCTAGTATCTCTTTCTTCCGGCTTCATGGTAATTTTGACTAGTTTGGTGTAGCTGGCAGAAGAAAGGAGGACAGAAGGAAGGAATAAGCCAAAGTCTTCCCCTCCCTCTTTCTCTTCTTCTTTTGGTGTTTGGCAGCAGACAGATCTTAACCAGAGTTCAAGATCTTAAAAGGCTGTGTTCTCTGCTCTCAGCTAGTGATTCCTATCTTCTTCTGTCACATTCCAAACAGTTCTAGCTTTTAGAGTCTGGAGGCATTTCTTCTCTTACCCTCCTGCTATTGCTAATCTCAAAATTGCCTCAGCACCTCCAATTGGCTTTAAAAAAAAAAAAAGCTTTTTTACCTCTGTATAACCAATTTCTTGTATTGCACTTACTCTATTTGAAAGAAATAAAAGTGTTTCTCTTTTCCCAGTTGGACACTGACTGATCAAGCATCCATCCGACGTAAATTGTTTATATAACCACATGTATGGTGTGATCCCAGGGTCATAACAGATGAACCTTAATCAAATTTCTTCTTTTTGAGAAGCATTCTCAACTATAACACAGCTAATTTTTTTTCTGAAACACAGACTAATAGCTATTATAACTCTTTCTTTTCAAAATCACTATTGATAATTGGTTATGATATTTTATACTTGATTTTAAACTAATTTTTAATCATTGATTATAATTAGTTATTCCATAGAAAAGTATAGAATAGTTTTTCTAGATAGTTTTGTAATCAATAAATAATAAAAGTTTGTGTTTTATCTTTATTGTTTTAATTTATTTTTAACTGGAGGATAATTGCTTTACAATGCTGTGTTTGTTTCTGCCTTACAACAATGTGAATCATCTATAAATATACACATGTCCCCTGCCTCCCAAGCCTCCCTCCCACTCTCTCCCATCCCATTTCTCTAGGTCATTACAGAGCACTGGGTTGAGCTTCTTGCATTATACAGCAGCTTCCCACTAGCTATCTATTTCCCATATGGTAATGTTATGTTTCTATGCTATTCTCTCAGTTCATCCTATGCTTTCCTTCCCCCACTGTATCCACAATTCTTTTTATGTCTGAATCTCTATTCCTGCCCTGTAAATAGGCTTATTGCTACCATTTTTCTAGATTCCATATATATGCATTGTGCTAAGTCACCTCCGTTGTGTCTAACTTTTTTCAACCCTATGGACCATAGCCCACCAGGTTCCTATGTCCATGGGGTTTCTCCAGGCAAGAATACTGGAGTAGGTTGCCATTCTCTGCTCCAGGAAATCTTCCCAATGCAGGGATTAAACCTGTGTCTCTTATGTTTGTTGCATTGGCAGGCAGGTTCTTTACTGCCAGCGCCACCTGGGAAGGCCATATATGCATTACTATATAATATTTGTTTTTCTCTTTCTGACTTATTTCACTCTATATAAAAGGCTCTAGTTTATCCACCTCAGTTCAACTGACTCGAGTTCATTCCTTTCCATGGCTGAGTAATATTCCATTGTAAAGATCTACCACATTCTTTATCCATTCATCTGTTGATAGACAATTAGGTTGCTTCCATGCCCTAGCTATGGTAAATAGTGCTTCAGTGAACACCAGGGTACCTGTGTCTTTTTAAATTATTATTTTCTCAGGATATATGTCCAATAATGGGATTGCTAGGTCATATGGTAGTTTTATCCACAATTTTTAAAGGAATCTCCATACTGTTGTCCAAACTGGCTGTATGAATTTACATTCTCACTAACAGTGCAGGAGTTCCCTTTCCTCCACATCCTCTCCAGAATTTATTGTCTGTAGATTGTTTTGATGATAGCCATTCTGACTGGCATATCTTTATTTTTAATTGTCCTAAATATAAAAAAAAGCTTCCTCACTCTATAGCATAATGCTACTGCCCAATCACATGACAATAAGAATATTCTACATTTGTTACATAATTTGTCCATTAGGACCTAGTAGAAGACTCCTTCACTTAGCAAGGCCAATCTGCTTAAAGTTTTTTTGTTTTTTTTTTTTTTTTTTTTTTTTTTTTTATATGAGAAAAAGAAATCATCTGAAAGGGCTGGAATATTTTGAATTCCCAAAGGAAAATCTGAAAGGAAGGACACAAGCATCAGTGAAGTGCCAGCAATGCCACTTGAAGGAAAAAAAGAAAATCTCCCTTTCCTCTAGCCCCAGCGTCCTTGGCTGGGAAAGAAGTTTAAAAATGTTGTAATAGATAGCTAATGAGAATTTGCTGTACACCTCAGGGAACTCAAACAGGGGCTCTGTGACAACCTAGAAGGGTGGGATGAGGAGTGAGATGGGAGGGAGGGGACATGGCTGTACCTATGGCTGATTATTGTTGATGCTTAACAGAAAACCACAAAATTCTGTAAAGCAATTATCCTTCAATTAAAAAAAAACAAATAAAGTTGCAAAGTAAAAGTTGTTTCATCTAAATTGTTAACTGTGAGATTTGTCAGTTAAATCTCTGCTGTCTCCTCTAGGGAGTCTTCAGAATGTTTTTATTCATGATGTTATGCAAGTAAATTCAGAGCAAATTCACTCATGTGAAATCAAACTGATAAAAGAAAACTGATAAGTGTGGGATAGCTTTTAAGAGAAAAATTCCTCTGAGATTCAATAAGTATGTTGTCTACTTTGTGCTTTTCTGAATTTGAAGTTACGAAGTGCTCCATAAACAGAAGACTCACTCATTCATCCAGACAGCCATCTCCTGTCCTGAGATGTGATGTGCACACATGTGTACTGAGTGGGTTCAGTGTCCACTTACTTCTAGAGCAGGAAAATTATCAAGTCAGACTAAAATATTCAGGTGAATTTTGAATTTACGCTATGATGTTGTCTTGCAACACTGAGATTCAGTGAAGCTCTTACAGATCTGAGGAAGCAGCAACAAGGTCACAGGAAGGATGACAGGAAGCACTGGCATAGGTCACTTTTCCCATGACCTGCCTAGGGTCACAAAATGAATTTCTTTTAAGAGTACATTTTCTCATAATTTTCTGGGCATCTATAAGCTAAACTTAGTATCCAAGAGTCCTTTCATGACACCCAAGTAGTTCTTCAAGTGTATTTATTTCTCCTCTGCAAAACGGGCATGCTCTATCTGTAAGATAGGTTGATGTGTGGAGGGAAGCTGCACTTTCTGAGAAAATGTGCTTTGTAGGCCCAGAAACAATATTGGGTCAGTGCCTCGAGATGGCCAGGCCCTGAGGACTTGGCTCATGGTGGGTAAAATACACAAGAGACTAATGTTACCTGGTGGGAAACAGCTGCCGCTGTGACAGCAGACGTAGGCCAAACATGTTCTCTTCCTGTGGTAAGCAGCATAGGAAACTGTTGAAAAATCGTGAACACTTTACTGTCAGTGCACTTTTCCCCCATGAATAGATCTAGGTATGAATTGAGATGTTCCTTTGTGAACTTTGCCTCAGGACAAAAGGAGTGAGTACTATTCTAATGTTGTCTGAAGGTGCCTTCTCAAAAGCTCTCTTTCCTGTACTCCACTCTGAGATGGCAGTATTGAGAGGATTTGGGTTAATAAGTACCAAAGTAATAATGAATCATAAAAGACAACACACACACACACACAAACAAGAAATAGCTTTTCATGTACTGCCTCATCTCAACAGATTGGATGCATCTCATTTTATCAGATTACCAACATTTGCTGGATCATAGAAAGAGCAAGAGAATTCTAGAAAAACATCTACTTCTCTTTCATTGACTACACTAAAACCTTTGACTATGTGAATCATATCAAACTGTGGAAAACTCTTAAAGAGATGAGAATACCAGACCTCTAACCTGTCTCCTGAGAAGCCTCCATGCAGGTCAAGAAGCAATAGTTAGAACCCTGTATGAAACAACTGACTGGTTGAGGATTAAGAAAGGAGTAGGACAAGGCTACTTATTGTAACCCTGTTTGTTTAACTTATACAAAGAGCATGTCAAGCAAAATGACAGGCTGGATGACTTACAAACTGGATTCAAGATTGCCGGGAGACAGTGCATTCCACTCACAGGCAGTCTTAGCATTGGAGCTCCTGATTTAGCTGGTAGAGGATTTGTCAGGATATAATGAAAAATGAATGCTTAATGCTGAAGCTGCAGCTGAAAGAGAAGGATGAACTAATTTCCCAACTTCATGAAGAATTGGAAAAAGTTCAGCATCTACAGAAGGCTTTTCCTTCAAGAGTAGATAAATCCACACAAACTTAACTTCTAGACTATGATAACACAGGATCATGAAGAATGTGATGGAGAATTAACTGAAGTTGGCCAAGGCAGAATCAAGAAGCCAAGTCAGAAGGCTATCGCCATAGTCCAGAGATCAAGCCCTGAGCCTTTGGAGTGGGAGCACTGACTCCAAGACCCTAGACTACCACAGAACTCCTAACCCTGCTGCTGTTGCTGCTGCTAAGTCGCTTCAGTCATGTCCGACTCTGTGTGACCCCACAGATGGCAGCCCACCAGGCTCCTCTGTCCCTGGGATTCTCCGGGCAAGAATACTGGAGTGGGTTGCCATTTCCTTCTCTGATACTCCTAACCCTACAGAGTATCAAATCGTGAGAATGGAAACCACTTGAATACAAGACCGGGCATCACCCGCCTACCAGTAGCATCTGTACAGGATGCCTCATCCAAACAACAAACAAGACAAAAACGCAAATCCAATCATCAGCACACAGGATTACCACCTCACTCAGCCCTGCCCATCAGACAAAAAAAAAAAAAAAAAAAAAAAAAAACAGCACAAATATCACCCTATATGAAGCTTACACAAACCACTGGACCAACCTTAGGAGGGCAGAGACCAAAAAGAAGAAAGAATTCAACCTTGAAGCCTGGGAAAAGGAGACCTCAAGCATCATAAGCTTAAAAAGATAATGAAAAGGCAGAGAAATACTGCACAAATGAAGGAACAAACTAGAACTACAGAAGTCCAAATAAATGAAGAGGAAATAGGCAAACTCCCTGAAAAAGAATTCAGAATAATGAAAGTAAAGATGATCAAAAATGTTGAAAACAGAATTGAGAAAATGCAAGAATCAATTAACAAAAATCTAAAAGAATTAAAGACTAAATATGCAGAGATATACAGAACAATTACTGATATTAAAAATACTCTAGAAGGAATCAATAGCAGAATATCTGAAGCAGAAGAACAGATCAGTGAGCAGAAAGATAAAATGGTGGAAATAACTTCTGAAGAGCAGAATAAAGTAAACAGAATGAAAAGAACTGAGGATGGTTTCAGAGACCTCTGGAAAATATCAAACACACCAATATTTGAATTAAAGGGGTCTTAGAGGGAGAAGAGAAAAAGAAAGGGTATGAGAAAAATTTTGAAGAAATTATAGTTGAAAATTTCCCTAACATGGAAAAGGAAATAGTCAATCAAGTCCAAGAGACTCAGAGTCCCATACAGGATAAACTCAAGAAGAAACATGCCCAAGACACATACTAATCAAACTAACAAAGAAAGAATGGTAAAAGCAGCAAGGGAAAATCAACAAGTAACATACAAGGGAGACCCCATACGTTTAACAGCTGATCTTTCAGCAGAAACTGTAGGCCAGAAGGGAATGGCAGGATATATCTAAAGTACTGAAAGGGAAATATCTATAGCCAATATTACTCTACCTGGCAAGGCTCTCATTCAAAATTGATGGAGAAATCAAAAGCTTTTCAAACAAACTAGAGTTAAGAGAATTCAGTAGAAGAATGAAATGGCAGAAGGAGAAGGAAAGAAGAAAATAATAACACTCCAGTACTCTTGCCTGAAAAATCCCATGGATGGAGGAACCTCGCAGGCTACAGTCCATGGGGTCACAAAGAGTTGAACACGACTGACGACTTCAGTTACTTACTTAAACCAGCTTTACCAAAAATGTTAAAGGGACATATATAGTCAGGAATTAAAAGGGAAGAAAAAGATCTACAAAGATAAACCACAAACAATTAAGAAAATGGCAATAGAAACATATATATATATATATATATATATATATATATATATATATATATATATAATTATTTTAAATGTAAAGGGACTAAATGCTCCAACCAAAAGACACAGACTGGCTGAGTGGAAATAGAACCCACTACAAGAAGCCCACTTCAGATGTAGAGACATATATAGACTGAAAGTGAGAGGATGGAAAAATATAGTCCATCAATATAGAATATTTGTAAGTGCAAATATTCCAAATGGAAAGTAAAAGAAAGCTAGAGTAGAAATCCTCATATCAGAAAAAATAGACCTTAAAATAAAGGATATTACAAGAGATAAGTAAAGACACTACATAATGATCATGGGATCAGGCCAAGAGGAACACATCACAATTGTAAATATCTGTGCACCCAACATAGGAACATCTCAATACACAAAAAACACTAACAGACATAAAAGGAGAAATTGACAATAACACAATGATAGTAGGAAACTTTAACACCCAACTTACACCAATGGATATGTCATCAAAATAGAAAATTAATAAGGAAACACAAGTCTTAAATGATCCATTAGATGAGATGGATCTTAGTGATACCTTCAGGACATTCCATCCAAATGCAGAAGAATACACCTTCTTCTCAAATGCACATGGAACATTCTCGAGGATAGACCACATCTTGGGTCACAAATCAAACCTCAGTAAATTTAAGAAAATTGAAAATGTATCAAGCATCTTTTCTGACCACAACACTATGAGGCTAGATATCAATTACAGGGGCAAAAAAACTGTAAAAAACACAAACAAATGGAGATTAAACAATATTTTTCTAAATAACGAACAGGTTATTGAAGAAATCAAAAGGGAAATCAAAAAATTTCTAGAAACAAATCGCAATGAAAGCATGACAACTCAAAACCTATGAGGTGTGGCCAAAGCAGTTCTAAGAGGGAAGTTTATAGCAATACAACTGTACCTCAGGAAACAAGCATCAAATAGACAACGTAAAATAGACAACACCTAAAACAATTGGAAAAAGAAAAACAAAAATACTCCCAAAATTAGCAGAAGGAAAGAAATCATAAAGGTCAGAGCAGAAATAAATGAAAAAGAAATGAAACAAACAATAGTAAAGATTAATAAAAATAAAACTGGTTCTTTGAGATGATAAGCAAAACTGAAAAACCTTTAGCTAGACTCATCAAGAAAATGAGAGAGAAGAATCAAATCAACAAAATTAGAAATGGAGAAGGAGAGGTTACAGCAGACAATGCAGAAATACAAAGGATTATAAGAGACTATTATGAGCAAATTATATGGTAACAAAATGGATAACCTGGAAGAAATGAACAGATTCTTAGGAAAGGTCAATCTTCCAAGACTGAAGCAGAAAGAAATAGAAATTATGAACTACCTAATTACAAACACTGAAATAAAATTGTAATTAAAAAAATCTTCCAAAAAAACAAAAGCCCTGTGCCAGATGCCATCACAGGTGAATTCTATCAAACATTTAGTGAAAAGACTCCAAATGCCTAAGAGTCTTTCAAAAAATGATGCAAAAAATTGCATCATCACCCTGATACCTAAAGCAGACAAAGACAACCCAAAAAAAGAAAACCACAGGTCAATATCAGTGATGAACATAGATGCAAAAATCCTCAACAAAATTTTAGCAAACAGAATTAAACAACACATTAAAAAGCTCATACACCATGATCAAGTTTGATTTATTCCAGGGATGCAAGGATTCTTCAGTATATACAAATCAATCAATATGATGCACCATATTAACAAATTGAAGGATAAAAAACATATGATATTCTCAATAAATGCAGAAAAATTCTTTAACAAAAATCAGCACCCACTTATGATTAAAACCGTTCAAAAAAATGAGCATAGATATAACCAATCTCAACATAGTAATGGTCATATATGATAAACCCACAGCAAAAATTATACTCAATGGTGAAAAACTGAAAGCATTCACGATAAGATCAGGAACAACAAGGGTGACCACTTTCACCACTATTATTCAACATAATTTTGGAAGTCCTAGCTACAGCAATCAGAGAAGAAAAAGATATAAAAGGGGAACAGATCAGAAAAGAAGAAATAAAGCTCTCACTGTTTGCAGATGACATGATACTGTACATAGAAAACACCAAAGATAGTGTAAGAAAATTACTAGAGCTAATCAGTGAATTCAGCAAAGTTTCAGGATACAAAATCAATACACAGAAGTCACTTGCATTTCTTTATATTAACAATGAAAAATCAGAAAGAGAAATTAAGAAATCAATCCCATTCACCTTTGCAACACAGAGAACAAAATATCTAGGAATAAACTTACCTAAAGGAGACAAAAGCACAGTATTCAGAAAATTATAAGACACTGATTAAAGATATCAAAGATGACATAAGCAGAAGGAGATATGGAACCCATGTTCCTGAGTAGGAAGTATCAGTATTGTGAAAATGACTATACTACCAAATTTAATGTACAGATTCAATGTGATCCCTATCAAATTACCAATGGCATCTTCCAAGAACTAGAACAAAAAATTTCACAATTCATATGGAAACACAAAAGACTCACAATAGCCAAAGCAGTCTTGAGAAAGAAGAATGGAGCTGGAAGAATCACCCTTCCTGACTTCAGATTATACTACAAAGCTGCAGTCAACAAGACAGTATGGTACTGGCACAAAAATAGAAATATAGACCAATGGAGCAAGATAAGAAGCCCAGAAATAAACCCATGCACCTATGGATACCTTATTTTTGACAAAAGAGGCAAGAATATACAATGGGGCAAAGACAGCCTCTTCAATAAGTGGTGCTGGGAAAGCAGAAGAGCTACATGTAAAATAATGAAATTAGAACACTTCCTAACATGATACACAAAGACAAACTCAAAATTGATTAAAGTCCTAAATATAAGACCAGAAACTCTTAGAGAAAAACATAGGCAGAGCACTCGATGACATAAATCAAAGCAAGATCCTCTATGCCCTACCTCCTAGAGTTATGGAAATAAAAACAAAAGTAAACAAGTGGGACATGATTAAACTTAAAAGCTTCTGTATATCAAAGGAAAACTATAAGTAAGGTGAAAAGAAAACCCCTAGAATGGGAGAAAATAATAACAAATGAAACAACTGACAAAGGATTAATTTTCAAAATATACAAGCAACTCATACTACTTGTTACCAGAAAAACAAACAACCCAATCAAAAAGTGGGGAAAAGACCTAAACAGACATTTCCCCAAAGAAGGCATACACATGGCTAATAAACACCTGAAAAAATGCTCACCATTGCTCATTATTAGAGAAACATAAATCAAAAGTACAATGAAATATCACCTCACACCAGTCAGAATGGCCATCATCAAAAAGTCTACAAGCAATAAATGCTGGAGGGGGTGTAGAAAAAAGGGAACTCTCTTGCATTGTTGGTGGGAATGTAAATTGATACAGGCACTATGGAAGGTGGTATGGAGATTCCTTTAAAAGCTAGGAATAAAACCACCATATGATCCAGCAATCCCACTCCTAGGCATATACCCAGAGGAAAGGCAAATTGAAAAAGACACATGTATCCCATTGTTCTTTGCAGCACTATTTACAATAGCTAGAACATGGAAGCAACCTAGATGTCTATCGACAGATGAACAGATAATGAAGTTGTGGTACATGTAAAAAATGGAATATTACTCAACCATATACAGGAATGCATTTGAGTCAGTTCTAATGAGGTGGATTAACCTAGAGCCTACTATACAGAGTGAAATAAGTCAGAAAGAAAAAGATAAATATCATCCAATAACACATATGTAAGAAATCTAGAAAGATGGTACCAAAGAATTTATCTGCAGTGCAGCAGTGGAGAAACAGACATAAGAAACAGACTTATGGGCGTGGGCAGAGGTGAGGAGACAGTGAGATGTATGGAGAGAGTAACATGGAAACTTACTTTTCCATATGTAAAATAGATACCCAGTGGAAATTTTCCATATGTCTCAGGAAACTGAAACAGTGACTCTGTATCAACCTACAGGGGTGGGATGCAGAGAGAGATGAAAGGAAGGTTCAAAACGGAGGGGATATATGTATACTTATGGCTGATTCATGTTGAGATTTGACAGAAAACAACAAAATTCTGTAAAGCAGTTATCCTTCAATTAAAAAACAAATTAAAAAAAAAAGATTACTGGGAAAAATATCAAGGACCTCAAATATGCAAATGATACCACTCTAAGGGCAGAGAGCAAAGAGGAACTAAAGAGCCTCTTGATGAGGGTGAAGGAGAGTGAAAAAGCCAGCTTAAAACTCAGTATTTAAAAAGTTACATTACAGCATCTGTTACATCACTTCATGGCAAATAGAAAGGGAAAAGGTGGAAGCAGTGACAGATTTCCTCTTCTTGGGCTCTAAAATCACTGTGTATGGTGACTGCAGCCATGAAATTAGAAAATGATTGTTTCTTGGCAGGAAAGCTAGGACAAAACTAGACTGTGTTAAAAAGCAAAGACAGAACTTTGCCCACAAAAGTCCGTATAGTGAAGGCTTTCCAGTAGTCACATACAGATATGAGAGCTGGACAATAAAGATGGTAGAGTGCTGAAGAATTGGTGCTTTTGAACTGTGGTGCTGGAGAAGATGCTCAAGAGTCCCTTGGACTGCAAGAAGATCAAACCAATCAATGCTAAAGGAGATCAGTCCTGAATATTCATGGGAAGGACTGATGCTGAAGCTGAAGCTCTAACACTTTGGCCATCTGATGTGAACAGCTGACTCATTGGAAAAGACCCTGATGCTGGGGAGAGATTGAAGGTAGAAGCAGAAGAGGGTGACAGAGGCTGAGATGGTTGGAAGGCATCACCGACTCAATAGCCATAAATGTGGGCAAGCTCCAGGAGATGGTAGGGGACAGGGAAGCCTGGCATGATGCAGTCCATAGGGTCATGAAGAGTCGGATAAGACTTGGTGACTGAAGAACAACATTGCAATGTATTGTTCACATTCCTCAGATTACAGTTTGTGTGATTGTCTTTCCACCTTCATGTTAGCTCTCCTGACTTTCATGAAACAAATTCTAGTTCAGTTTGGATATTTGGATCATAAAATGGCCCACACTGATGAGTGATTATTTTAATGACATCTACCTAGTGAGAGTTTGCAGACATGTTTTGGCTTTCTAGTTATTTTCTTGCATATCTTCTGGCTTATGGGTCACTATTTGTACTATCAAGTTAGTGAAATCATTAATGTCAGTCATTCCTAAGAAAAGTGAGGTCCTGAATGCTAACTTTCTAAAGTCACAATATGGCAAAGCTAGTTTCTAGTCCACTTGTATGTGAAGCCAAGTTGGGGTTCTTTCCAGCGCTTCACACAGCCTCCATCAACGTCTCTAGGCCCCACTGGTCTGGGCATGTTTATGAAGGTTTCCTCCACTGCCTTAGCAGTGAACTGAAATCCTTCTAGGCTAGATGATGTTGGAATACTCATAACTGCCCACAACTCCTGTTAATTCAGAGGTAAGAAGCTTCAGTATGAAAGGTTGAGAAAATTTCCAAGTGCTTGCTTATGAGTATTAACCATTCTGTTACAGGATACAATTAACTTATGCCATCGTGTCTTGTCTCTACTGGCAAATTACTTTGTAAAGTGTCTTTATATACCAAATTACTCTACCACTGGATAGATCTGTTATCCTGAGAAAGTGATTTAAACTCCCTAAGCTTTAATTTCTTCATCTTTAAATACAGGATAATAAAGGTCATTATATCAAGGGTTTTGTGAGCTTTAAATGAAATTGTGTGGAGAAAGATCTGGGAATAACTAATAGAAATACAAATATTGGATATAGAAGAAATGATAAAAGTTACAGTAATTTTTGTGGAAAACACTAAAATATTGCAAACACTTTTACACAAATCCCCTCATTGCATCTTTCAAATATCTATACTATCTCCATCTTACAGCTAAGGAAACAGAAACTTGTAGAACTTAAATCCTTTGCTCAAGAACAGATTAGTAAGTGCAGAAGAGTCTGACTTTCCTATAATTCATACATATAGATACTAGATTCTAATCTAAATATTATACACACACACACACACACACATATATCTGCCTAGTAATACCTATGTTCCTAGCACTGTGGTAAGTGCTTTATGTTACCTTAACTGTCAAAATCATGCTCTGAGATGTTTATTATCATTATTTACATATTTAAAAACTGAAGATTAGAGAGGCTAAACAGCTTGCCTCTCTTAATATCTTGGGAAATGGTTAAGGCCAATGCTTGACCCCAAAGCCTGTGCTCTTTTCAGGGGGTCTCCTTAATACTATTAATAATTAATGTAAGCAGCCCTTAGTTTCTTAGTCTATAAATTTTAAGGAATACCTACATTGTAGTACTGTGTGAGGATGAGATGACATAAAATAAAGTACTTATGATAAGACTGGACAGCATAATAGACAACAGAATGTTAGTTCTCTTCCTCTTTATCTGAGGGAACAGCGGCTCAAAGAGAGGAACGGAAGACAGGTGCAGAGCCATTGGCCTTATCTCTGAGTGACATCTGCAGGCAGCTCAGTGACACTAGAACCGGATTGTTCTCGTCTCAAGATGGCCGCCGCCCTGTGAGCGTCGTACAAAGATCAGTTGCTGAGGGAGACAGCGGCAGATCAGGGGGGCTACGTCGTAAGCTTCCAGATTTAAATAATGCAATTCTAAACGTCTTCAGACTTTTGCACTACTCTGTTACTCCTATATTGTTACTTTTGTCTTAGAAATGCTATACAACTCTTCGATAAGTGAAAGTTAACTTTTAAAGACCAAATATTTATCACCATTTCTAAAAATGCTATTTAATCTCCATTGAGAACAGATGAGCAACACAGAAGGAATGCAGCGAATGAGGCTGAACCCTGTGGGGTCTCATAGTTAAATTCTCTATAGTTGCAAAGCTTAGCACAAAGCTTTGGAATCTACAGATAATACCCTTAAAAATACTTTCCGAGTTTCTGGGTTGGTGAATCAGTAGAGGTGCCCGGAGATGCTGGGAAAGCTCCCCACACTTTCCCCATACCTTGTCCTAATGTTTCTCTTCCATGTGGCTATTCCTGGGTTCTGTTTGTTTATAATTGACCTGTTATCTAGTTTCTATATGTGTTATTCCACACAAGATAAATCAGGCAGACTATGCACTAGATACCCAGTACATTTTAAAAAATTAATTTATTTAAAGGACAATATAATAACTTTTTCAGTCCAGTATCACATAATATCCAATATCACTAATATTAATATTGAGATGTTTTCTCAGGAATTACATGTGATGTATCACTGTTTGAGAAATCATAAGTAAGAGCATCAGGGGGCTTCCCTGGTGGCTCAGATGGTAAAGAACCCGCCTGCAATGCGGGAGACCTGGGTTCGATCCCTCGGTTGGGAAGAGCTCCTGGAGGAGGGCATGGCAACCCACTCCAGTATTCTTACCTGGAGAATCGCCATGGACAGAGGAGCCTGATGGGCTATAGTCCACTTAAGATAAATAAGTGGACTTATAGTCTTAAGTCACACTTAAGTCACAAAGAGCCGGACACCACTGAGTGACTAAGCACACAGCATCAAGAGTCTGAATATTAGTGTAGGTTACTAAAAATTGGCATGCTAATCTAGTTTTAGTAAATTCTTACACAACAAATGGGTATCTGATTCAAAGTTTATCAATACTGAGTAAAGGAATATTTATATCTTAAGTGAATGTTAAAAATGAATTGAGTTTACCTTTCAAGTGTTTTTCAAGCAATTATTTAATAAACTATAAGTCATATTTGCCCAGTTTATTACCCTTAGCTTTTTTGATACTTTTTCTGCATCTCTCCATTTTTCTTCAAACCCAGTATTAAACACATACAGTTTTAACTCAATAATAATAAAGTCGCTATGCTAGGTTACATGCATACAGACATTAAACAAAAATACAACCCCAACTTGATTTAGTTATGTGGGACACCAGGAAACAAACTAATCATTGCTTTGTAGGATATGAAGAGTTGTAAAGAGAACCGGGAGGGAGCAGCGGTCTAGGAGACACATAACTAAAAATAAGCTTAGGATAAGGGGACTTGGAGGGATTCCTGGAAAAGCTGATGTTGATATAACTTTGAAATATGGAACAAATTTTGTCAGGCAAGAAAAAAAGAAAAGTATATCTAGACAGGAAAGGGCATGTGCAAGAATATAGGGAGGCAGTAGTCTGGGTAGCATCAGTGAATGAATAAAATGAGTAAACCTGGGATCATAACAAGAAGAGAAAAATCTTATAGCTTGGGGTAAAATGGGAAGTTTAAGTTGGAATCTTAATGGGGTCCCATTACATATAATGTGTGAATAAACTTCATAGTAAAGTTAATGAAATGTCCATGGGCTGAGCAATTAAAATGAAGTGGCCAGGAACATAATTGAAGTAGAGAGGGTCAAGGAACTTTGATGATGGAGTAGGGCTATAGGCTACCATCTTGACACTGATGAACTCCAGGACAGAAGTTCTTAGATGTGCAGAGGAAGATTGTGTGTCTGTTGTCAATGCCAAACATTGACCTTCTGTGTTTCCGGGAGCCAACACTGCACAACTGATTGGAAACGGTGAAAATTCATGACCTTGAAACTAAGCTGATTTTGGTCAGGAATTCTTCTGTGATGTCTAGGTAGAGTTCACTCTTACTCCTTCACAAGTATTTCCAGCCTTCAAAATCCAACTTGTTTTTTACCATGTAAGCTTCCTCCCCATTCTCAGCAGATTTCCTCACCTTCTGCTTTATAGGGCCAAAGTGAGGTCTATAAGCAGTAAAACATCAATTTCTTTTCCCCCACCTAAGAATTCATCTGCATCTACATTCTCCTCTTTGTATCTTATTTCCTAGGTTATAAAAATGAAATAATAATTACACAAATCTGACAATGCTTTGGAGGGAAGACTAAATAACATGCAATACCCAGACAGGTGTGCCATGCAATGACCAATCCTTGTTAGTCACCATCATTGTTATTATTATGGTTGTTGTCCAAACTTGATGCCAACATCTATCCTTAAAGTGTCACCCCAGGCAGCCTCCTGGAGCCTCTTACTTCATTATTAATCTTGTCTCTCTCCTGTATCTTCCAAATTTTCCTCTCTTAGCTCTTTTCTCTCAGCATAGATCACTTCTCTCATAACTGAAAAAAAAAATCTTCTACATTGATTACTCTCTCTAAGTCACACCCTACATTTTTCTTGTGCTTTATGTCAAACTCTCTGAGAGCTGTTCAGAATCTGCTATGTTCACTTCCTTCATTGATATGAAACTGCTACATTCTGGCCTCTTTTCTGAAGAAGCTGCTTTTCAAAAGTTACTTATGAGTCAGGTATCAAATCTAATAGATGCTATTTGGTTCTTACTGTATTTGAACCCTCATGAACATTGGCAATGTAAAAAATTCTTTCCTTTTAGACATTTCTTCTTTTTCCCTTCCTTTTAGACATTCCCTCTTTTCCCCTTCCTTTTAGACATTCCCTCTTTTCCGCTTCCTTTTAGACATCTCCTTCCTCTTCCTCCCCCTCTTCTTGACTGATTTTATTCTTTGATAAATTTAAACTCCCCTGTTTAGCAGGATATTCAGTACATGTTTAGTACTCAGTAAATATTTGTGGAATTAATAAAAATGGCCTTGATGATAACCTATTGAGCAAAAATGAATTTCTTTTGTTGTTCAGTCACTGTTGTGTCCTACCCTTTGTGAGCCCATGAACCGCAGCATGCCAGGCTTCTCTGTCCTCCACCATCTCCTGGAGTTTCCTCGAACTCATGTCCGTTGAGTCAGTGACAACCTCCAACCATCTCATCCTCTGTCATCCTCTTCTTCTGCCTTCAATCTTTCCCAGCATCAGGGTCTTTTCCAATGAGTAGGCTGTTTGCGTCAGGTGGCCAAAGTCTTGGAGCTTCAGCTTTAGCATCAGTCCTTTCAATGAATATTCAGGATTGATTTTCTTTAGGATTGATTGGCTTGATCTCCTTGCTGTCCAAGGGACTATCAAGGATCTTCTCTAGTACCACAGTTCAAATTTCTTTTGAGCACTAAGTATATTTTTATATTTTAATGTTTAAGAACTGTTATGTCTGAACTGTGGAATACTCAGGGTAGAAAGTTGTCTCTATCAGTGTAGAAATTAAACTATCCTCTGAATTATCTTTTCTTAATAGAGTAAAAAAACAATTAGCTGGTGCCCAACTACAATATTTAAAATTATTCAGGTTTTATTTGCTCTCAAACTGTAATAAGAAGAGATACATTACCACAGAAATAGCTCCTTCATTGTAAATTCTCTTTATCATCTTGCTATATTTTGACTAGATCATAAAATAAAAGTGTTGGTTAAAAAAATTCATGGATGCTTTACAGTTACAAATATTTGTATCTGGTTAGGTGAAGCTTCAATGCACCCTCTTATAAAGTTAGTGCCTTAAATGGGAAAAGGGGCCATTTCAGGTTTCCCAGCTGGCAGTGAACTGTGGTAAGATGCACTTATTTAGGGGATCTCAAATCCCTGATTAGCATTCATGGGACTTGCAAGTGTAGCACAGTAAATATCTCATTGAAAATGTTCTGCACTGCTTTCCTCATCACAGTCTTTGTGTATACAAGTACAACAGAATCAGATGCAAGAACAAAAACAGCTAGTCAGCTTCTCTGTGGCTTATTACCATAGCCCTCCAAAGAGCAGAATCTGTACTTCTGGTCTCACTCTCTTCATGAAACTATAAATGAACTTGCCACATCTGTTGCACTTGTTGATTTATTCATTAATTTACTCACTCATTCACATTCTCACATATGCTTTGAATGGACGAGGCTGAATCATTTTTGCAGTCACATAGATTGGTCCTAGTGAATCCTAATGACAGAATCTCCAAGGATGTCTACATACAGCAAAACCATCCAATGGATGAGCTGACTCTGTTATGTCTGCCCTTTCTATTCCAAATGACACTACTCTAATTTTTGTCCTATTGCCTATCATCTAGACTAGTAGTGCAATCATATCATGAGTAATGTCACATATTGATTTCCCTGGAAAACAGGCTCTGAGTTGGAGTTTAGGATGCAGGATATTTATTAAGAATTGCCCTTGGGATCAATATCTGTGGAAGGGAAGAAAAGGAAGCAGGAGTGGACAGAGAGAAAAGTCAGGCCACAATCAAGTCCAAGGGCAGCCTGAGCTCAGCTTGACCCCACAGTAAGTTCAGAAGCCAGGATGACTTTTCTGAATTGTCCCAAGTTTGGACAAGATATGCAAGCCTTTATGTGCATGAATGCTAAGTTGCTTCAGTCATGTCCGACTCTGTACGACCCTATAGATCGTAGCCTGCCAGGCTCCTCTGTCCATGGGATTCTCCAGGCAAGAATACTGTAGTGGGTTGCCATGACCTCCTCCAGGGGATCTTCCTGACCCTGGGATTGAACCCACCTCTGCAAAGTCTCCTGCATTAGTAGCTGGGGTTTTTTGTTTGTTTGTTTTTCGTTTTTACCACTAGCGCCACCTGGGAAGCCCTGCAAGCCTTTATAGTACTGCATAAAATGGTCACTGGATGTGAGCTGCTCCTGTCAGAAACTTGACTTTGGCAAAGATAGCTAAGCAAACCATGGCAAGCCTGATAATCAAAGGCTGCCTGTGGCTAGCACTGCCAGCATCATTCCCCTCATTTGGAGGCACAGCTCACTGCTCACCATGGAATCCACCATGGTTGGATTCCTCCTTCCCCCTTTCCCCACTGTAATTCACCACACATAGTATAACCAATTCCCCAGATCAATCTCCCAACAGGCCAGGCTTACTCATGACACCAAACTGCGCAAAAGCTAGCCTGAGCTTCAAAAAATGCAATAAAATTTAATTTGACTAGTTCTCGTTTTTCTGCCCCCCCCCCCCCCCCCCCCGCCAAACCATCTCTCTAAATTCTCATCCACAGTACTCATGTATGCATCCTCAATGTGGCAAAACCACATCCCTAAGCTAGTGCAGCTCTCAACTGCAGCCAGATGAAGCGTGTGTATGTAGGAACAGTGGTGGACAATCTGGAAAAGCATTTTCATGAAAGATCACTTTTCATATCCCACCCCTATTCTTATCTTTGTTTCTAATGTTTCCTTGATAAATGCCCTGTTTTTCCCAATTTCTAAGTGTATAAATCCTATTGTTCTTCAAGGCCTAGCTCATTACACTATTTCTTCCATATAATTCCTCACGTAGGGAATACCCAAGTGACTTTTATGAGGCATAAAGTCCAACATTAAGTTTTATGTGATTTGGTATGCAATAGTGTGTCTCTCCTTTACCCTCAAAACTGCCAACTGCCTTGTCTGGGTAGTGCCTTAGACACCAGAGATGGGGGACTATGCTCCATGTCTTGTTCATCTCAGAGACAGAGGATGGAATGGTTGCAAAAAGCAAGACTTCAATAAGGGTAAGAGCTCTTAAAAATATAGGAGTGGAACAGGACCATAAAACTTTTAATCCTTGACAAATTGCATACATTTGGTAAGACACATTACTCCCTTAATATGAGGAAAGAGGACTTGTCGCCATTTAAACTTTAACATTAACGAGTCCATGAATTCACAAATCTGGGCACTACATGTGTCATTTAGAGTTGAGTTTAATGTGTAAAATGAGCAGGGTGGATTAGATGGTTTCAAAGTTTCCTTCATGAACTATTAATATAATTAAAAAAAAATTGGAGGACCCGGGTTATGATTTATATTTGCATAGTCGCCTTGTTGATGTCCATGTTTGTGAGCTCTTTGAGGGCACAGACTTGGTCTTGTTCATCTCTCTGTTACTGAAAGAACTGTGTCTTACAGGTGAGTGAAAGTGAATGTTGTGTCTGGCTTTTTGTGACCCCATAGACTGTAGCTTGCCGTGCTCCTCTGTCCATGGAATTCTCCAGGCAAGAATACTGGAGTGAGCTGCCATTCTCATCTCCAGGGATTGTCGTGACCCAGAGATTGAACCCGGGTCTCCTGCATTGTAGGCAGACACTTGAATGCGCCACCAGGAAAGCCCTAGAGGATACTTAATGAATGCTCAGTAAATGTTAACTGAAAGAAATACCTCATCACAAGTCAGTTCACCATGAAGGAAATTTAACTAGGGATGGAGTTTTAGGTGGTGAATTTAATTAGAGAAACAAAATATTTCCAGTGAGTAAGCTTTAAAGACATCTTGGGATATCCCAGTATGCACCCTTTTCATTTTCTTAAGCTCTTAACAGTTGTCAAATCAAAGGGCCAAACATTACAGCCTAGAGTTATACACTCACATTCAGTAAAATCCCCACAGCCTGGAGTTAGGTTCCATTACTTTTTTTTTTTTTTTTTTTTAGGGAGGAGCATAATCCTAATTACATAACAAAATGAATGTAAAGCAATTATACCAATGTATATGGTAAACTTTTGATAAATCCTAGCTATTATTTGTTATTTGCAAGATATTTGTGTCAAATTAATATAGCTGGAAAAATCAGTATTTTATTAGATGAAGCTCCTTCTGGTTCTGATTTCAAGGCTCTATGATTCAAATCTCCAAAGCAATTTGGGAAATTTGCAGTCCAAAGCTACAGGCTAGGTAAATCCCATTTTTAAAAAGGTTACACAGAATTCCATGAGGCTTCCTGGCTGCTGTTGCACTCTATACACATCCTCTAAAATATGAAACAGAGATAAAAAATAAATCTTTAAAACTGAGGAAGCCAACTCATGTTTTCTAAGATGGTCACATATTCAAGTCTCATTTTTTTGTTGTTTGTTTTACACTAAACAGATGTAATCAATCAGGGTCTTGGGAAATAGCACACCCAGAGAAGAAAGCAAAGAGGCTTTTATGAAGAAATGGTTTAAGAGGCTGTGGGCAAGTCCGAAACTCACAAGTAGTGGTGATGAATCCCAGGACTAGAAATCACAGAAAGATTCTGCCTTTCTTCAGTTGAACGGGTAAGGATAAGTAGAGGTAGCTTTTAAGAAAACAGCAAAATTTATAGTGTGGGTGAGATGTCATGTGATGGGAACAATGGCCTTAGATAAAGGAATGCAGTTACTATAGTTCCCCAAAATAAATACCCCTGTCTCTCTATTCCCAATTATTAATATCTGGCTGTTGAAAGTCATCCACAAAATCCAACCAGAATCTAGAGAGTGAATAGAGAGTGAAGGATTATGAGTGACAGTTAAAGCAGTCGGTCTCCTAAGGCACAGAGCCTAGTGGCAAAGGTGAAGAGCAGACTTGGAAAAGCAAGCAGAAATATCCAAAACATTGGTGGTGGTGGTTTAGTTGCTAAGTCATGTCTGATTCTTGTGTCCCTAAGGACTGTAGCCTACCAGGCTCCTCTGTCCATGGAATTCTCCAGGGAGAATATTGGAATGGGTTGCCATTTTCCTTCTCCAGGGGATCTTCTAGATCAGGGATTGAACACATGTCTCCAGCATTGCAGACAGATTCTTTATCACTGAGCCACCAGGGAAGACCATCCAGAACATTAGGCAACCCTATATTTATGCCATATCTTAAGACAGTGGGTACATATTAAGCACAAAATACTAGACAAAGGCAGAAAGGCTGAGAGAAAAAGCACCAGTAAAAAATGCAATAGGAAATCATTATCTTGAATTGTAGAGGGAATTATGAGGAAAACAATAGACAAAACAATTGTGACAACAATATTATGAGGCTTAAAAGAAGACACATGTGATGAAATGGGGAATAAAGTGGGTCATAATACGTGCTTAGTTGGGCCAGGCAAAGGCCCCGCAATCTGTGGATGCCATTATTGAAAGTAGAATCAAATGATAACTGGGGAAAATGTCATCATGCTTCCTTATTATACCATCTTCACTCTCCAGGAAGTGTTTTCAAGGTCTTGAATTATAGTGAGGAGGAGTTCAGCATGAGAGATACAGGGAGAAGGAAAATGACAGAATTTGGAAACCATAAAAGGAAAAGTGTGAAACGTGCATAGCATAGTTTATAAATATGTTCTTTTTTTTTTTTTTTTTGCTGCTGAGATAACATTTGTGAAACTTATTTAGGATGCTAAGCTGTTTATCTCATGAAAACAGAAAGGAAGGTTATCTTCCTGTTATTATAGGTTCATAACTGTGGGCCAGAGTTTGGTGCAGTCTATTTGCAACAGTCTGATATTAGGGAAATTTCTGTTGTTTATAGGGTAGAAATCATGACTTCTTTCCTCTTTCATTTAAAAATAATTTAAAAATTTAGCTCAAAATTATGAACATAAATATTTTTTGCCATTTTTCATTACTTTAAAGCAATATGCAATGCTAATAAGTACTTGGAATCAACTGAGATATATGTGGTTCTAAAGAAAAAATTGTATTTCAGCCTTTGCTGAACACTTATTTTTATGTAGTAAACAATTTCTTTTTTCTCAAATTCAAAACATATCTCTTCTTTTTTTAGTCTATTAATTAATTATAATTTACACATAATGAAATGCACAATTGTTAATTGCATAGGTCAATGAAATTTTCCTATGTAGACATTCATATAACCATGCCAGTTTAATATATATATATAGGACATTTTCCTCATTCCCTATGTATCTTCCCAATCAATCCTAACATAAATTTTATCTATTCTTAAAGATATGGACCTAACAGAAGCAGAAGAGACTAAGAAGAGGTGGCAAGAATATCTAGAAGTACTGTACAAAAAAGGTCTTAATGACCTGATTGCAATGATGGTGTGGTCACTCATCTATAGCCAGACATCACATATAGCCATAGCAAAGTCAAGTGGACCTTGGTAAGCATCACCATGAACAAAGCTAGTGGAGGTGATGAATTCCAGCTGAGCTATTTAAAATCCTAAAGGATGATGCTGTCAAAGTGTTACACTCAATATGCTGGCAAATTGGGAAAGCAGCAGTGGCCACAGACTGGAAAAGGTCAATTTTCATTTTAAACCTAAAGAAGGGCAATGTCAAAGAATGTTCAAACTATCACACAATGGTGCTCATTTCACATGCCAACAAGGTACTGTTCAAAATCCTTCAAGCTAGCCTTCAGCAATGTGTGAATTGAAAACTTGCAGATGTACAAGCTGGATTTAGAAAAATCAAAGGAGCCAGAGATCAAATTGCCAATATCCACTGCATCATACAAAAAGCAAGGAAGTTCCAGACAAGCATCTACTTTTTCTTCACTGACTATGCTAAAGCCTTTGACTATGTGGATCACAACAAACTGTAGAAAATTCTTAAAGAGATAGGAATACCAGACCACCTTACCTGCTTTCTAAGAAACCTGTATGCATGTCAAGAAACAACAGTTAGAACTGAACATGGAACAACAGGTTGGTTCCAAATTGGGAAAAGAGTATGTCAAGGTTGTTTATTGTCACCCTACTTACTTAGCTTATATCCAGAGTACATCATGAGAAATACCAGGCTGGATGAAGCTCAATCTGGAGTCAAGATTGCTGGGAGAAATGTCAATAACCTCGGACATGTGGTTAACACCACCCTAATGGCAGAAAGCAAGGCAGAACTAGAGTTTCTTGATGAAAGTGAAAGAGGAGAGTGAAAAAGCTGGCTTAAAACTCAACATTCAGAAAACTAAAATCATGGCATCTGTTCCCATCACTTCATGGCAAGTAAATGGGGAAACAATGGAAGCAGTGGCAAACTTTATTTTCTTGGGCTCCAATATCACAGCAGACAGTGACTGCAGCCATGAAATTAAAAGATGCTTGCTCCTCAGAAGAAAAGATATGACAAACCTAGACAGTGCGTTAAAGAGCAGAAACGTTACTTTGCTGATAAAAGTCCATCTAGTCAAAGCTATGGTTTTTCCACTAGTCATGTATGGATGTGAGAGTTGGTCTATAAAGAAAGCTGAGTACTGAAGAATTGCTGCTTTTGAACTGTGGTGTTGGAGAAGACTCTTGATAATCCCTTGGAATGCCAGGAGATCAAACCAGTCAGTCCTAAAGGAAATCAGTTCTGAATATTCATGGAAGGACTGATGCTGAAGCTGAAGCTCCAATATTTTTGCCACTTGATTCAAAGAACTGACTCATTGGAAAATATTATGATGCTGGGAAAGATTAAAGGCAAGAAGAGAAGGGAGACAGAAGATGAGATAGTTGGATGGCATCATTGACTCAGTGTTCATGAATTTGAGCAAACTTCTGGAGATAGTGAAGGACAGGGAAGCCTGGCATGCTGCAGTCCATGGGGTCACAAAATCAGACATGATTAAGTGACTTATCAACAACAAACCTTCAAATAAAAGAAATCATATGCTCCGTACTCTTTTCATTTCTTTGATTCAACCAAATGTTTTAACATTCTTCCATGATGTGGTATTTTCATCTGTTCATAATGTATCCACACCATTATCCATTTGCCATTAAGACTGTTTTCAATTTGGGCTGTGGTTTAAAAAAAAAAAAAGAAACAACTCTCTGCTCCAAATTCTTGGATATACACTTGGTATTGTCAGCCATTTAAACTTTAGTCCTTTGGGAGGACTAAAGGACTGTGTGTTGCTATATTATGATTTTAATTTGCATTTTGCTGGTGATGAATTATGCTGACCACATTTTTATATATTTATCAGCTTTTTGGATATTTTATTTTGCTGTGTTTAAAAAACTAGGGTTGCCTTTCTTTTTCTTTGTATAATCTTGATATAAGACCTTGTCAATTTATGAATTATAAATATCTTCCAATAGCATATGACTTGCCTTTCCACTTTCTTAATGATGTCTTTTGATGAGCAGATTTTTCATTTTTATAGCATCTAATTATAATTTTTTCTCTTATAGCTAGTGTTTTGGTTTTTTGTTTAGGAAATCTTTACATACCCCAAGTCTTAAAGCTATTCTCTTGTTTTCTTCAAGAAGTTTTACAGTTTTAGTTTTCACATTTAGGTCTCTGTCTCATGTAAAATAAATTTTTATATAAGGTGTAAGTTATAGGGTAAAGAGTTACTTTTTTTCATATGAATTTACCAATTTCCCAGCACCATTAATTGACAAAACATTCACTGTGCTTTTAATTGCATTAAAATCTTTTTGAAATTAATTATCTGCATTCTTGTATCTATATTTCTATTTATCTATCCTTGCACAAATATGTTACCATCTTAATTAATGAATGTTCACAATAATTTTATCCAAGAAGCATTTATTAAGCACTTAGCTACTGTTACAAAAAATCAGTGTAAGCCACTGAGCCCTTTTAGGAACACACAAACAAAACCTCTGGGACAAGACCTTTAACATATGATCTGCATGGAGACACTCCTACCACCCATGTTTGTTTTATATTTGTCCACATATTTGTTCATTACATAAATATATATAAAGTGCCAAACCATGTTCCAGGTTTTGCTCAAAATTTTGTGAATATAGTAATCAATAATAAGGAAAGATTCTGTCTTCTTGGGATAAAAGTGACAATATGCAAGTACACATTCTATAAAGCAAATGAACAAATAACATTTTGTCAGATAACAGTAAGGTTTTATGCTCAAGAATGGTAGGGAGCAATTTTACAGAGTGATTCAGGTTAGATGTACAAAACTGAACCAGGCTGCACATTGCCCAACCCCAGAACCATTGCATAGACCACAGTGTAAATAGTGACCTCTTGAGCTGTACTATATAGCCCTGGCTGATCAGGGAAGGGCCTTTTTAATGAGATGACATTTGAGTGGAGTCCTGGATAACAAGAAGGTATCATCCATATGACCCTCTTGAGTAGGAGTGTTCCAGGCAAAAAGAACAAAGGATCCCAAGGCGGTAGCAGTTCAGTGTGTTTGAGAAAAGAAAGACGACCATGATTGCAGGAACACAGTAAAAGATGAAGATGGTTTTAGATGAGATTGGACGGCAAGCAGTGGCAGGTCATGTTAGGCCCTGTTGACTATGGTAAGGAGCTTCAGTTTTATTCTAAGTGCTCTGAGATACCTTCAAAAGGCTTTAATTAGAAAGCTGATCTCCTCTGATCCATGATTTGAAAAGATTACTTTGACTGTTCTGCAGTTTAGTTCAATCTCTCACTTGTGTTTGACTCTTTGCAACCCCATGAATCGCAGCACGCCAGGCCTCCCTGTCCATCACCAACTCCCAGAGTCTATTCAAACTCATGTCCATCGAGTCAGTGATGCCATCCAGCCATCTCATCCTCTGTCATCCCCTTCTCCTCCTTGCCCCAATCCCTCCAAGCATCAGGAGTCAAGAGTCAACTCTTCGCATGAGGTGGCCAAAGTATTGGAGTTTCAGCTTCAGCATCAGTCCTTCCAATGAACGCCCAGAAATGATCTCCTTTAGAATGGACTGGTTGGATCTCCTTGCAGTCCAAGGGACTCACAAGAGTCTTCACCAACACCACAGTTCAAAAGCATCAATTCTTTGGTGCTCAGCTTTCTTCACAGTCCAACTCTCACATCCATACATGACCACTGGAAAAACCATAGCCTTGACTAGACAAACCTTTGTTGGCAAAGTAATGTCTCTGCATTTTAATATGCTATCTAGTTTCGTCATAACTTTGCTTCCAAGGAGGAGGCGTTTTTTAATTTCATGGCTGCAATCACCATCTGCAGTGATTTTGGAGCCCCCCAAAATTAAAGCCTGACACTGCTTCCACTGTTTCCCCATCTATTTCCCATGAAGAGATGGGACTAGATGCCATTATCTTAGTTTTCTGAATGTTGAGCTTTAAGCCAACTTTTACACTCTCCTCTTTCATTTTCATCAAGAGGCTTTTTAGCTCTTCTTCACTTTCTGCCATAAGGGTGGTGTCATCTGCATATCTGAGGTTAGTGATATTTCTCCTGGCAATCTTGATTCCAGTTTGTGCTTCTTCCAGCCCAGCATTTCTCATGATGTATTTTGCATATAAGTTAAACAAGCATGGTGACAATATACAGCCTTGACGTACTCCTTTTCCTATTTGGAAAGAGTCTGTTGTTCCATGTCCAGTTCTCACTGTTGCTTCCTGACCTGCATACAGGTTTCTCAGGAGGCAGGTCAGGTGGCCTGGTATTGCCATCTCTTTCAGAATTTTCCACAGTTTATTGTGATCCACACAGTCAAAGGCTTTGGCGTAGTCAATAAGGCAGAAATAGATGTTTTTCTGGAACTCTCTTGCTTTTTCGATGATCCAGCAGATGTTGGCAATTTGATCTCTGGTCCTTCTGCTTTTTCTAAAACCAGCTTGAACTTCTGGAAGTTCATAGTTCACATATTGCTGAAGCCTGGCTTGGAGAATTTTGAGCATTACTTTATTAGCATATGAGATGAGTGCAATTGTGCGGTAGTTTGAGCATTCTTTGGGATTGCCATTCTTCGGGATTGGAATGAAAATTGACCTGTTCCAGTCCTGTGGCCACTGCTGAGTTTTCCAAATTTGCTGGCATAGTGAGCACAGCACTTTCACAGCATCATCTTTCAGGATGTGAAATAGTTCAACTGGAATTCCATCACCTCCACTAGCTTTATTCATAGTGATGCTTTCTAAGGCCCACTTGACTTCACATTCTAGGATGTCTGGCTCTAGGTGAGTGATCACACCATCGTGATTATCTGGGTCGTGATGATCTTTTTTGTACAGTTCTTCTGTGTATTCTTGCCCTCTCTTCTTAATATCTTCTGGTTCTGTTAGGTCCATACCATTTCTGTCCTTTATCAAACCCATCTTTGCATGAAATTTTCCCTTGGTATCTCTAATTTTCTTGAAGAGATCTCTAGTCTTTCCCAATCTGTTGTTTTCCTCTATTTCTTTGCATTGATCACTGAGGAAGGCTTTCTTATCTCTCCTTGCTATTCTTTGGAGCTCTGCATTCAAATGGGAATATCTTTCATTTTCTCCTTTGCTTTTCACTTCTCTTCTTTTCACAGCTATTTGTAAGGCCTCCTCAGACAGCCATTTTGCTTTTTTGCATTTCTTTTCCATGTGGATGGTCTTGATCCCTGTCTCCTGTACAATGTCATGAACCTCTGTCCATAGTTCATCAGGCACTCTATCAGATCTAGTCCCTTAAATCTATTTCTCACTTCCACTGTATCGTCATAAGGGATTTGATTTAGGTCATACCTGAATGGTCTAGTGGTTTTCCCTACCTTCTTCAATTTAAGTCTGAATTTGACAATAAAAGGTTCATGATCTGAGCCACAGTCAGCTCCCAGTCTTGTTTTTGCTGACTGTATAGAGCTTCTCCATCTTTGGCTGAAAAGAATATAATCAACCTGATTTCGGTGTTGATCATCTGGTGATGTACATGTGTAGTCTTCTCTTGTGTTGTTGGAAGAGGGTGTTTGCTATGACCAGTGCGTTCTCTTGGCAAAACTCTATTAGCCTTTGCCCCGCTTAATTTCATACTCCAAGGCCAAATTTTCCTGTTATTCCAGGTGTTTCTTGACTTCCTACTTTTGCATTCCAGTCCCTTATAATGAAAAGAGACTTTCTTTTCATCTTTTTTGGATTTTAGTTCCAAAAGTTCTTATAGGTCTTCATAGAAGCGTTCAACTCCAGCTTCTTCAGCATTACTGGTTGGGGCATAGGCTTGGAACCGTGATATTGAATGGTTTGCCTTGGAAATGAACAGAGATCATTCTGTCCTTTCTGAGATTGAATCCAAGTACTGTATTTTGGACTCTTTTGTTGACCATAATGGCTACTCCATTTCTTCTAAGGGGTTCCTGCTCACAGTAGTATATATAATGGTCATCTGAGTTAAATTCACTCAACAGAAGAAAGCTTTTTGAGAATTCTGCTTTGGTATATGGAAGATTATCAGACTAATCATAAAGGTAAGAACAACTAACAAAGGTGGATAGTACCTATTAAGTATCTATTAAGCTGAATTAAGCTGACATTAGCTTAGAAAGTTGTTTTCTTTGAAAAAAAATAGAGTGGGTATTTTCTTATTAACATTTAATATTAGGATAAAGTACATGAGTTATGTATGTATTCAAAATATTCTTTTATAATTTGTTTATTTACCAAGAATTATTTTTATAGTTCCTATTTCTGAACATACGGTCAGGTGATTTTTAAAAGTAATCTGTGTGTACATTCTAAAACCTTTGAAGATCTATTTCAGTATAAGATTTAGGGTTGTACAAGTCAGTTTTTGGCTCAGATTTGATTATGCCTATGATTTAAATGTGTTTCTAGGTTTATAGTCACATTGAACTGTAATGACTCTAGAGTGGTGTGTATTATAGGGTTTATTTCAGAGGTGGTACTTAATCAGCATTACTGATACCTTTAATAACAACACAAATTTGTGTCCATTATTCACGTCACCATCCAGAACTGAGGGGTGCTTGCTACCTAGAGATTAAGGCCAATTTCTGAGTGAAATGAGGAGTATTGTAGGCAGCCTGTAAAGTGGCTCCAGTGACCCCCACCTCCTGGTAGTCATCCTTTTGTGTGATGCCCTCCACTTGAGTGTGGACAGGACCTTGTGACTTGTTTCTGATGAGTAGACTATAACAGAAGTGATGGAATATCAGGTCTGGGATTCAGTAACAAAAAGCCTCTGACTCTCTTCTTGGGAACTCTGTTCTGCACGCTTGCTCTCTCTTTGATTGCTCACTCTGGAAGTGGAAGCTAGCTACCACTTGTGAGGACACTCAAGCAAGCTAAAAAGAGCTTCATGTGGCAGGGAACAGGCCAACAACCACTGAGGAACCGAAACCTACAATAACCACATCAGGAGTTTAGAGGTGAATTCTTCAGCTCCAATCAAGTCTTGAAATGACTGTAATCTTGGTCAACAGCCTAACTGTGACTTCATGAATGAACTTGAGCCAAAGACATCCAGTTAAGTCACAACAATATTTCTGCCAATAAAAACTATGAGATAACCTAACATCTATCTGACAGTGGATGTTTTTAAATCAAAATTCCCAACAAAGAAAAACTATAGGCCTTTATGTTTTCATTGCATCAAACATGTAAGGAAGAAACAGTACTAATATTGTACAAAGTATTGGAGACAATAGGGTGAGGCCATACTGTTCAACTGGTTTTATGGGGCCAGTGCAACCTTGATAACACAGCTTGCCAGATATATTAAAACAGAAATAAAGCATAGAACAATATCTACCATACCATGAGCAATGAATAAGGATGAAGAAAATCCTCAATTAAACATTAATATTTTAAAAATGAGCCATTGTGACTGAATATGGTTATCTCCCAGGTATACAAAGCTGGCTTAATACTAAATTTTAATTAATGAAATGATACAGAAAAGAATTACTTAAATGGTCTTGTTAATAGATTCAGAAAAGACATTTAACAAAATTCAACACTATCCTCTCCTATATTTTATGATTCTATACTCTAACTTTTCTTCACATCTTCTGATTATTTTTTCTTATCTTTTTTATAGACTCCTCTTCTGTTATCTCTAAGTGTTGTTTATATCTCTAGCTTAAGCCACCATCTTTTCTCCACCACTTCTTTACATAATATCATTGTTTCTGTGGCTTAAATTTTTGCTCATATATACAACTCTCACTCAACCCTCTCTTCTGCCTTTCAGACCTATATGCACAACTTTTTATGTATACATTCTTTGGGAAATCTCATACTTAATATGTTGAAAGCTGAACTCATATCATATATATGCTCCCACTTCCCAAGAAAATCTATTTCTCCTCTAGTTTCCTCCTTCACAATAAATGTCAGTGTAATCTGCACAACGCTTGAGTCAATGGTACTGGTATCCTGTTTGATTCCCCCTTCTTACTCATTATTCTTCTCTTCTAATTTATCAAGTACCATATTTTATATTTATACGATGTAACATATTTTCTATGTCATCTTGGGTCTATTTTGAAAAGTTTTTTGAAAAAATTTTCCTAATTCAATAAAATTGAATTTGTTGTCAGATTCATAGTGGTTTATGCTACTCCTTCCTTTTTATTTTTAGGCCTGTGACATAGGTAGTTAAATTATTAATACCAGGAATTAAAAAGGAGATAGTTGTTTTTCTCTCACTATTCTTTCTTTCTTGAGGTACATGAACTAGGTTTTTAAAATATATATTATTGTCTTCAAAGAATGGACATTACATTTTCTTAATTTATTTATATGCTAATTTTCTACTGATTGGTTTTAATTTGCACATCTTTTGAAGCTTTTTAATTTGGAAGGTTAAAAAAGTGAGTTTGAAATTAATGATATAAACATTTAAAGTTATAAAATTCAATCAGTGCAATTATAGCTGCTTCTAATGGTTTTTCTCCCCTTCAAGGCTCACTGTCTGGTTGTGGTGGAAGGGCTTGCATAATTCAGTGAAGCTATGAGCCATGCTGTGTAGGGCTACTCAAGGTGGATGGGTCATAGTGGAGATCCACTGGAGGAGGAAATGATAAACCATTTCAGTATATTTTCTGTGAGAACCTCATGAACTGTATAAAAAGGCAAAAAATACGACGCTGAAAGATGAGTCCCCCGGGTCAGAAGGTGTCCAATATGCTACTGGGGAAAAGCAGAGGACAATAACTCCAGAATGAATGAAACGGCTGTGCCAAAGCAGAAATGACACTCACCTGTGAATGTGTTTGGTGATGAAGGGAAAATCTGATGCTGCAAAGAACAGCATTGCATAGGAACCTGGAATGTTAGGTCCATGAATCAAGGTAAATTAGACAAGATCAAGCAGGAGATGGCAAGAGTAGACATTGACATCTTAGGAATCAATGAACTAAAATGGACAGGAATGGGTGAATTTACTTTAAATGAGCCTTATATCCACTATTGTAGGCAAGAATCCCATAGAAGAAATGGAGTAACCCTCATAATCAACAAAAGAGTCCTAAGTGCAGTACTTGGGTGCAATCTCAAAAACAACAGAATGATCTCAGTTCATTTCCAAGGCAAACCATTAAACATCACAGTAATTCAAGTCTATGCCCTACCACCAATGCCAAAGAAGCTGATGTTTATCAGTGCCATGAAGACATAGAAGACCTCTTAGAACAAACACCAAAAAAGATATCCTATCCATCATAAGGGCTTGGATGCAAAAGTAGGAAGTCAAGAGATACCTGGAGTAATAGGCAAGTTTGGCCTTGGAGTACAAAATGAAGCAGGGCAAAGGCTAACAGAATTCTGCCAAGAGAATGCACTGGTCATAGAAAACATTTTTCAACAACACAAAAGATGACTTTATACAGACATCAACAAATGGTCAATACCGAAATCAGATTGATTGCATTCTTCACAGTCAAAGATGGAGAAGCTAAATAGAGTCAGCAAAAAAATTAGACCTGGATCTGATTGTGGCTCACATCATCAACTTCTCATAGCAAAATTCAGGCTTAAACTAAAGAAAGTGGGGATAGGAGGCCAGCCAGGTATGACTTAAATCAATCCCCTATAAATATACAGTGAGGGTGATAAATAAATTCAAGAGGTTAGATCTAGTAAACAGGATGCCTGAAGAACTATGGACAGAGACCCATAATATTGGTCAGGAGGCAGTGAACAAAGCCACCTCAAAGAAAACGAAAAACAAGAAGGCAAAGTGGTTGTCTGAAGAGGCTTTACAAATACCTGAAGAAAGAAGAGAAGCAAAAAGCAAGGGGGAAAGGGAAAGGTACACCCAACTAAATGCAGAGTTCCAGAGAATAGCAAGGAGAGACAAGAAAGTCTTCTTCAATAAAAAATTCAAAGAAATAGAGGAAAACAACAGAAGGGGAAAGACTAGTGATCTCTTCAAGAAAATTTAAATTATCAAAAGGGTATTTCATCCAAAGATAGGCCAAATAAAGGACAGAAAATGTAAAGATCTAATAAAAGCAGAAGAGATCAAGAAGAGATGGAAGAATATACAGAAGAACTGTACAAAAAAGATCTTAATGACCTGATAACCACAATGATACTTGGTTACTCTTGGTTACTTACCAAGAGCCGGACATTCTGGAGTGTGAAGTCAAGTGGGCCTTAGGAAGCACTCCGTCAATAAAGCTAATAGAGGCAGTGGAATTCCAGCAGAGTTATTTAAAATCTTAAAAGATGATGCTATCAAAGTGTTGCACTCAATATGTCAGCATATTTGGAAAACTCAGCAGTGGTCACAGGACTGAAAAAGGTCAATCACCATCCTAATTCCCAGGAAGGGCAGAACTAAAGAATGTTCAAACCACCAGGCAATTACACTCATCTCCCATGCTGGTAAGGTTATGCTCAAAATCCTGCATGCTAGGCTCCAGCATTATGTGAACCAAGAACTTCCAGATGTCCAAGCTGGGTTTAGAAAAGGCAGAGGAACCAGAGTTCAAATTGCCAACATTTGTTGGATCATAGAGAAAACAAGGGAATTCCAGAAAAACATCTACACCTTTTTTATTGACTACACTGAAGTGTTTGACAGTGTGGATCATAACAAACTGTGGAAAGCTCTTTAACAGATAGAAATATCAGACCATCTTACCCGTCTCCTGAGAAACCTGCATACTGGTGGAGAAGCAACAGTTAGGAACCTTTATGAAATAACTGACTGGTTCAGGATTGATAAAGGAGTTCAACAAGGCTGTTTATTATCACTCTGTTTATTTAACTTATATGCACAGTACATCATGAGAAATGCTGGGCTGGATGAGTAACAAGCTGGAATCAAGTTTGTGGGGAGAAATATCAACAATTTCAGATATGCCACTCTAATGGCAGAAAGCAAGATGAACAAATGACTTCTTTATGAGGGTGAAGGAGGATAGTGAAAAAGCTGCCTCATAAATAAATATTAAAAACTAAGATCATGGCATCTGGTCCCATCACTTCATGACAAACAGAAGGGGGAAAAGTGGAAGCAGTGACAGATTTCCTGTTCCTGGGCTCTAAAATAACTGCGGATGGCGACTGCAGCCATGAAATTAAAAGACGATTGTTTCTCAACAGAAAAGTTATGACAAATCTAGACAGCGTATTAAAAAGCAAAGACATCACTTTGCCAACAAAGGTCTGTATAATCAAGTCTATGGTCTTTCCAGTAGTCACATACCATTGTAATAGCTGGACCATAATGAAGGCAGAGCACGGAAGAACAGATGCTTTTGAACTGCGGTGCTAGAGAAAAATCTTGAGAGTCCTTGGACTGCAAGGGGATGAAACCAGTCATTCTTAAAGGAAATAAACCCTGAATACTCATTGGAAGGACTGATGCTGAAGCTGAAGCTTCAATATTTTAGCCACTTGATGAGAACAACTGTCTTATTGGGAAAAACCCAGATGCTGGGAAAAATTGAAGACAGAAGGAGAAGAGGGTGACAGAGGATGAGATGGTTGGAAAGCATCACCGATGCAGTGGACATGAACTTGATAAAACTCTAGGAGATTGTGTGGGACAGGGATGCTGGCATGCTGCAGTCCATGAGGTCTTGGAGTCAGACAGGACTTGCCAACTAAACAAAAACAATTTTTATATATTGTTTTTGTTATCTTTAAGTTGGAATATTTTCAATTCCTCCTAGTGTCTTTTTCTTAGATTCATAGGATATATTAAAATGTGTTGCTAATTTACCCATAGTTAGACTTTTCTATATATTTAACTTTTGTTGGTTTCTAATTTAATTTTCTTTTGTCAAAGAACATCCTCTCTAAGATTCAATCTTTTTTAGCTAATTGAAAGCATTTTTATGGTCCAGCATATAATCTATTCTGATATACATTTTATGTGTAGGATATGTTTTTCAATTGCTCACTTTCAATTAGTGTAAAAATGTCACTTGGTCAAGATGGTTGATCATGTTGTTAAATACATTTCACATTCTTACTGTTTTATTATCCTATTAATTAAAGAGAGGGAAATGGTAAAATTTCCCACTCTAATTTTAGATTTGTGTCTTCCTCCTTTTAGCTCTGCCAGTTTGGCTTCATGTATTTTGAAGCACTTCTTTTTATTGTGTGTGTATGTATTTACAGATATGATGTCTGCCTGTTGAACTTTTTACCATTAAAAAATTACACCTTATTCATGTTCTTTTTCTTGAAGTCTGTGTTTTTGATGCTTGGATGGTCGCACCAGCTTTCATATATAATTATGAATGGTATGTTTTCCCCACTTATTTATAGTTTACATGCTCTATCTTTGCAGTTACTACAAATCAGATATCACTTTTTTGTTTTTAAGTTAAACAATCTGCAATTGGATAGCCTCTGCCTTTTAACTGGAATGCTTAGTTTATTAACATTTAATGCAATTGTTTACATGATGGTACTTAAGTCTACCTCTTTATAATTTGTTTTCTATATGTCTCTCTGCTTTCATTCTTTATTTAAGATTAATTTAATAGTTATATTATTGCATTTTTAATTCTTTGTATTTGGGTATACCTCTCTCCTTAAATTACAGCTGTAGCTATTACACTGCATCTTTAATTTGTCACATTCTACTTAGAATTAAAATTCTGTTTTTTATACAATGTAAGAATTTTATACATAATTCCATTCACCATCTCCTTTGTGTTATTGTTTTCATATATCTTGTATCTGCATATATTATAAATTTTGTTTTACTTTACTTGATTGTATGGATTTTATAAAAATTAAGAAAAAAATCAGTTTCCATTGCATTTATGCACATATTTAAAATTCTAGTGCCTTCATTCCCAACTGTAAACATGATTTTCCCTGTGGTGTAATTTTTTTCTAAAGAAATCCCTTCAGTATTCCTTACAGTATAGGGCAGCTGGTGAAGAACCCTCAGTTTTTTTTTCTTACCTGAGAAAGTTCTTGTCTGTTTTTACTTATCTTGATATATTTTTGAAGGATATTTTACTGAAAGAATTCAGAGCTGAATTTTTTCTTCTTTCAGTACTTTGAAGATGTTTCCTACATTCTGGTCTTCATTAGTTCAAATGAGAATCCAGCAGCCATTATTGGTTGTCTATATAATTATCATTTTTTGGTCTTTTTCAAGACTCTCTATAATTAATTTTTAGCAATTTGACTATGATATGCTTAAAAATATTATATGTATTTATTTACTTTAGACCTTGCTGAACTTCTTGAATCTATCGATTTATATGTTTCTCCAAGATGGGAACTTCTCAGCCATTATTTTTAAAAATATTCTTCTTTCTAATTTTCTTTTTCTCCTTTCCTTCTGAGAGTATAATTATATGTATATTATATTTTTGTGATGATAGTCCACAGGTCCCTAAAGCTCTGTTCACTTATTTTTTTGTCCTCTGTTCTTTAAGTTCACCAGAGAAATGTGTGTGTGTGTGTGACTTATTTGTGTCTGCCTCTTTGCAACCCCATGGACTGTAGCCCTCCAGACTCCTCTGTCCACGGGATTCTCCAGGCAAGAATACTGGAGTGGGTTGCCATGCCCATCTCCAGGAGATCTTCCCAACCCAGGGATCAAACCCAGGTCTCCCGCATTGCAGGCAGAGTCTTTACCATTTGAGCCACCAGGGAAACCCAGAGAAATGCGTGGACTTTATCCAGTTTTTAAGGTCAGACATTATTTTGTCATGATCAATCAGCTAGTAAGTCCATGTCATGAATTTTTTAGATATTTTATATATTGATTATTTTTCTTATAAAATAGCTATATTTTATATTTTATTCAGTTTAGTTTTTAGCTCCAGAAACTCTGCTTAGGTATCCTATTCACTGTCCACTTATTTTTAGACAACTTTGTGAGCACTGTGAATATATTTTGCAGTTCAGGGACCCATGAGGTAGAAAATACACCAATAATTTGAATAGCAAAAGTATACTTAAAAGAATTATTAACTAGTTCCAGGGAATTAACTACTGAGAGATAAAGAGAACTTGAAAGAATATATAAATAACTTACACAGAGAGCAGTTACTGCCACTTATTTAGGTATAAATAGACATGGAATAAGGTATAAATAGACAAGGAATGAAGTATAAATAGACATGGAATAAAGTATAAATAGACATGGAATAAGTCACTTCCATCTTCAAGACTGAGATTCATACATTATTAGATTGAGTATATCTTTGGACCACTGGATGATATGAAAGTTCATGGTGCACTTTGGGCAAGGGATGGCAAGCAGGAAATCACCTGCTGGGATGGCAGTCAAGTGGAGAAACAAGTGGGAAGCTGCCTGCTGAGGTGCTGCTAAAACTCATTGGAAAGCCACTGTCTGGTGTCACACATTCTACTGGCTGCCTCATGCTGCAGCAACCAGCATTTTTTAAAAGTTAAAAGCACACCATAACCAGGAAGAGGAGCCTCTATCCCTTGCAATACTCATTCAGTACCTTCTATTAACAAAATTTTTCATTGTGCCAGCTGGCAAAAGAGAAGTGTTTGTAGACTCTACTTCCAATATCACAAAGCAGGGCAAAGAAAGGTTAAGTTGAGACTGAGAAACAATAAACAGAGAAATTCGTTTGCATATTGTTATAACCACTGCTTTTAAAATTCTTGTCTGCTAGTTTCAACATCGGTGTCATCAGGGTTGGTTCTTTGGTTCACTTTTCTCTTGTCTTTGCATCACATTTTCCTGTTTCTTTGCATAGCTACTAATTTTTAATATGTACTAGACATTGTGGATGAGAGTGCAGAAGCTCTAGATCCTCCTATCATCCTCTGGATGGTGTTTATTTCTGTTCTAACAGGCTGTTACATTATTGGCCATTTACATTGAACTTGTGAAGGCTTGGTTCTATGCTGTCAGGAGTGAGTCTCATGATTTATGTTCAGGCCTAGAGTGAACCCTTTAGATCTGGTGCACAGTCTTTAGTCCAGTGACTTGAATTGGGGGGGCGGGGGGCGGTTTATGAACAGCTTGAGTTAACCAAGCCTTCCAATACGGCCAGACTCAAAATTCTAAATAAACTCTCGTTTCCCTCGTGGAGGCAGCAACTGAAATTTCTTTCAGCTTTCCCACTGTTGCTTTCTGTAGGGTGTCTGGGCATCTCCCCTATGTTGGGGTATTTGAGAGGAATTTATATAGAGATTTTGGGGGCTCTTCCTTCTGTGGTTTCTTTCTTGTTATGATTTCCTCACTCAATTTCCAGTCTTTCTGGCAGCCCTCAGCTCTATCCTGTGATAGCTCAAGTCAGTAACAGAACAGCTTTCTGCTCATTTTCAGCTTTTCTGTGCCTCTCAGACTAGAGATTTCCCTCAGAGAAAAAGCCTGATTAAAATGCATCCCGCCCAGTGAAGTTTTCCCCCTTTAAGGGTTATATCCTTCACAGTTTCTTTCCTGCTTTTTGTTATTCTCAAATTCCTGAGATAAACATCTCTGCCACTACTGGAACACGGTACATTCTTACTCTAAGGGCTTTGGATCCAACTTCAAGAAGTAAGTAGACTGCAACACACATGGAAATGAATCTCTGGGTTTATTGGAAAAAAAAATCATAAATTGTCATTTCAGTACAATGTGTATTATATTTGAGTACATACTGACTGCAGTTCTATGCAGATTATTAGTCATCTACAAGTATAATGAAGTGGAAATATAGGATAAATGTACCCATATAATAATTTGCAGCTCCCTCTTTCAGAATCAGCAAGAAGTGTTATGTCTTTATAATAAATAACTAGTTAGTCAACTGAGCATACTTATGATATGTGCATGTACATAAAAAAGAGTTCAGCACAATATAAGGTTTCATTTTGCTCTTGAACTTGCTCAAGCTCTTTCTTTGGAAATATACAAATGCTTTTGCATGGGTGAACTGTTCCATTACAATCCATTGAACATGAAATTCTCATGGGCAAAGCACTGGGTCACCTAGCAGAGCTGGCAAAAAAGAAGTAATCCAGGAAAGAATTTTTAGCTCAGTGACAAGCAGACATCTTCAAAGGCCTGTTTCTTTCTTCTCTCATTAGCTTCTCTGAGGTTTCATTTCCTTGCAACTATAAGCTGCACATGGCTCCATCTTATTCAGGTAAAGCACTAATAAATCTAGTATTAGGTAGTGCTTACTCTAGTTGTCTAAAAATAGTGTTAGTAAGAAAAACAGCTCCTCCCTGTGATGGCGAAGGTCATCAGCCTTTATCTGCAAAAGAGAAATGCTCAGGGACAGCCTGTCTGTATTCCTTTTTATCTATTTTATAATGTAATTTGTGTTGCTTTTCTTTCCTTTTTGTAAGAAAAAAATCATACACACTGCAAGAAAAAGGTCAGGAGACATATGAAGAGCAGAATTTTTAAAGATGATTCCTAACCTCACTACCTAGAGGTTGTGATTATAAACATTTTGTGGTATAAACTTGTATACACATTTAAACACACACACACAATTTCCTCTTTATCTAAATATACATCATCATTAGTTTTAGTGGCTATGTATTTTATGGATACATTAAAAATTATGCTGTTAAACATCTAGTGATAAGTATTTTCAAGATCCCAGCACATATTTTTTTTAAAATTTTGCTTCACTTTTGTGTTTTTATTGATCTATAACAGACAAAATTGTAATATATTTAAAGTGTCCAGCATAATGATTTGATATACATATACATTGTGAAAGAGTTCTAGAATGAAGATAAATAACATATCCATGAACTAATGTGAAAGAAAATGAAAGTGTTAGTCGCTTAGTTGTGTCCAACTCCTTGTGACTCCATGGACTGCAGCCCACCAGGCTCCTCTGTTCATGGGATTCTCTAGGGAAGAATATTGGAGTGGGTTGCCATTCTTTTCTCCAGGAGATCTTCCCGACCCAGGGATCAAAGCTGGGTCTCCCACACTGAAGCTTTACTCTCTTAGCAAATTTCAAGTATACAATACAATATTATTAACTTTGGTCACTATACTATACGTTAGACTCTTCAAATTTATTTATTTAACCTTGGACCAACCTCTCTCTATTTCAACCACACCCTCACCAACTCCAGTATTCTTGCCTGGAGAATCCCATGGACAGAGGAGCCTGGTGGGCTATAGTCCACATGGTCACAAACAGTCAGACATGACTGAAGCAACTTAACACACACACATACATAGCACTGTTACTGTTGATAAGACAGACAGTTGTGATGCTCTTTATTATGGGAGCTATATAGTTCTGTAATCAGGCCATTTACACAAAGTGGCACTTTTGGGATTTGTCTAACCCCTTAAGCTAGATATCAGTGAAGACTGGTGTACAAGTCATCATCAATAAGCATGTTTACACTTCAGCCAACCTCATGGTCTTTGTTTATTCCAATTGTGCTACCTTGGTCAGATGGCTCTTATTATGTTTTACTTTAGTACCATACTGTGGATGACAAAAAACTTGAGTTTGCCAATGAATAATCTCCTGAGATGCAATGTCATGAACGAGAATGATCTAGTCTAACTCAATAAAGTCATAATTTCTTTGTACTTGCTAGACAGTTTGAATTTTTGCCATTTTGTATCATGTATATTCAGTAGAATTTTACCATTTTATATAACCACTGACAACCCAAGCTAACTGTCAAACTGTCTTCTTTTCTGGACGTACATTTCCAAAACTGTCTGGAATATTTTGTGCTTCTATTGTTTCCTTTACTGACTTGAGTCTTTGATAAAATGTGTTTTCTTCCTCATCTGGGTTTTCTCCAGTTTCTCCTTCAAATATGAAGTTGACTTCTTGTGCCATATCTTGTCCCATTGGAGGGTACAGTACTTCAGCTGTGCAGTTCAATGTAACTTCTTTTTGAATAATTTCTTCCACAGAAAATTTAAGGCAATGCTTATATCCTCTTCCTGAAGTATCCTCCAGGCTGGCTTGATTGACTGTTTGCATCAGAAACACCCTGTGAGGGGTCCCCTGCTGGTTGTTGATTTAGCTCTCTACCTCCAAGGCCACCCTGGAAGCCAGGTAGTGGGTCAGAGGGACTTTCATTCTTGCTGAGTTTTGACTGGGCGGGTGTGAGTCCCTGTCTTTATTCTGCCTGCTGCCGGGTCCCCTGGGAGGAAAAGTCTCTATGAGTTTGACTTTTTAAAAAAATAAAGTTCACATATAAGTGAGCTTTCCTGGTGGCTCAGATGGTAAAACATCTGCCTGCAATGCAGAAGACGCGGGTTCAATTCCTGGGTCAGGAAGATCCCTTGGAAAAGGAAATGGCAACCCACTGCAGTATTCTTGCTTGGAAAATTCCATGGACAGAGGAACCTGGTAGGCTACAGTCCATGGGGTTGCAAAAAGTCATGATTGTGCGACTTCACTTCTTCTTCTATAAGTGAAACCATACAGTATTTTTCTTTCTGTATGCTCCTTTCATTTAACAAAATGCCCTCCAGGTTCATCCATGTTGTTACAACTGACAAGATTTCCTTCTTTTTTAGCCTGAATATTATATATGTATACATATATATAAATATATATATGTATATATACACACCACTTTTCTTTATCCATTCATCTGTTAACAGATAGACTGCTCTATATCTTGGCTATTGGAAATAATTCCCAGCATATATTAATTAATTAATTCTTCAGAGGCCTTTCTTAATTATTTAAACATAAGTCATTCACTAATACAATAGCTTACTTTAATTCCTGGCAATGCATTTATCATTCCTTGATATTTGCATGTTTGTCCATTCATTTCCCTGTTCACTGTCTATGTCTTTCTCTAGATTATAAGTGATGTAAATTAAGACATTATTTTATTCAGTCCTATCTCCCAAACAACAAGAACAGGGTCTTATACGAAGAAAGTTTTCATAAATATTAGCAGTGTGAATGGAAACTGATACTATAATGTTCTAACTGTTCTGAGTGGAGAGAGTGAGATTTTTGGCCTATAACATTGTCAAAGTTAGGTCCTAAGACCATTGCCTGACATAAGTATTTAAGAATTTAAGAATGGTCTTGGCAGACGGCTTCATAGCTGAATTCTACCAAAAATTTAGAGAAGAACTAACACCTATCCTACTCAAACTCTTCCAGAAAATTGCAGAGGAAGGTAAACTTCCAAACTCATTCTATGAGGCCACCATCACCCTAATACCAAAACCTGACAAAGATGCCACGAAAAAAGAAAACTACAGGCCAATATCACTGATGAACATAGATGCAAAAATCCTTAACAAAATTCTAGCAAACAGAATCCAACAGCATATTAAAAAGATCATACATCATGACCAAGTGGGCTTTATCCCAGGGATGCAAAGATTCTTCAATATCCACAAATCAATCAATGTAATACACCACATTAACAAATTGAAAAATAAAATCCAAATGATTATCTTAATAGATGCAGAGAAAACCTTTGACAAAATTCAACATCCATTTATGATAAAAAAAAAAAAAAAACCCTCCAGAAAACAGGAATAGAAGGAACATATCTCAACATATTGAAAGCTATATATCACAAACCCTCAGCAAACATCTTCAATGGTGAAAAATTGAAAGCCTTTCCCCTAAAGTCAGGAACAAGACAAGGGTGCCCACTCTCATCACGACTATTCAACACAGTTTTGGAAGTTTTGGCCATAGCAATCAGAGATGAAAAAGAAATAAAAGGAATCCAGATTGGAAGAGAACTAAAACTCTCACTGTTTGCAAACAACATGATCCTCTACATAGAAAACCCTAAAGACTCCACCAGAAAATTACTTAAAGCTAATCAATGAATATAGTAAAGTTGCAGGATATAAAATTAACACACAGAAATCCCTTGCATTCCTATACACTAACAATGAGAAAATAGAAAGAGAAATTAAGGAAACAATTTCATTCCCCATTGCATCGAAAAGAACAAAATACTTAGGAATATATCTACCTAAAGAAACAAAAGACCTATATATAGAAAACTATAAAACACTGATGAAAGAAATCAAAGAGGACACAAATAGATGGAGAAATATAGCATGTTCATGGATTGGAAGAATCTATATAGTAAAAATGAATACACTACCCAAAGCAGTCTATAGATTCAATGCAATCCCTATCAAGCTACCAACGGTAATTTTCACAGAACTAGAACAAATAATTTCACAATTTATATGGAAATACAAAAAATCTCAAATAGCCAAAGAAATCTTGAGAAAGAAGAATGGAACAGGAGGAATCAACCTGCCTGACTTCAGTCTCTACTACAAAGCCACAGTCATCAAGACAGTATGGTACTGGCACAAAGACATAAATATAGATCAATGGAACAGAATAGAAAGCCCAGAGAGAAATCCACACATCTATGGACACCTTATCTTTAACAAAGGGGGCAAGAATATACAACAGAGAAAAGACAATCTCTTTAACAAGTGGTGCTGTGAAAACTGGTCAACCACTTGAAAAAGAATGAAACTAGAACACTTTCTAACACCATACACAAAAATAAACACAAAATGGATTAAAAATCTAAATGTAAGACCAGAAACTATTAAACTCCTAGAGGAAAACATAGGCAAAACACTCTCTGACTTAAACCACAGCAGGATCTTCTATGACCCACCTCCCATAATATTGGAAATAAAAGCAAAAATAAACAAATAGGACCTAATTAAATTTACAAGCTTTTGCACAACAAAGGAAAGTATAAGCAAGGTGAAAAGACAGCCTTCAGAATGGGAGAAAATAATAGCAAATGAAGCAACGGACAAAGAATTAATCTCAAAAATATACAAGCAACTCCTGAAGCTCAATTCCAGAAAAATAAAAGACCCAGTCAAAAAGTGGGCCAAAGAAATATACAGACATTTCTCCAAAAAAGACATACAGATGGCTAACAAACACATGAAAAGATGCTCAACATCACTCATTATCAGAGAAATGCAAATCAAAACCACAATGAGGTACCGTTACACGCCAGTCAGGATGGCTGCTATCCAAAAGTCTACAAGTAATAAATGCTGGAGAGGGTGTGGAGAAAAGGGAACCCTCTTACACTGTTGGTGGGAATGCACACTAGTACAGCCACTATGGAAAACATTGTGGAGATTCCTTAAAAAACTGGAAATAAAACTGCCATATGACCCAGCAATCACACTACTGGGCATACACACTGAGGAGATCAGAACTGAAAGAGACACGTGTACCCCAATGTTCATCACAGCACTGTTTATAATAGACAGGAAGCAGCCTAGATGCCCATCAGCAGATGAATGGATAAGAAAGCTGTGGTACATATACACAATGGAATATTACTTAGCCATTAAAAATAATACATGTGAATCAGTTATAATGAAGTGGATGAAACTGGAGTCTATTATACAGAGTGAAGTAAGCCAGAAAGAAAAACACCAATACAGTATACTAACACACACACACACACACACACACACACACACATATATATGAAATTTAGAAAGATGGTAACAATAACCCTGTGTGCAAGACAGCAAAAGAGACACAGATGTATTGAACAGTCTTTTGGATTCTGTGGGAGAGGGCGAGGATGGGATGATATGGGACAATGGCATTGAAACATGTAAACTATCATATGTGAAATGAATCACCAGTCCAGGCTCGATGCATGAGACAGGGTGCTCAGGGCTGGTACACTCTTATGACCCAGAGGGATGGGATGGGTATGGAGGTGGGAGGGGGGTTCAGGATGGGGAACACATGTACACCCATGGAGGATTCAAGTCAATGTATGGCAAAACCAATACAATATTGTAAAGTAAAATAAATAAACAAATTAAAAAAAAAAAAAAAGAATGGTCTTGGACTTGTACTGGAATATTTTTGGAGAAGAAAAAAATCATAGCCTGTGTATGGAAGGGAAGTTGGCATTAGTATGATCAAAGATATTCTCCCAAAATATAATATTCATTAAACTCAGTTCAAATGTTCATCAACTTCCTATCATACACCTAGGTTAATCATTACCATCTGTGCAACCTCTGATGTGGCCTATATAATCGCTGTAAAAGTGGCAGGCTGAGGCTGCAGGTATTAATAGATAAATTGTGAACTACACTCTGACAATGAGATAGGACAGGCACTGGGGTCAGTCCCAGCTGTAATTGACAGAATAGCATGGTAGCCAGGAGCATGAGGGCAGAGAACACAACACACCCAAACAAGGACGTGGCATCAAAGACATAAAAGGGAGTGATCTGTGTCCTGAAATGATGCCAGAACACAGTGATGGGGATTCCAGAGCAGGCAATAAATCACCAAGTAGAAGGGAGTCAGGCACTGGGCCAGGACACCAACTCAAGAGCTTTAGGAACCAAGGGGTGAGGATGAAGGATGGAATTAATCAAAACAAAGCACAGACCAAGTATTTCTGATTGATTTGCTGCACGTGTTACCAATGCAGGAACACTGACAAAGGTGGGAAAAATCAGTATATGAAACACTCCATGGTAAAGACACCTGGACCAGCACAGGAAAGGATCTACATTGTTCTTCTGTTTTTATTTATTTATTTGGCTGCATCAGTTCTTAGCTGCAGCATGTGGGATCTTCTTTGCATCATGCAGGATCTTTCACTGAAGCCCATGGAATTTCTAGTTGTGGAGGGCAGTCTTAGTTTCCCTGCAGTATGTGGGAATCTTAGTTCCCTGAACAGGGATTGAACCCATGTCCCCTGCATTACCAGGCAAACTCTTAACCACTGAACCACCAGGGAAGTCCCATAGTTTCTCTGTTTAAGGGTGGCTGAATACAGGCCCAGGTGCATAGCTTCCATAGGAGGTTAGGAGAGTTAGGTTCAACATTTTGTCAGGGCAAGCTTATAAGGAGCTCTCATTGACAGCATGGCAGAAACAGCAACTTATCGCCCAATAGCTATTCTTATTTTCTTGTTTAGAAAAAGAACCTTGATTTAATTGGGGCAACAATAGCTCCTGTTAAAAACTACATCTTTCAGCTTCCCTGTCAGCTCTGTGCAACTAAGGTATATGTAAGCCTCAGCTATATGTAAGTTTTGTCCAAAGTGATGGACTGCTTTATTGGAGCTGCTTTAGCTGGGTTGAACATTTTGCTATTTTTCTATCCTATTTTTTATGTTAGTGATGGCTATAACTATCAATAACCATATTGAATGATGAAGTGACCTTAAGACTAAATGCGATGACTGAAAGATACACTAAGAATTGAACAAAGAGAGATTTTGGGTCCCAGATAAATAAGAGGACCTGCCATACTGGTCTTGATATGTTTTTTTTCTGGATTTATCTTTTTCTGGGTTTTTTTCCCCCATTTATTTTTGTTAGTTGGAGGCTAATTATTTTACAATATTGTAGTGGTTTTTCTCATACATTGACATGAATCAGTCATGGATTTACATGTATTCCCCATCCCAATCCCCCCTCCCACCTCCCTCTCTACCCGATCGCTCTGGGTCTTCCCAGTGCATCAGGTCCGAGCACTTGTCTCATGCATCCAACCTGGGCTGGTGATCTGTTTCACCATAGATAATATACATGTTTCAATGCTGTTCTCTCAAAACATCCCACCCTTGCCTTATCCCACAGAGTTCAAAAATCTGTTCTGTACATTTGTGTCTCTTTTTCTGTTTTGCATATAGGGTTATCGTTACCATCTTTCTAAATTCCATATATACTTGCTAGTATATTCTATTGGTCTTTATCTTTCTGGCTTACTTCACTCTGTATAATGGGCTCCAGTTTCAACCATCTCACTAGAACTGATTGAAATGAATTCTTTTTAATGACTGAGTAATATTCCATGGTGTATATATACCACAGCTTCCTTATCCATTCGTCTGCTGATGGGCATCTAGGTTGCTTCCATGTCCTGGCTATTATAAACAGTGTTGCGATGAACATTGGAGTCAGTACTGTCAAAATGACTATACTACCCAAAGCAATCTATAGATTCAGTGCAATCCCTATCAAGCTACCAATGGTATTTTTCACAGAACTAGAACAAATAATTTCATAATTGGTATGGAAATACAAAAAACCTCGAATAGCCAAAGTAATCTTGAGAAAGAAGAATGGAACAGGAGGAATCAACCTGCCTGACTTCAGACTATATTACAAAGCCACAGTCATCAAGACAGTATGGTACTGGCACAAAGACAGAAATATAGATCATTGGAACAGAATAGAAAGCCCAGAGAGAAATCCACAAACCTATGAACACCTTATCTTTAACAAAGGGGGCAAGAATATACAATGGAAAAACGACAACCTCTTTAACAAGTGGTGCTGTGAAAACTGGTCAACCACTTGTAAAAGAATGAAACTAGAACACTTTCTAATACCATAAACAAAAATAAACTCAAAATGGACTAAAGAGCTAAATGTAAGACCAGAAACTATAAAACTCCTAGAGGAGAACATAGGCAAAACACTCTCTGATATAAATCACAGCAGGATCCTCTATGACCCACCTCCCAGAATATTTGAAACAAAAGCAAAAATAACAAATGTTCATCACAACACTGCTTATAATAGCCAGGACATGGAAGCAACCTAGATGCCCATCAGCAGACGAATGGATAAGGAAGCTGTGGTACATATACACCATGGAATATTACTCAGCCATTAAAAAGAACTCATTTGAATCAATTCTAATGAGATGGATGAAACTGGAGCCCATTATACAGAGTGAAGTAAGCCAGAAAGATAAAGAACATTACAGTATACTAACACATATATATGGAATTTAGAAAGATGGTAACGATAACCCTATATGCAAAACAGAAAAAGAGACACAGAAGTACAGAACAGACTTTTGAACTCTGTGGGAGAAGGTGAGGGTGGGATGTTTTGAAAGAACAGCAAGTATATTATCGATCGTGAAGCAGATCACCAGCCCAGGTGGGGTGCATGAGTCAAGTGCTCGGGCCTGGTGGGCTGGGAAGACCCAGAGGAATCAGGTGGAGAGGGAGGTGGGAGGGGGGATCGGGATGGGGAATACGTGTAACTCTATGGCTGATTCATATCAATGTAGGTCAAAACCCACTGGGAAAAAAAAATAACTAAACAAAATTTTTTAAAAAGTAAATAAAAATAAAAAATAAAAAATGTAACGCTAACATGTAAAAAAAATAAAATAAAATAAACTGTGAATGCCCGGGGGAAAAAATAAACAAATGGGACCTAATGAAGCTTAAAAGCTTTTGCACAACAAAGGAAACTTTTTTTGCTTTTATGTGAGAGAAAAATTAAGTTCTAATTTTGCTTTAGTCATTATTAACTTGGCTTTTCCATTATAAGCAACTTTCCTTAATCTCAGTCAATATAGACAGGCTAAGGACTAGGATGAGCAGACTCTACAATGGTCCTTATAATCCCCACTTCCTTGTTCTCATGGCCACATAGAATTGCCTTCCCTGGAGTGCGGGTAAAGCCTGTCACTTGCTTCTACTAGGTGGAAAAATGGCAAAGCAGAAGGTAAGTCCCTCTTATGTTTATATTATGTTTATAAGACTATCTTGTTGGCAGATTAACTAGATTCTCTTTTTTCCTAGCCAACTTTCTTTTTCCTTGCCAGGAAGACTCTCCTGGCAAGGAGCTGGGGGTAGTCACTAGGATCTGAAAGTGGTTTCCACAAAACAGCCAGCAACAAGGCAGGATCCTCAGTCCAACAACCAAAGGAAATTAATTCTGCTGACAACCTAAGTAACCTTGGAAGTGAATTCTTCCCATCAGCTTCCAAATGTGAACATACCCCAGCTAGCAGTTTGGTTGAATCTTTCTGAGATCCTAGGCAGAGAACTCAAACTTGGACCCTCAGACATTGTGAGATATTAACAATAAACCTGTGGTGCTTGAAGCCCTTGAGTTTGTTGTATCTGTTATGCAGCAGTAGGTTGCTAACACAAGGAATCTAGACTTAATCTGTAGTTCTCAAATTCCCTGTGACTGTAGCCTACAAGGATAGTATCGGTCCATTACCCTGTAGAATGTGTATATTTGGAGTTCACAGTTACTTTGTACCTACAATGTGAAAAAAAAATGCAAAAGCATGATTTTACCTCCCAGAAGTCCATGAAATGGACTTTTTTTGTAACTTTACTTGTGGCTTCATTTGCACCTTCACCAAATGAAGGTAAGAAAGTTAAGACCCATTCAGGTTTCTTGGGAACCACAGATGAGTGAGACTCTCGTTTTATTTGCACAGTGTACCATGCAAATGCATTACTGAACAAAAAAGTTTTTTTTTTTTTTTTAATTCATGCACTATTTGTACTAAAAAAGAAAAAGTAGAAAAGAAAATATCACTGATTCACATCTCTCGAAAGATATGATGAATATTAAGTAAACATTGAGATTCTCAGACAAAAAGGTGCCACAGAACTGCAAAACATTGTTATTAATTAACATAGCTGTAAAATTTCAGGTTCCAGGATAGAAAAATCTTGGAAACAATTATGAAAGTCATTGTATAACATTTAGACTAAATAAACATTACTCTTAAGAAAAATAAAACATTAAATATATCCTTTGATTTATCAAATATGAGTAATCCAATTTGCTAGCCCTCACCTAACACTTTTTAGTGGTACTGAAAAAATTGCAGATGACTTAATAAGCATAAATAGCATCTAACAATGTCACACCAATCAAACACAATATGTTATATAAGCATACTTGTTTTTTATACCACAATAACAGGATAACACAAATGTCACATAACCAGTCACAGGCAAAGGAGATGCATTCACTTCCTTTTGAATTAGTACACAGTGAATAAATTCTAGATAATAAAGCAGCTTGTGAGTGAATATTTTAGAAGGCTATGGATGAGCACAATGAATGTTATATATCTAATTTTTAAAGAAGTACAAGTTTTAAACTTATTAACCCCATTATGTCCCAAATGAAGATGAAATAAGTGAACTTGTTGTCAGTTTAATACATACAACTAAAACAAACCTTTTGATATGAAGTTTAAATATCTGAGTTTAAAACATTTTTTCAACTACAAATTTTATCAACTAGAAGCTTGTCTCAAACGCATCACATGGCAGGCTTTGCCTCTTCTTCCATCCCTCCTCCCAACCAAAAGCAAACAATAACTAGAAAAATTGGTGTGTTAACCCTTAAATATCCTGTATGTGATTCTTTGGAAATAAACTCTTTGAAAGGAAAAATAGTTTCACCAGCAATTGTAATTCTTAATTATGATCTCTAAGACTTGTGATAACTAGGATATGGATTGTTAACATTTTGTGTCTTTGAAAGACATCTTATAATGAGAAGTGGAAGAAGATAACTTGGCTGACTGTATTGTATTAGGTGCAGCTGTTTGCTTCATATCAACATTCTAATGGGATATAAGATTAATATTCCAAAAATTAAATTTTCACAGGCTACTTAATTTTTAACACATTGGAATCTCATGTACAAATCTCATGTACTTTGTGATAGATTACTCCTACTCCTATTTCCTGAGCTTGAGCGTCTGAACTACTTTTGAGTATAATTTTTAATATCAGGTAATTGTTTGTGTTAGTGACAATAGTTAATTGTGAAGCCTTAATTATGAAAAGATTTAAAAACAAGATCATGCTGACTCTTCCAAGAGAAGTAGAATAGCTCTGGTGTTCTAAAGCAGAAAAAAAACTCAAGTGCACATGGAACATTCTCCAGGATAGATCACATCTTGAGTCACACATCATATCTCAGTAAATTTAAGAAAATTGAAATTATATCAAGCATCTTTTCTGATAACAACACTATGAGACTAGGTATCAATTACTAGAAAATAACTGTAAAAAGCACAAACACATGGAGATTAAACATGTTTGTAAATAACAAACATGTAACTGAAGAAATCAAAGGGGAAATAAAAAAACATTCCTAGAAACAAAGAGCAAAGAAAACACGACAACTCAAAACCTATGGAATACAACAAAAGCAGTTCTCAGAGGGACATTTATAGCAATATAATCCTACCTCAAGAAATAAGAAAAACATCAAATAGACAACCCAACTTTACACTTAGAATAACTGGAAAAAGAAGAAGAACAACAACAAAAACCTGACATTAGCAGAAGGAAGTGAATCATAAAGATCAGAGCAGAAATAAATGAAAAAGAAATGAAAGAAGCAATAGTAAAGATCAATAAAATTAAAAGCTGGTTCTTTGAGAAGATAAACAAAATTGACAAACCTTTAGCCAGACTCATCAAGAAAAAAAGAGAAAAGAATCAAATCAGCAAAATTACAAAAGGAAAGGAGCTGTTGCAATAGAAGAGGCAGAAATAAAATAATTATGAGACTATTATGAGCAAATATATGGCAATAAAATGGACAACCTGGAAAAATGGACAGATACTTAGAAAAGTTCAATCTTCCAAGACTGAGCCAGGAAGAAAGAAATTATGAACAACCTAATTACAAGCACTGTGATGAAAAATCTCCCCCAAACCAAAAGCCTAGGGTCAGACAGTTTCAAAAATGAAATGCTTGAAATCTATCAAACATTTAGAGAAGAGCTAATGCCTATCCTTCTAGAACTCTTTCAAAAAACTGCAGAGGAAGGAACACTCCCAAACTCATTCTATGAGGCCACCATCACCCTGATACCAAAACCAGGCAAAGATGACAAAAAAACAGGAAATTACAGACTAATGTCACTGATGAACATAGATGCAACAATCCTCCACAAAACTCTAGCAAACAGAAATCAACAACACATTAAAAAGCTCACGCACCATGATCAAGTCAGGTTTATTCTAGGGATACAAGGATTCTTCAATATACACAAATCAGTCAATGTGATACACCATATTAACAAATTGAAAAGTAAAAACCATATGATAATCTCAATAGATGCAGAAGAAGCCTTTGACAAAATCCACCACCCATTCATGATTTAAAAAAAAAAAAAAAAAAAAACTCTTCAATAAATGGGCATAGAAGGAATCTACCTCAATATAGTAAAGGTAATATATGATAAGCCCACAGCAAACATTCTCAATGGTGAAAAACTGAAAGCATTCCTTAGACTAAGATCAGGAACAAGACAAGGGTTTCCATTCTCATCACTATTATTCAACATAGTTTTGGAAGTCCTAGCTTGAAATCAGAGAAGAAAGGAAATAAAGGAATCCAACTTGAAACAAAAATAAAACTCTCATTGTTTGCAGATGACATGATACTATACACAGAAAATCTTAAAGATACTATCAGAAAATTACTACAGTTAATCACTGAAGTTAGCAAAGCTGCAGGATACAAAATCAATACCCAGAAATCACTTACATTTCTATATGCTAACAATGAAAAATCAGAAAGAGAAATTAAGGAATCAATCCCATTCACCATTACAACAAAAAGAATAAAATATCTAGGAATAAACCTACCTAAGGAGACAAAAGAACTGTATATGGAAAATCATAAGACACTGTTGAAAGAAATCAACAATGACCTAAAGAGATGGAAAGATATTCCATGTTCTTGGGGTTGGAGGAATAAATTTTGTGAAAATGGCTATACTACCAAATTTAATCTACAGATTCATTTTGATACCTATCAAAATACCAATGGCACAACTAGAAAAAAAGTTTCAGAATTCAAATGGAAATGCAAAAGATCTGGAATAGCCAAAGCAGTCATGAGAAAGAAGAATGGAGCTGGAGGAATCAAACTTCCTGACTTCAAACTACACTACAAAGCTACAGTCAACAAGACAGTATGGTATCGGCACAAAAACAGAAATGTGGACCCATGAAACAAGACAGAAAACCACAGAGGTAAATCCACACACCTACTGGTAACTTATTTTTTACAAAGGAGGCAAGAATATACAATGGGGCAAAGACAGCCTCTTCAATAAGTGGTGCTGGGGAAACTGAACAGCTTTGCATGTAAAACAGTTGCATGTAAAAGAATGAAATCAGAACACTTCCTAACACCATACACAAAGATAAACTCAAAATAGATTAAAGACCTAAATGTAAGACCAGAAACTGTAATACTCTTAGAGGACAACATAGGCAGAACACTCGATGACATAAATCAAAGCATGATTCTCCATGACCCATCTCCCTGAGTAATGGAAATAAAACCAAAAATAAACATGTGGGAGCTAATTAAACTTAAAAGATTTTTCAAAGCAAAGAACTATAAACAAGGTGAAATGACAACTCTAAGGCTAGGAGAAAATAGTAGCAAATGAAACAACTGACAAAGGATTAATTTCCAAAATATACAAGCAGCTCATACAAGTCAATACCAGAAAAAATAAACAGCCCTATCAAAAAGTGGGAAATGGACCTAAACAGACATTTCTCCAAAGAAGAAATACAGATGGTTAACAAGCATACAAAAAGATGTTCAACATTGCTCTTTATTAGAGAAATGAAAATCAAAACTACAATGAGATATCACTCTACATCAGTCAGAATGATCATCATCAAAAAGTCTATAAACAATAAATGCTGGAAAGGGTGTGGAGAAAAGAGAACCCTCTTGCAATATTGATGGGAATGTAAATTGATGCAGCCACTATGGAAGGCAGTATGGAGATACCTTTATAAACTAGGAATGAAACTACCATATGACCCAGTAATCCCATTACTAGGCATATACCTTGAGGAAACTAAAATTGAAAAAAACACATGTTCACCAAAATTTAAAAGGAACGTGTACCCCAATGTTCATTGCAGTACTATTAACAACAGCTAGAACATGGAAGCAATCTAAATGCCCATCGACCGATGAGTGGATAAAGAAGCTGTAGTACATGTATACAAGGGAATGTGAATGCATTTGAGTCAGTTCTAATGAGGTGAGTGAACCTAGAGCCTATTATACAGAGTGAAGTAAGTCAGAAAGAGAAAGATAAATATCATATACTAATGCACATATATGGAATCTAGAAAGATGGTACCAAAGAATTCATTTGCAGGGCAGCAATGAAGAACCGGGCATAGAGCACAGACTTCGGACATGTCAGAGAAGGAAGAAGAGGGTGAGATGTATGGAGAGAGTAGCACGGGACCTTGCATTAACAGATGTAAAGTAGATAGCCAATGGGAATTTGCTGCATGAATCAGGGAACTCAAACAGGGGCTCTGTAGCAACCTAGAGGGTTGGGATGGAGAGGGAGACGGGAGGAACATTCAAGAGGGTGGGGATATATGTATACTTATGACTGATTCATGTTGATATTTGGCAAAAAACAACAAAATTCTGTAAAGCAATTATCCTTCAATTAAAAAATAAATAAATTTTTAAAAATTAGACAGAAAAAAGCAAAGTGTGAAAATCTCAAAATAGAATTCAGGAATATAGTTTTAAAAATCTGTCCTTTTGAGAAAGAGATGAAGTTTAGCTAAGTGGAAGCCAGGGACCAAAAGAGATATTCAGATTGCCTGCTTACTAAAGAGATTGTCATGAAAGTTACACTCTCCATGAAATCTTTTGCTGAAAATACAGGTAACTGATATGTACATCATTTGGTAATTGTAAAGGGGTTCCATTTCATATCCATTATTTTGAATTTAAACTCAGTAAGAGCCTATGAAGCTTACATTAATCAATCGCATCTGAGGTGTTCACAGTCACAGACTTATAAGTGGCTTGAAAAGAACTTAAAATCTAAGTGCTCTTTTCTTTTTTTAATGGATGCATTTTATTGTATATAAGTGATACCTCAGTAGAATTGCTTTAAAAATGCAAAATCCATGGAGTACTTTTAATGTCACCTTGTTTATCATTCCAAAGATGTTCTCTAACATTTCATTTCAGTTCAGTCATGTCTGACTCTTTGCGACCCCATAGACTGCAGAACACCAGGCTTCCCTGTCCATCACCAACTCCTGGAGCTTACTCAAACTCATGTCCATCCACTCGGTGATGCCATCCAACCATCTCATCCTCTGTTGCCTCCATCTTGTCCTACCTTCAATCTTTCCCAGCATCAGGGTCTTTTCAAATGAGTCAATTCTTTACATCAGGTGGCCAAAGTATTGGAGCTTCAGCTTCAGCATCAGTTCTTCCAATGAATATTCAGGACTGATTTCCTTTAGGATTGACTGGTTTGATGTCCTTGCAGTCCAAGGGTCTCTCAGAAGTCTTCTCCAACAATACAGCTCAAAAGCATCAGTTCTTCAGTGCTCAGCTTTCTTTATAGTCCACCTTTCACATCCAAACCTGACTACTGGAAAACCATAGCTTTGACTAGACAGACCTTTGTTGGCAGAATAATCTCTCTGCTTTTTAATATGTTGTCTTAGTCGGTCATAGATTTTCTTCCAAGGAGCAAGTGTCTTTTCATTTCATGGCTGCAATCACCATCTGCAGTGATTTGGGAGTCCAAAAAACATTTCATTTATTTTTTTATTCATATATCTGGTAGATCTTTTCTCCACAAGATCTCCTTCCTGGGGCAAAAGACTATGTTATTCATCTTGTTATCTCTCATAACATCTAGCACAAAACATGATAATTGTAGGTGCTACACACTATTGCTCTTAGAAATGGACCCAAGAGCCCAGGAAAAATATATCTGTGTATGTCTGTGTGTGTGCACATGCTGTGTGTACATAAAATCACTGTGAAAGCAAAATAGAAAGGACTCAGTTGCTCAGTTATGTCTGACTCTTTGTGACCACATGAACTGTAGCCTGCCAGATTCCTCTGTCCAAGGGATTTCCCAGACAAGAATACTGGAGTGGGTTGGCATTTCCTTCTCCAGGGGATTTTTCCAACCCAGGGATCAAACTTCAGGCACGAGGATAAATTTACCATGCTGTTTATTCAGCAGATTAAACAGTGAAAGACGCAACATACACTTCAGTTATGGCAGTTTGGGTTGAATTTAAGAAAGCTGTCTTGAAAGCACACTGGACTAATCACAGTGAAAACAAACAGGAGATGAGGTATGGAACTGTGATGTCATGGTCACAGGTGTAGGAAAAGGCTTCATGCCTTTGTGAAATAAGATAACGAGTTCACGCTGCCATCATGTCACACCACAGGCTATGGAGGAGAAAAGCCCACAGCTCTTATCTTTAGGTCCGCGGAGCTAATGCTAATCAGAATTCTGATTTTTTTTTTTTTAAATGTTCTGGTAGCTAACAATTTTTAAATTTTTGATTCAGTATTTCTACGTGGAGTGAAAACCTTACCAGGTTAAATGAATGTATCCTACAGCTTACAAGATAAATTAGCCTTAGAAAGATTGTTTTGGTAAATTGCCTTAGGAAGATATGTTGCCTAAAATGGAGAAATGCTAAAATGGTTTACCCTGTACGCTTGTATAATCTATTAGATGCATTGTACAGAATGATGTTTTCTTTCTCTTAGGACAGAAAAAGAAACATCTTGAATGCAAGGCATTTATAAATAGTTTTTGCAAGACATTACTGAAAAAATAAATGAGTTAATTATTTCAGATGTTTTTGGACAAGCCCAACTATTCCTTTCAGTGGTTCCAAGTTACTACTTGAAATATGTGCCTATTTATCAACTTGGATTTAATTTTAAATCCAAGTTGATACATTTCCTTTTAAGCTTCTATTTTTATATAAATATATGAAAAATGTAAATGCTCATACAAAGAAGCATTGTTTTCTTAAAATGGATGTTTCCCACAGACTTGAGGTATCAGAAAGATAAATATTACTTGACTAAATTTTCTCATTTTAAGGGGCAGTATGACCATCAAGTCACTAACTTTTTAATCGCTATGAAGTGCAATAACTATTTCACATTGTGACTTATTTTGAAGAGAATATACTAGCTTGGAGGAAAAGACTGCTTAAGTTTCTTAGCCTGACAGCAAAGCTTACCATCTCCAAAGCATATTTCAAAAAAATATACTGATAGAAATTGAAGGAAAAAATAAAGCAAAGCTATACTTAAGTAGATTTAATTATCAATATTTTTATGGAAAAAAAACTTGAAAAATAATGGATATGTGTACATATATAACTGATTTACTTTGCTGTATGCCTGAAACTAACACAACACTGTAAATCAACTGTGTTCCAACAAAGTTTTTTTAACTGGATGTGTGAAAGGTATTTGATAAAGTCCAGCACCTTATCATGATAAAAATTCTTATCAACTAGAAATAGGAGGAAACTTCCTCAATTTGATAAAAGATACTAATACAACCTCTAGCAAATACAGTATATAATGATTAAATAGTGACAGCTTCTCTTTTAAGACAAATGAGATAAGAATGACACTATCACCACTGATATTCATCATTTTCCTGGGGATCTTGGTCAGTGCAAAGGGGTTTAATTAATAAATAGGAAAAGTATTGGAAGAAAATAAAAAATTGTCATTTACTTATAATTTAGAAAAACTAGTAACATTGATTAATTCAGCAATGTTTCTATATACAGTATTAACATAATCATCAACACTGTAAAATTTAGAAAATAAAAGTTATATATTTATAACTTTTAGAACGGCTTCCCAGGTGGCTTAGTGGTAAAGAATTCATCTGCCAATGCAGGAACTGCAGAAGACTCGGGTTCATTCCCTGGATCAGAAGATTTCCTGGAGGAAGAAATGGCAATCCACTCCAATATTCTTGCCTGGAAAATCCCATGGACAGAGGAGCTACTGTCCATGGGGTCACAAAGAGTTGGACACTGAGCATGCACGCACCACCAAAATGTTAAAATACATCAACACCTTGGAATAAATTTGGCACAAGATATACAAACTCTCTGCAAACAAAGCTATTGGACGTGAGAGGAATTAGAGAAGACAATAAATGGAGAGAGATACTATATCTATGGTTTGTAAGACTCAATTTTGTAATAACACCAAGTACACCTTAATTGTTCTATACATTTAAAAAAATATTTTTGTTAAAGAACAGTAGGTAAAATTAGCTAAAAATCAGCTTCCCATGTGGCGCTAGTGGTAAAGCACCAGCCTGCCAATGCAGAAGATGTAAAAGATGCAGTTTCAACCCCTGGGTTGGTAAGATCCTATGGAGAATGAAATGGCAATCCACTCCAGTATTCTTGCTTGGAGAATCCTGTGGACAGAGGAGCCTGGTGGGCTGCAGTCCAAGGGTCACAAAAATTTGGACACAGTTGCAGTGACTTAGCACGCATGCACACACACACACCTTTTCTAGATTCTAATTATTTGAAATTGCAGCGTTAAAGAGATTTTACTGTATGCAACATTCTATGAATAAGATGAGTTGGTTGAGACAACTGTTGTGAATAGCTTTATTTGAAACCATCTTCTTATATAAGGAAAAGAACAAAAAGTATGAGGTTTTATTTGATATTTTTTTCTTAAAGAAAACTATTCTTTTGATAAAATTTCAAGCTATTTTAATTAAAATGGGTGATTCTGAATTTCCTTATGTGATTACTCTGCTAAATATTATCAGGAGTTCATTTTAAAAGTATTTGACATGTCATTGACATTAAGGTAAATATCTAGAAGAGAAATAAGATTATTTCTCTATAAGAAAAATGATGAAATCCATATGTAGATCCAATAATTAATATGGAAAACAAGAAAGAAAGATACTAGTGTGGGCTGGTTTCATCAAAAATAACTACCTTATAGATTAGTACTCAAATCACTAAATTTTTCTACATCTGATCTGTTCTTTTTATAGATATGAATAATAGATTAAACCTACTTTAAGCTAATTTTATCTTTCAGAACTAAAGCTATTCTACCTTGATCAAAGATCATCAAACAGCACAGAGTAAAGGTTCTACCAAGTTAATCACCTGATAAATATGCCATGATGCATTAGAGATCTTAGACACAACGAAGCTGCAGATGCCTCTCCAGCTGTTACTTTTCTATTTATTAATCAAGTTTCAATATGACAAAGGAAACTCTGTACTTACCCATCTATTTTAATTTTCAAGATTCCCTATCTTTTAACTTGCTGCTGGGAAGAGCAACAATGGAAGAGTTTATGGGAGAAACTTATCATTTTGTGTACCACACTTAGCACAGAACATATTCAGTCTGCTGTCTCAACTTCCACCTGTACCTTAATTGATATTTTTACATTACATAGCCTTTCTTCCTCTTCCTCTTTTCTTCTTTCCTTCCTTCCTTTCTCTTCTTCCTTCCTTTCTGTACTCTTTCCTTTCTTCTTTTCTCTCCTTCCTCCCTTCACTCCACTTTTCACTCTTCCCTCCCTCCCTACCTTTCTTTCTTCTTTCCTTTTTCCCAAGTCAAAAACATGACTGAGCCCTTCAGAAACCTGGCTTTTGGAACTGGAGAAGCAAAAAAAAAAAAAAAAAAAGTCTTAGCAAAAGTACCAGATTTAAAATTGCAAGTAGCTATGTTTGAAATTCTGTTATTTACTAGCTGAGTGAATCTGACCTGTATTTCTGTTTCTTCATCCATAAAATAAAAAGAATTAAAATTTATATAGGGTATATAAATTAAAATTTATAAGTATCAAATGATAAAACATACCTGAAAACATTCATGAAACTTCAAAATTTTCAATAAATTAAGATATTTTTATAAATTGTATATCCCTCCAAAGCAGATATTAATTGGTCTTAGATGACAATGATTTTCTTAGGATGCCACGCTTGCCTAGTAAAATGTCTGGAGTTGTCACTTATAGCTTATTTTTAAATAAAAGTTGAAGAAAATACCTTTCAAGATTCATAACTGAACTTAGCATTGTTTAGCAATGTTGTTAAGAAGGGCAACCTATTCAATTACTCACATAGTAGGAGTAGATTTTATCAATTCAGAATAAATATAGAAATAGGTAGGACTTCCCAGGTGGCATTAGTGGTAAATAACCCATCTGCTAATGCAGGAGACATAAAAGACCTGAGTTTTATCCCTGGGTGGGGAAGACACCCTGGAGAAGGGCATGGCAACTCACTCCAGTGTTCTTACCTAGAGAATGCCGTGGACAGAGAAGCCTGGTGGGCTACAGTCCATAGGATCACAAAGAGCTGGACACAACTGAAGCGACTTACACATGGAAATAGCTAAGTGTAGATGAAAGAATGGTAAGAATGGAAAACATAAGAGAAAGAAACTAAACCAAGGAGAGAAGTCTGAGCACCATAAGGAGATTTAAGATTCATTAAAGCTAGGAAGGAAAGGGAGGGTTCCAAAGACTGAAGTTTTGATTACATGCCCCCTCCCACAATATGAGGTCATTTCTTGTTCATTTATCTATATCCCAGCTTGCTTGCAGGAATTACATTTTCTAACCTTGTGTTGTTGATGCTCAGTCGATAAGTCATGTTCAGCTCTTTGCAACCCCATGAACTATACCCTGCAAGGCTTCTCTGTCCTCCACTACCCACTGGAATTTGCTCAAACTCATATCCATTGAGTTAGTGCTGCCATCCAACCATCTCATCCTCTTGCGCTCAATCTTTCATAGCACCAGAGTCTTTTCCACTGAGTGGATTCTTCACATCATGTAGTCAAGTTATTGGAGCTTCAACTTCAGCATCAGTCCTTACAATGAATATTCAGGGTAATTTCCTTCAGAATTGACTGGTTTGATCTCCCTACTGTCCAAGGGACTCTCAAGAGTCTTTTCCATCACCACAGTTCAAAAGCATAAATTCTTCACTGCTGAGCCTTCTTTACGGTTCAACTCTCACATTTATACATGGCTACTGGAAAAACCATAACTTTAGCTATATGGACTTTTGTCATCAAGGTGATCTCTCTGCTTTTGAATATACTGTCTAGGTTAGTCATAGCTTTTCTTCTAAGGAGCAAGTGTCTTTTAATTTCATGGCTGCAGTCACAATCTGCAGTGATTTTGGAGCCCAAGAAAATAAAATCTATCACTGCTTCCACTTTTTCTGCATCAATTTGCCGTGAAGTAATGTGACCAGATACCATGATCTTCTTTTTTTTTTAAATGCAGTTTTAAGCCAGCTTTTTCAGTCTCCTCTTTTACTCTCATCTAGAGTCTCTTTAATTCCTCTTCATTTTCTGCCATTAAAGTAATATCATCTGAATATCTGAGGTTGTTGACATTTATCCCAGAAATCTTGATTCCAACTTGTGATTTATTCAACCCAACATTTCGTATAATGTACTCTGCATATAAGTTAAATAAGCAAGGTGATCATATACAACCTTGATGTACTCCTTTCCCAATTTTAAACCAGTCCATTTTTTCATGTCCAGTTCTAACTGTTGCCTCATGACCTGTATACAGGTTTCTCAGGAGAGAGGAAAGGTAATCTGGTATTCCCATCTCTTTAAGAACCTCATGTTAGTGCATATAATTTTAAAGAAAAACTAAGTAGATGAGTTAAAAGTCTGTTTCAATTTTCTTGAGATCAAATCCAGGTCAAGGTGGCCCAGTAGGAAGACCCTGAGTTCACTTCTTCCCATGGGTATATCAAAATTACGACCACATACAGAACAATTATCTTTGAGAATGACCTGAAGATTGACAGAACAGATTTTCTACAACTAAAGATATAAGACAATATCAAGACACGTAGAAGGGGCAAAGATGTGGGCTAGTCAGAACCCACACCCCTGATGCAGCAACTCACAAGTGGGAAGGATTTCACAACCATGGAGGTCCCCACCAGAGAGTTAGGTGTCTGAATCCCACACTGGGTTCCTAAGACCAGGGAACCTGTGCCTGGAAAACAGCTTGTGTAACTTCTGGTCTTGAAAACCAGCAGTGTCACATCCAGGAGAACCAGAAGCTTGTAGGAAACCAAGACACCCACTCAGTGGGTGTCACAGAACATAGGCAGCAGCTTGAAAAGCACCTGAGTCATTCAAAATAAAGACTCACTGGCTGATTTTAAGGCATGTGGCACAGGGGCAGGGATCGGGTGGAACTTTCTCCAGGGAAGGAAATGGTGGTACAGAAATGGTGATACACACCAATTTTTTTAAACTTTCCTTTTACCTAGCCAGTTAGTGCCAGCAGTTGCCATTTCTGTCACTCTCAGTCAACTTAGCTAACACCATGTGGCCTCCTCAGCCAGTCCTTCCAAAGTGGCTCCCAACCCACCTTATCCAGCAGGCAAATACAGGTGGCACTGGTACCCTTCCAGAGCTCCTGGGGTTCCAACTGTGCCCCACCTGGAAGATGATCCTGGCCAACATCACTCACCTCCAAGGGGATGTGTACTCCAAGGGGTCAGCCTGATACATCAACACAGCCACGCAGTCATTGACCAGGAACCAGCCCCACTCATCAGAGTGCTCACTCATCAGAGTGCTCATCAGGTCTTGCAGCTGGCCAGCCTGGGCACCAACACTACCCAAAAGCATACTCACAGCAATTGCAGCACAACCAGAATGGGAATATGCACGCAGCCCACACTAGGAATACCCTTGGAGCACCTGGTTCTGGTGAACAAGGTAGGAATCATGCCCCTGGGCTTCACCGACACCTTCTACATGAGGTTACTCTTTCAAAAATGGAAGACATAGCTAATATACCTATTACATAGAAAAGAGCACAAATAGGCAAAATTAGGAGATAAAGGAATACCTTCCAAATGAAAGAAGAAGGAAAATCTCCTAAAAAGAACTAAACGTAATCATATAAGCAATTTTTTAGAAAAAAATAACATTTTAAATTAATGATTTTTGCTCTATACTTCTCAGTACTGTGTAGATATAATCTTTATTATTAGTTACTCAAGAACAGTTTAAAAATTAGTCTCACACATGCTCACCAAACTCAGAACAATGGATGAACAGAGTAAGAACTTTAACTGAGAGATAAAATGTAAAGAGAATCAATCATAAATTAAAAATACAGTAACTGAAGTAAAAAATATGCCAGAGGCAATCAATAGCAGATTAAAGGATGTTGAAGAACAGTTTCATAATCTAGACTAAGACAGGGTAGTGAAAATCACACAATCAGAATAGCAAAAGAAAAAAGAGTCAAAAAATGAGAAAAGTTTCAGAGACCTCTGGAACATCAAGCAACTAACATTTCAACATTTCAATTAGGGCACCTCAGAGGAAGAGCAAGAAGAAGAGATGGAAAATCTACTTGAAGAAGTAATGACTAAAAATGTCCCCCACCTGGCAAGGGAAACAGATATCCAAGCACCAGAAGCACAGAAAGCCTCCCAAAAGAAGAAAACAAAAAGACCCACACCAAAACACATTATAATTAACTTGTCAAAAGTTTAAGAGACCATCTTCAAGGCAGCAAGAAAAACATTTAATCACATATGAGGAAACCCCCATAAGACTAGCCACTAATTTTTCAAAGAAACTTTACAGGCCAGTAGGAATTACACAATACTTTCAGAGAGATGAAAGGAAAAAATTTACAAACAAGAATGTTCTGCCTGGTAAGATTATCATTCAGACTTGAACGAGATTTAAAAAAAAAAAAGCAAAAGCTGAAGGCGATTTGTCACCACTAAACCAGCCTTGCAATTCATGTCAAAGGGACTTCTTTAAACAGTGGTTTCTTTAAAACAAAACAAAAAAATATATATATATATGAAAGAAAAAAATCTCACAGGTTAAAGCAAATATATGATAAAGATCAGCTACCTATAAAGGTAATATGAAAAAAGACAAATGTAGTAAACATTGATGTATTGATATAAAATAATTAAGTGCTACATAAAAATTTAAAGATGTCAAATATGATTTCAAAGAAGAAAGCATGGGACAGGGGAATAAAAATATAACACTTTCAGAATGCATTTGAACTCAAATGAACACTGACTTAAAATAGACTGCTATATATATAAATTTTTACAAATGAACCCCCAGTGACCATAAACAAAAAGATCTGTAATAGATACACAAAAAATAGACTACAAATATAAGACAAAAGTCATCAAATCATAAGAGAAGTGAGCCAAACAAACACATGAAAAGATGCTCAACATCACTCATTATCAGAGAAATGCAAATCAAAACCACAATGAGGTACCATTACATGCCAGTCAGGATGGCTGCTATCCAAAAGTCTACAAGCAATAAATGCTGGAGAGGGTGTGGAGAAAAGGGGACCCTCTTACACTGTTGGTAGGAATGCAAACTAGTACAGCCACTATGGAAAACAGTGTGGAGATTTCTTTAAAAACTGGAAATAGAACTGCCATATGACCCAGGAATACCACTTCTGGGCATACGCACCGAGGAAACCAGATCTGAAAGAGAAACGTGCACCCCAATGTTCATCGCAGCACTGTTTATAATAGCCAGGACATGGAAGCAACCTAGATGCCCATCAGCAGATGAATGGATAAGGAAGTTCTGGTACATATACACCATGGAATAGTACTCAGCTGTTAAAAAGAATTCATTTGAATCAGTTCTAATGAGATGGATGAAACTGGAGCCCATTATACAGAGTGAAGTAAGCCAGAAAGATAAAGAACATTACAGTATACTAACAGATATATATGGAATTTAGAAAGATGGTAATGATAACCCTATATGCAAAACAGAAAAAGAGACACAGAAGTACAGAACAGACTTTTGAACTCTATGGGAGAAGGCGAGGGTGGGATGTTTCGAAAGAACAGCATGTATATTATCTGTGGTGAAACAGATCACCAGCCCAGGTGGGATGCATGAGACAAGTGCTCTGACCTGGTGGGCTGGGAAGACCCAGAGGTATCGGGTGGAGAGGGAGGTGGGGGGGGGGGGATCGGAATGAGGAATACGTGTAACTCCATGGCTGATTCATATCAATGTATGACAAAACCCACTGAAAAAAAATTAAATTAAATTAAATTAAATTTTAAAAAAAGTATATTATCACTTATATGGACTGAAGGATAATTTAATAATCCTTAACCAAATTGTAAAAAGTTCATTTGTGTCCTAAAATGAATGTATGCTATTCTAAATAATACCTCTTTTTGGTATACTAAACAAGTGAAACGGTTTTTTCCCCTAAATAAATAATTAAGTTAGGTGCAAAAAAAAAAAAAAAAAGAGAGAAGTGAGCCAGAGAAAAACAAAGAACTACAAAAACAACCAGAGAACAATCAACAAGATGACAATAAATACATATCTATCAAAAGATGCTTTCAATTTAAATAAACTAAATGCTCCAATTAAAGACATATGGTAACTGAATTGATTAAAAAAAAAAGACCTATCTATACGCTGCCTACAAGAGCCTCATTTCAGATCTAAAGACACACATAGGCTAACAGTGACAGGATGGGAAAGGTATTCCATGGAAATGAAAATTTTAAAAAAGTTGGTAGCAATACTTACATCAGGGAAAATAGATTTTAAAACAAAGACTGTAAAAGATAAGAACATAGAAAACTGTAACAAGATACAAAGAACATTATAGATTGATAAAGGGATTAATCCAACAAGATGATATAATACTTATAAAATCTATGCACACAACTTAAAAGTACCTAAATATATAAAGCAAATTTTTTTAAAAAAACATTAAAAAATATTGAAAATAATACAATGATAGCAGGGGATTTTAACACCCTGCTTATTTCAGTGGATAGAGCATCCTCACAAAATCAATAAGGAAACACTAGCCTTTATTACATTAGATAAGATGGAATATATATACATATATTCCATACATTTATATACACATACATACATATACATATATGTATACATATACATATATGTATATATGTATAGATATAACTTTTCATCCAAAAGCACAAAATAGACACATACACATTCTTCTCAAGTGCTCATGAAACATTCTCCATAATAGATTACATGCTAAATCACAAAGCAAATCTCAATAAATTCTACAAAGTTGAAATCATATCAAACATCTCTTTGGACCACAACAGTATGAGACTAGAAATCAAAGACATGAAAAGTATTGGAAAAAGCACAAACATGAGTATAAACAATCTGCTGCTAAACAAACAATAGGTCGTTGGAATAATTAAAGAGGAAGTCAAAAATTACCTCAAGACAATTGAAAAAGAAAACCAACTTTCCAAAGTCTATGGGACACAGCAAAAGCAATTCTAGCTATGAAGTATTTCAATCGTGTCTGACTCTTTGGGACGCATGGACTGTAGCCTGCCAGACTCCTCCATCCATGGAATTTTCCAGGCAAGAATACTGGAATGGGTTACCATTTCCTTCTCCAGGGGATCTTCTGCACTGCAGACAGACTCTTTACCATTTGAACCACCAGGGAATCCCTAAAGCAATTCTAAGAGGGAAGTTTATAGCAATACAGGCCTACCTCAAGAAATGAGAAAGATCTCAAATAAGCTATCTAACTTTACAACTACAAGAACTATAAGAATAATCAAAACCCAAAGCTAGTAGAAGAAAGGATATAATAAATCTCAAAGCAGAAATAAATAAAATAGAGATTAAAAGCAATAAAAACTGAGTTGGTTCTCTGAAAGATAAACAACACTTATAACTTTTTAACCAGACTCATCAAGAATAAAAGGAAAAGGGCACAAATAAATATAATCATAAATGAAAGAAGAGACATTACAACTAACACCACAGAAATACAATGGACCATAAGAGAATACTATGAATAATTAAGTACCAACAAATTGAATAACCTAGAATAAATGGATATATTCCTAGAAGTGTACATTCTTCTAACGTTGAACCAGAAAGAAATAGAAAATATAAGCATACCAATTACCAATAATGAAACTGAATTGCTAATCAAAAGCTCTCAATATATAGAAGTCCAGGTTCAGACAGCTTCACAGCTTAAGTCAACCAAACATTTAAAGAGGTGTTACACTTAGATTCCTGAAACTATCCCCCCAAAAGGAGAAGGAACAAAAGCTTTCAAATTGATTTTATGAGACCATTAATACCCTGATACCAAAACTAGACAAAGACTACTTTAAAAAGAGAAAATTACAATCTAGAAGACAGGGTAGTGAAAATCACACAATCAGAATAGCAAAAGAAAAAAAAAAAGAGTCAAAAAATGAGAAAAGTTTCAGAGGCCTCTGGAACATCAGGCATACTAACATTTCAATTATACAGGCACTTCAGAAGAAGAACAAGAAGGGGCTGAAAATCTGCTTGAAGAAGTAATGACTAAAAATGACTAAAAACTAAAGACAACTAAAAAAATTCATCTCTCAGTTACAAAAAATTCTCAAAAACTGTTAACAAACCAAAGTCAACAGCACGTTAAAAAATCATACATCATGGTCAAGTGGGATTTATCTCAGGGATGTAAGGGTGACTTAAAATTCACAGATTAGTCAACATGATATTCCATATTTATAAAAAGAGACTAAATAGTGTATGATCATCTCCATATACACAGGAAATAGGTTGTCAAATTTCAGCATCCATTTTTGACAAAAACTCAACAATATTGGTACAGAGGGAAATATCTCAACATAAAAAATGTTATATAGGACAATCCTGGGCTTCTCAGGTGGTGCTAGTGGTAAAGAACCCACCTGCCAGTGAAGGAGACGTAAGAGACACAGGTTCAATCCCTGGGTTGGGATGATCTCCTGGAAGAGAACATGGCAACCCACTCCAGTATTTTTGCCTTGAGAATCCCATGGACAGAAGAACCTGGCAGTCTATGGTCCATAGTGGGTCCCAAAGAGTTAGACACAACTGAGACAACTTAGCATGCACGCATGAGGCTACTACAGCCAACATCATACTTGAACCATGAAGAGATGAAAGCATTTTCTCTAAGATAAGAAGCAAGACAAGGATGTCCACTATTGCCACTGTTATTCAACATAGTATTGGAAGTCCTAGCAAAAGTGATGACAAGAAAAAGATTTGTTGTTGTTCAGTCACTAAGTTATCTCCAAATATTTAATACCCCATGAACTGCAGCAAGTCAGGTTCTTCTATCCTCTAGTGTCTCCTGAAGTTTGCTCAAAGTCCCACTCATTGAATTGGTGAAGTTATCTAACCATCTCTTCCTCTGCCACCCCTTTCTCCTTTTTCCTTCAATCTTTCCCAGCATCAGGGTCTTTTCCCATGAGTCAGTTCTCATCAGATGGTCAAAGTATTGGAGTTTCAGCTTCAGCATCAGTTCTTCCAATAAATATTCAGGATTGATTTCATTTAGGATGGACTGGTTTGATCTCCTTGTGGTCCAAAGGACTTTCAAGAGTCTTCTCCAACACCACAGTTCAAAAGTATCAATTTTTTGGCACTCAGCTTTCTTTATGGTCCAACATCCATACATGACTACTGGAAAAACCAGAGCTTTGACTAGGGGGACATCTGTTGGCAAAGTAATGTCTCTTCTTTTTAATATGCTGTCTAAGTTTGTCATAGCTTTTCTTCCAAGAAAGAAAAAAAAAAGCTTTTCTTTTAGTTTTATGGCTGCAGCCACTGTCTGCACTGATTTGGGAGCCCAAGAAAATAAAATCTGCCCCCACTTCCACTTTATTCCATTCTATTTGCCATGAAGTAATGGAAGCAGATGCTTTGATCTTAGTTTTTTGATGTTGAGTTTTAAGCCAGGTTTTCACTCTCCTCTTTCACCCTCATGAAGAGGTTCTTTAGGTCCTCTTCACTTTCTGCCATTAGAGTGGCATCATCTGCATATCTGAGGTTGTTGATATTTATCCCTGCAAACTTGATTCCAGCTTGTGATTCATCCAGCATGATATTCCACATGATGGATGTACTCTGTATAGAATTTAAATAAGCAGGGTAACAATATACAGCCTTGATGTACTCTTTTCTCAATTTGGAACCAGTCTGTTCTTCCGCATCCAGTTCAAACTGTTGCTTCTTGATCTGCATACAGGTTTCTCAGGAGACAGGTAAGATGGTCAGGTATTCCCATTTCTTGAAGAATTTTCCACAGTCTGCTGTGATTCACACAGTCAAAGTCTTTAGAGTGTCAATGAAGCAGAAATAGATTTTTTTTTCATGGAATTCCTTTGTTTTTCTGTGATTTAACGAATGCTGGCTATTTGATCTCTGGTTCCTTCACCTTTTCCAAACCAGCTTTTATATCTGGAAGTTATGGGTTCATTTTTTTTTAATGTGTTTATTTGTTTTCTTCTATCCCTGAGTCTATTTGACATTTTAATAGACAAAGTATTTTCACAAACAATAACTTTAAAATTAGGATACAAGTGTATGATTAACAAATGCATGAATAATAAAAACAATCAGTTTATTTCAAAGTCAGGCTTAAAGCTGTAACAGTTTAAAAGAAATTATTTCTATATATTCAAAATACAAACACTAAAAAAGATTTTTACGATCTAGAAAGAAGTAAGAGCAAGCAAAGGAAAATATGCACTAGCATAAACTTGCTAGCATGTGAAATGAGCACAATAGAATGGTAGTTTGAGCATTCTTAGACATTGCCTTTCTATGGGATTGGAATGAAAATTGAGCTTTTCTAGTCCTGTGGCCACTGTTGAATTTTCTAAATTTGTGTGACATGTTGTGTGCGGCATGTTTAACAGCATCACCCTTTAGGATTTGAAATAGCTCAGTGGGATTTCCATCACCTCAACTAGCTCTGTTATTAGTAATGCTACTGAAGGCCCACTTGACTTTACACACCAAGATGTCTGTCTCTAGGTGAGTGACCACACCATTGTAGTTATCTGAGTCATGAAAATCTTTTTTGTATAGTTCTTCTGTGTATTTTTGTCACCTCTTCTTAATCTCTTCTGCTTCTGTTAGATTGCTTCTGTTCTTTATTTTGCCCATCTTTGCATGAAATATTCCCTGGTATCTCCAATTTTCTTGAAGATATCTCTAGTTTTCCCATTCTATTGTTTTCCTCTATTTCTTTTTATTGTTTATCACATCCTGGTCCATAAATATAGCCTTGGTAAATTTTTAAAAATTGAAATCATTTCAAGCATCTTTTCTGATCACAATGTGGTAAGATTAGATGTCAACTACAGGAAAAAAGCTATTAAAAATACAAACATATGGAGGCTAAACAACACGCTTCTGAATAACCAACATATCATGGAGACATCAAAAAGGAAGTCTAAATATTCAAAAAACAATGAAAACACAACAACCCAAAGCCTATGGGATTCAAGAAAAGCTGTGCTAAGAGGGAGGTTCATAACAATACAAGCCTACCTCAAGAAACAAGAGAAACATCAAATAAACAACCTAATTTTACATCTAAAGAAACTACAAAAAAGAAGAAAAGAGGAACCCTAAAGTTAGTAGAAGAAAAGAAATCATAAAAATCAGAGCAGACATAAGTGAAAAAAGAAACAAACAAGACTATAGCAAAAATCAAAAAAACTAAAAGCTGATTTTTTGACAAGATAAATAAAATAGACAAATTGTTAGCCAGAATCATAAAAAAAAGGGTAGACAAATCAAATCAATAAAATTAGAAATGGAAATGGAGAAATCAAAACAGAGAACACAGAAATACGAAAGAACATAAGACACTACTATGAGCAATTGCATGCCAATAAAATGGATAACTTGGAAGAAATGAATGAATTCTTAGGAAAGTAAAACCTTCCAAAACTGAACCAGGATGAAATAGAAAATCTTATCAGACCCATCCCAAGCACAGAAATTGAAACTATAATCATAAATTTCCAACAAATGAAAGTTCAGAACCAGATGGCTTCACGGTTGAATTCTACATAAATTTTTAAAGAAGAGCTAATGCCTATACTATTCAAACTCTTCCAGAAAATTGCAGAGGAAGATAAACTCCCAGACTCATTCTATGAGGCCATCATTATTCTGATACCAAAACCAGACAAACTTGCCACCAAAAAAGAATACTACAAGCCAATATCACTGATGAACACAGATTCAAAAATTTTCAACAAAATTCTAGCAAACAGAATCCCACAACATATTAAAAAGATCACACTTCATGACCAAGTGGGTTTTATTCAAGGGATGCAAGGATTCTTCAATATTTACAAATCAATGATTGTGATACACCACATTAACAAATTGAAAGATAAAAACCATATGATTACCTCAATAGATGCCGAGAAAGCCTTTAACAAAATTCAACACCCATTTATGCATACAAACTTTCCAGAAAGCAAACTTAGAAGGAACATATCTCAACATAATAGAAGCCATATACAAACACACAGAAAACATTATCCTCAATGGCGAAAAATTGAAAGCATTTCTTCTAACATCAGGAACAAGACAAGGTTGCCAACTCTCATCACTACTATTCAACATAGTTTTGGAAGTCCTAGCCACAGCAATCAGAGAAGAAAAAGAAATAAAAGGAATCCAGTTTAGAAAAGAAGTAAAGCTCACTGTTTGCAGATGACACGATCCTCTACATAGAAAACCCTAAAGACACCACCAGAAAATTTCTAGAGCTGATAAATGAATATAATAAAGTTGCAAGATACAAAACTAATACACAGATCCTTTGCATTCCTATTCACTAGCAATAGAAAAACAGAGAGAGAAATTAAGGAAACAATCCCATTCACCATTGCAATGAAAAGAATAAAATACTTAGGAATAAATTTACCTAAAGAAACAAAAGATCTATATATAGAAAATTATAAAACACTGATGAAAGAAATAAAAGATGACACAAATAGATGGAGAAATATAGTGAAAATGAGTATACGACCCAAAGCAATCTATAGATTCAATGCAATCCCTATCAAGCTACCAACGGCATTTTTCACGGAACTAGAACAAATAACTTCACAATTTGTTTGGAAACACAAAAAACCTCGAATAGCCAAAGCAATCTTGAGAAAAAAGAATGGAACTGGAGAAATCAACCTTCTTGACTTCAGATTATACTACAAAGCTATAATCATCAAGACAGTATGGTACTGGCACAAAGACAGAAATATAGATCAATGGAAAAAAATAGAAAGCTGAGAGACATTTCATCTTTGACAAAGGAGACAAAAATAGACAATGGAGAAAAGACAATCTCTTTAACAAGTGGTGCTGGAAAAGCTGCTCAACCACGTGTGAAAGAATGAAACTAGAATACTTTCTAACACAATATGCAGAAATAAACTCAAAATGAATTAAAGATCTAAATGTAAGACCAGAAACTAGAAAACTCTTAGAAGAACACATAGGCAGAACACCCTCTCTGGCTTAAATCACAGCAAGATCCTCTATGACCCACCTCCCAGAGTAATGGAAATAAAAGCAAAAATAAACAAATGGGACCTAATTAAACTTAAAAAGTTTTGCACAAAGAAGGAAACTATAAGCAAGGTGAAAAGGCAGCCTTCAGAATGGGAGAAAATAATAGCAAATGAAATAATTGACAAATAATTAATCTCCAAAATACACAAGCAGCTCATGCAGCTCAATACCAGAAAAATAAACGACCCAATCAAAAAGTGGGCCAAAGAAATAAACAGACACTTCTTCAAAGAAGACATACAGATGGCTAACAAACACAGGAAAAGATGCTCAACATCGCTCATTATCAGAGGAATCCAAACCAAAACTACAATGAGGTAACTTGTCATGCCGGTCAGAGTTGCTGTCATCAAAAAGTCTACAAACAATAAATGCTGGAGAGGGTGTGGAGAAAAGGGAACCCTCTTACAGTGTTGGTGGGAATGCAAACTAGTTCAGCCACAGTGTGGAGATACCTTAAAAACCTGAAACTAGAACTGCCATATGACCCAGCAATCCCAGTGCTGGGCATACACACCAAGGAAACCAGAATTGAAAGAGATCTATATACCCTAATGTTCATTGCAGCACTGTTTACAATAGCTAGAATGTGTAAGCAACCTAGATGTCCATTGGCAGAATAAGGAAGTTGTGGTACATATACACAATGGTATATTACACAGGTATAAAAATGAACACATTTGAGTCAGTTCTAATAAGGTGGATGAAAACTGGGGCCCATTATACAGAATGAAGTCAGAAAGAGAAACACAAATACAGTATATTAACGCATATATACAGAATTTAGAAAGACGGTAACAATGATCCTATATCCAAGACAGCACAAGAGACACAGAAGTGAAGAACATAGTTTTGGACTACATGGGGGAATGTGAGGGTGGGATGATTTGAGATAATAGCATTGAAACACATATTACCATATGTAAAATAGGTGACAAGTTTATAAAATAGGTACACGTTTGATGAATGAAGCAGGGCACTGAAAGCCCATGCTCTGGGACAACCCAGGGGGGATGGTGTGGGGAGGGTGGTGGGAGGGGGCTTCAGGATGGAGGGACATATGTACACCCATGGCTGATTCATGTCAATGTATATCAAAAAGCACCACAAAATTGTAATTAGGCTCCAATTAAAACAAATAAATTAATTGTAAAAGAAAAAGAACATCTGTATATATGTACAAATTTGTACTTATCTGTAATTTCAAAAACACCCTAATTATATGCCATTTTCTTATTCTCTCAAAAAAATTAAAAAGACCTTATTTCACCATGCTATTTTCTTGAACTCTGCATTCAGTTGGGTATTTCTTTCCCTTTCTCCTTTGTCTTTTGTTTCTCTTCTTTCCTCAGATATTTGTAAAGCCTCCTCAGACAACCACTTTGCCTACTTGGTTTCTTTTTCTTTTAATGGTTTTCATTACTGCCTCCCATACAATATTAAGAACCTAAGTCAATAGTTCTTCAGGCACTCAGTCTACCAGATCTAATCCCTTAAATTTATTCATCACCTCCACTATATAACCTTAAGAGATATGATTTAGGTCATACTGAGTGATCTAGTGTTTTCCCTTTCTTTCTTCAATTTAAGCCTGAATTTTGCAATAAGGAGCTCATGAACTGAGCCATAGTCAGCTCCAAGTCTTGTTTTTGCTGACTGTTAAGAGCTTCACCATACATCTTTGGCTGCAAAGAACATAATCAGTCTGATTTCAGTTTTAAAAAAAAGAGAGAGAGAGAGAGATAAAGGTATCTAAATTGGAAACAAAAAATTAAAACTATCACTGTTTGCAGATGACATGATACTATTCATAGAAAACTCTAAAGAGCATCAAATATATTAGAACTATCAATAAATTTATTAAAGTCACAAGGTACTAAATCAGTATACCAGAAATTTGATGCATTTCTACACACATAACTCAGAAAGAGAAATCAACAATCCTATTTACAATTGCATTAAAAGAATAAAATACTCATGAATAAATTTAACCAAGGAAGTAAAAGACTTAGACACTGAAAATTGTGCATCATTGAAGAAATACATTGAAGATGACTCCAAAAATGAAAAGATATACCATGTTCGTGAATTTGAAGAATTTGTTAAAATGAACATACTAACCAAGGTGATCTCCAGATTCAATGCAATCCATACTAAAATGTCAATAATATTTTCACATAACTAGAATAAATAATTTTAATATTTGTATGGAAAGCATGAGACCCCAAACAGCCAAAGCAATCTTGAGAAAGAAGAACCAGCTTGAGGTAATACATCATGCTCTCTGACTTAAAAGAACACTACTGAGCTATAGTACTCAGAACTATACAGTACTGACACAAAAACATTGATCAAAGGAGCAGAATAGAAACCCAGCGATAAACTCATATGGTCACTTAATTTACAACAAAGGAACCAAGAGCATATAGTGAGGAAAAGACAGCCTCTTCAATAAATGGGATTCTTTCATGCAAAAGAATGAAACCAGACCACTTTTCTTACATCATATACAAAAGTAGACTCTAAATGGGTTAAGATGCAAATATAAGACCTGAAGCCAAAAAATTTTAGTTTCAAAAATATACTTTTTGATTTCAACCTTAGCTACATTTCTTATGCTTTCTTCCTCAGGTAAGGGTAACCAATGAGACTACACCAAATCAAAAATTTTTGCTCAACAAAGGAAACTGTCAACAAAACAGATAGATGACCTACTAAATAGGAGAGAAGATATTTGCAAATGATATATCTGATGAGTGGCTCAGTTCAGTCACTCAGTCATGTCCAACTCTTTGTAACCCCATGAATTGCAGCACACAAGGCTTCCCAGTCCATCACCAGTTCCCAGAGCTTACTCAAATTCATGTCCATCGAGTCGGTGATGCCATCCAACCATCCCATCCTCTGTCATCCCCTTCTCTTCCCTCCTTCAATCTTCCCCATTATCAAGGTCTTTTCAAATGAATCACATCATCACATCAGGTGGCCAAAGTATTGGAGTTTCAGCTTAAACATCTGTCCATCCAATGAATATTCAGGACTGATTTCCTTTAGGATGGATTCGTTGGATCTCTTTGCAGTCCAAGGGACTCTCAAGAGTCTTCTCCAACACCACAATTCAAAAGCATCAATTCTTCAGTGTTCAGCTTTCTTTATAGTCCAACTCTCACATTCTTACATGACTCTTGGAAAAACCAAAGCTTTGACTAGATGAACCTTAGATATTCTAAAAGAAAAGTGGTTAATATCCAAAATATATAAAGAATTCACACAACTTAATATGAAAAAAAAACTTAAAAAAATTTTGATGTAAAAATAGAGAAATTGAATAAACATTTTATGAAAACATACAGATGGCCCACAGGCACATGAAAAGATGCTCAACATCACTAATCACTGGGAAAATGAAAAAACCACGATGAAATATCACCTCACATCTCTCAGAATAGCTGTAATAAAAGAAGACTACAAATAAAAAGTGTTAACAAAGATGTGGAGAAAAGGCAACACTTCTACTCTGTTGGTGGGAATGCAAATTGGTGCAACTACTATGGAAAATAGTATGGCGATCTTCCCAAAAATAAATAGAATTATCATATGATCCAGCAATTCCACTCTTATGTTTTTAGCTGAAGAAAACTAAAATCATTAATTCAAAAACATATATAAACTCCTATGTTTATTGCAGTCTTATTTACAGTATGCATGGAATGGAAGCAATTTAAATGTTTATCAATAGATTAATGGATAAAGATTTGGTATATGTATAAAATGAAATATTACTTATCATCAAAAAAGAATGAAATATTGCCATTTGCAACATCAATGGATCTGAAGTGTAATATGTTAAGTGAAGAAAACCAGACAGAAAAAGATAAATGCCATATAATTTTACCTACATGTGGAATCTAAAAATCAAAACAAACACAAATAAAAAAGAAATAGATTCATAGATACAGAGAACAAACTGGTTGTCACCAGAGGGGAACATGGAAGTGGGTTGAGCCAAACAGATAAGATCAAAAGAATAAGTTTCCAGTTATAAAATAAATGTCATGAGGATGTAATCTACAGTATAGAGAATATAGTCAACAATACTGTAATAACTTTGCATGTGACAGATGGCTATTATATTTGTCATGGTGATCAATTTGTCATGTGAAAGTGCAAAAGTAAAAGTGTTTGTTGTTCAGTCCTGTCCAACTCTTTGCGACCCTGTGGACTATAGCCCACCAGGTTTCTCCATCCATGGAATACTCTGGGCAAGAATACTGGAGCGGGTAGCCAATCCTTTAATCAGGGGATGCCCCCCCGCCCCCCCAGGGACTGAACCCCGGTCTCCTGCATTGCAGGTGGATTCTTTACCATCTGAGCTACCAGGGAAGCCCAGCTGTAATATATGTAACTGTTAAATCACCTATTATACAACTGAAATTTATGTAAGATTGTATGTCAACTATTCTTCAATTAAAAAGGAAAAATTATACAAGTAAAATGCTTTTAGAATTACTGACACCTGTCTTTTCATCTATGTGTCCATTATTTCATCCTTCTTCCCTCATCACCTGCAAATCTGAAGGTACTTATTAAACAAATACTGAGAGGAAACACTGCAGTGAGTGTTGCCAATTCAGGGGAAAGGAAAGGAAGTCCTATATAAATTTAAATTTTCCAAACACCAGATAACACCATTTTATTAAAAGTGTATTAAATTATTAATATGGAGTTCATTGAGGAAGTACCCCTGGGTAAAATTGAAAGAGTTATACAAAAGATAATTTGCTCCAATAAGTAAAAATTATTGAAAAAAAAATTATTGTAGCTTTAAGTATTAAAGGTGGTTTAAGAGACTGGCAAATTTTCTTTTCTGAGATATCTGAGATAAATAGCAATCATCTCAGGGATTTCTGAAAGTTTCTAACCTATAATAGTCAAGGTTATACTGCTTAATGAGACCTTTACTCACTTATTTGAAAGGAGAATTGATAGGCTTGGCTCCTTAATGCAAGCTCTTCGGATGGTTTTGTTAAGCCTGGTTAGCAGGGCTTCACAGTGCAACTTATTTCCAGTGACTAGGATAGAAAGGGGGGGAAAAAATGCCTGAAAGTTGGATGAGTGCCAACAGTGTATCTTTCCTGAGGCCAGCAATGAAGGTCTCTGGCCCTGAGTCAGCTTAACTGGTATGCCTGGGAAAATGCTAGAGCAAATCATGATAAAATCAATTTGCAATTGTTTCTAAAAGACCATGGATCTGTGAAGAACAAAGCCTGGAAAATTTATTTCATATGCCAGAGTTCAGAGTGACATCAGATTGATAGGTTAAGAAGATATGTTGGAGTTTAACTTTATAAGGTTTTGATCCTTCCTGCATGAAGCCACCGATCCACTGGAAAAATAATGGAGGGGAGCCAAGAGGCAGAGGTATGTCTTCCTATGCAGGGATCTGTGAAGCCGTGCTGTAAACTCAGCTAAAACCACACGTAGAACATCTGGCATTAGGGAGAATCAGTCTTGGTCAGTCCTGACTCTCCACTGTTACATAGGAAGCACCAAACTAGAAATCAACCATCTTAAGCTTAAAAATTCTCACTTGATTCCTCTTCCTCCTCTGGCTCCATTTTTCTGATTTCATTTGCATAAAATGCCTTGGAAAAGTTATCCATGATCACTGTTTCCAGTTTTTTTTTTTTCCTTCCATTGCAAGACAAGCTATATAATTTGCTGTGCTCAGTGCAAAATAAAACTGAGACTTCTTTGTAAGATCCCTTTTCACAATTAAGAATTTCTAGAGTGACGTGTGTGTGTGCTAAGTCATTTCAGTCATGTCTGATTCTTTTCCATGTTATGGACCGTAGCCTGCCAGGCTCCTCTGTCCATGGGAATCTCCAGGCAAGAATACTGGAGTGGGCTGCCATGCCCTCTTCCAGGGGATCTTCCTGACCAAGTAAGAGTAAAACATTAATCTATCTGGGAGACTCATCTGAAAGTGGGGTCTTGTGGGACAATGCAGATCTTATACCCACTAAGCTGGTCCTGCTCCATCTTCTAATATACTCCAGTCAGGCTTTCATTCTCCACATTTTCATGAATGTAGTTCTTGTCAGGGTCAGCAGTGAATTCCACTGGGTTAAATCTCTAAGTTAATTCTCATCTGCATCTTCCTGGATCAATGAACAGCATATAACAGAGTGATCACTCCTTTTTCCTTGAAGGACTATCTTCACCTAGTTCCAGAAAACACTTCCTCTGTTCTCTGTCCACCTCACTAGATGCTGCTCCCTTTAGTCTTACCTTCTGGTTCCTCCTGGTTGTGGGCTGAAATATTGGTCCACCAAAGGTATACATGACCTAACAGTGGAAAACTATGACTATGTTACCTTACATGGTTAAAAGGGTTTTGTCAATATAATTGAGTTAAGGATCTTGAAGTAGAGATTATCCTGGATTACCCTAGTAGGACCAATGTAACCACAATGGTTCTGATTAGAGAAAAACAGGAAAATTAGAGTCAGTAGCAAGTAATGTGATGGTGGAAACAAAAGGTTGGTGTAATACAAGAAAGGGTCATGAGCCAAGGAAAGCTGAGGACCTCTAGAAACCAAAAAAAAAAAAAAAAGAAGAAGAAGAAGAAGAAGGCAAGGAAATAGACTGTCCCCTGAAGACTCCAAAAGGAATGCTGGCTTGAAGTTCTGATAAGAACTTGCTTTTAGACTTCAGATCTCCATATTCATAAGGCAATAAATTACTGTTTTTAAGCCACTAAATTTTGGTAATTCATTCAATAAATAACAGCAAACCAATATATTCATCAATCCACCCTCTATATATTGGCCTGTACCAGAGCTCATTCCTAGGATCTTTGATTTCTCCATACCCATCCCCTATATGCCAGCAAATTTGGAAAACCCAGCAGTGGCCACAGGACTGGAAAAGGTCAGTTTTCATTCTAATCCCAAAGAAAGGCAATGCCAAAGAATGCTCAAACTACAGCATAATTGCACTCATCTCACATGCTAGTAAAGTAATGCTCGACATTCTCCAAGCCAGGCTTCAGCAATACATGAACCGTGAACTTCCAGATGTTCAAGCTGGTTTTAGAAAAGGCAGATGAACCAGAGATCAAATTGCCAACATCTGTTGGATCATCGAAAAAGCAAGAGTGTTCCAGAAAAACATCTATTTCTGCTTTATTGACTATGCCAAAGCCTTTGACTGAGTGAATCACAATAAACTGTGGAAAATACTCAAAGAGATAGGAATACCAGACCACCTGACCCACGTCTTGAGAAACCTGTAGGCAGGTCAGGAAGCAACAGTTAGAACTGGACATGGAAAACAGACTGGTTCCAAATAGGAAAAGGAGTATGTCAAGGCTGTATATTGTCACCCTGCTTATTTAATTTATAAGCAGATTAAATCATGAGAAACCCTGGATTGGAAAAAGCACAAGCTGGAATCAAGATTGCTGGGAGAAATATCAATAACCTCAGATATGCAGATGACACATATGGCAGAAAGTGAAGAGGAACTAAAAAGCCTCTTGTTGAAAGTGAAAGAGGAGAGTGAAAAAGTTGGCTTAAAGCTTAACATTCAGAAAACTAAGATCATGGCATCTGGTCCCATCACTTCATGGGAAATAGATGGGGAAACAGTGGAAGCAGTATCAGACTTTATTTGGGGTGGGGGTGGGGGGCTCCAAAATCACTGCACATGGTGACTGCAGCCATGGAATTAAAAGACGCTTACTGCTTGGAAGGAAAGTTATGACCAACCTAGATAGCATATTAAAAAGCTGAGGCATTACTTTGCCAACAAAGGTCCATCTGGTCAAGGTTATGGTTTTTCCAGTGTTCATGTATGGATGTGAGAGTTGGACTGTGAAGAAAGCTGAGCACCAAAAAATTGATGCTTTTGAACTGTGGTGTTGGAGAAGACTCTTGAGAGTCCCTTGGACTACAAGGAGATCCAACCAGTCCATCCTAAGACAGATTAGTCCTAGGTGTTCATTGGAAGGACTGATGCTGAAGTTGAAACTCCAGTACTTTGGCCACCTCATGCGACGAGATGACTCATTGGAAAAGACCCTGATGCTGGGAGGGGTTGGGGGCAGGAGGAGAAGGGGGCGACAGGAGATGAGATGGCTGGATGGCATCACCGACTCGATGGCATGAGTTTGAGTAAACTCTGGAAGTTGATGATGGACAGGGAGGCCTGGCGTGCTGCGATTCATGGGGTCGCAAAGAGTCGGACACGACTGAGCGACTGAACTGAATAGCTTCTAAATAGCCAATTTGAAGGCTTTAAAAATACCAACTATCGAAAATGAAAATCAAAACCATAATGAGATACCACCTCACATGTTAGAATGCTGCTGCTGCTGCTAAGTCACTTCAGTCGTGTCCTACTCTGTGCGACCCCACAGACAGCAGCCCACCAGGCTCCCCCGTCCTGGGATTCTCCAGGCAAGGACACTGGAGTGGGTTGCCATTTCCTTCTCCAATATGTGAAAGTGAAAAGTGAAAGTGAAGTCGCTCAGTTGTGTCCGACTCTTCACGACCCCATGGACTGCAGCCTACCAGGCTCCTCCGTCCGTGGGATTTTCCAGGCAGGAATACTGCTAGAATAACTGTTATCAAAAAGATAAGAAATAAGTGTAGGGAAAGATGTGGGGGAAAGGGAATCTTCTTGCACTATTGGTGGGAATGTAAATTGGTACATTCACTATAAAAAACAGTATAGCAGTTCCTCAAAAAATAAAAAATGTACTTACCATATGATCTATTTATCCTACTTCTGGTTATTTAGGTAAAGAGAACAAAATCATTATCTCAAAAAGATATCTGCCCCCCCCCCACCACATTCACTGAAGCATTATTTACAATAGCCAGGATTTGGAAACAGCATAAGGGTTCATTGATGAATAAATAAAGACGTGGCATATATATGTATATATGTTACATATGTTACATATGTAACATATACATATATGTATATATATGTATATATGTTACATATGTAACATATACATATATATATGTAACAATTCAATCATAAAAAAGTAAACCCTGCAGTGTATAACAACATGTATAGAACTTGAGGGCATTAAGCAAAATAATTCAGAGAAATACTGTATGATCTCATGTATTAATATATATGGAACCTAAAAAACAAACTCTTACAAACAGGAAAGATTGGTGGTTGCCAGAGATGGAGGGGGCATGATGAAAGAAATGGGTAAAGGGGATCAAAATGTACAGATTTCCAGTTGTATGATAAATAAGTTCTGGAGATGTAATATACAGCATTATGGCTTTAATTAACACTCCTGTACTGTATATTTGAAAATTGCTGAGAGTAGATTTTTAAACTCATCATTACAAGAAATAAAAACTTGTACTATGTGAAGTGATAGATGTTAACTAAATTTACTGTGGTAGTCATTTTGTGATATATGTATATATCAAAACATTATATTATACTGATACAATTTAATGTTAATTATAAATCAGTAAAACTGGAAAATAAATAACAAAATAAAATACCAGATAAATATTGATAACTTTCACATTTATTTCTCTGGATCAGACTTCTTTTCTAAACTTCAAATTAGTTTAGCCAGTGGGTCACAATATTTTCATGTAAATTTCTAAAAGTCATCTTAAATTTAAAATGTCTCCAAATGCACAGTCTTTCTGCCATCTTCCCCATATTAGCAAATAACAGCTCCAGCTCATCTCTTCCTGTTTCACAGGCTAAAATCTTCAGTTATCATTGACTCCCCTCTTTTATTCATCCTACACTGCTTCCTGCCAAAAAATCCTTTTTGTTGAGCCTCCAAAAACACTTCAAAATCCAATACTTATTACCATCTTCCTTGCTTCTACTGTGAACAGAGTAAACATCATAGCCCACCTGGAATAGTCTAACAGACTCCTAACTGGTCTTTCAGCTTCTCACTTTGTTCCCCTAATATCTAGGCTCAATCTAACCAACAAAATAATTATCTTACAATATTTTTAGTATCTCATCATTTCACTTAAAACCTTCTAATGGCTTTCTATTTCACTCAATAGCCAAAATCCTTACAGTGACCTAGAGTCTCTGTGATCTGGCCACTCTGCAACTCCATTAACCCCATCTCCTACCACTCTAACTCACTCTGCTTCTTCTACACCAGCGTCATTGCTCTTCCTAGAATACACTCAAGCAGTTTTTGTTTATTATTTGTCCTTCTACCTGAAACGGAAAAACATGCATCTACATTACTCACTGTTACTTCTTTCAGGTCCTCTGTTAAACTGTCACAATTCATGACCACTTTCCTTACTCCTCCTCTTTCTTATCCTACTTTGTTTATTTCCATAGCTCTATAGCTATCTTACAAATTGTATGTTTGCTTCAGTGGCTTAGTTGTGTCCAAATATTTGCGGCCCCAAATATTTGCGGCCCCATTCCCTGTCCATCACCAAATACTGGAGCTTGGTCAGACTTATGTCCATCAAGTTGGTGATGCCATCCAACCATCTCATCCTCTGTCATCCCCTTCTCGTCCTGCCTTCAATCTTTTCCTGTGCCAGGGTCTTTTCAAATGAGTCAGTTCTTCCCATCAGGTGGCCAAAGTATTAGAGTTTCAGTTGCAGCATATGATTTCCTTTAGGATTGGTTGGTTTGATTTCCTTGATGTCCAAGGGAGTCTCAAGAGTCTTCTCCAACACCACAGTTCAAAAGCATCATTTCTTTGGCACTCAGTTTTCTTTATGGTCCAACTCTCATTTGCATACATGACTACTGAAAAAACCATAGCATTGACTATACAGTCCTTTCTCGGTAAAGTAACATCTCTGCTTTTTAATACGTTGTCTAGGTTTGTCATGGGGTTCCCTGATAACTCAGCTGGTAAAGAATCTGCCTGTAAGGCAGGAGACCCTGGTTCAATTCCTAGGTTGAGAAGATCCTCTGGAGAAAGGATAAGCTACCCACTCCAGTATTCTTGGGCTTTCCTTGTTGCTCAGCTGATTAAGAATCTGCCTGTAATGGGGGAGACCTGGGTTTGATCCCTGGTTTGGGAAGATCCCCTGGAGAAAGGAAAGGCTACCCACTCCAGTATTCTGGCCTGGAGAATTCCACAGGCTGTATAGTCCATGGGGTCACAAAGACTTGGACACGACTGAGCCACTTTCATTAGGTGTGTCATAGCTTTTCTTCCAAAGAGCAAGTGTCTATTATTTCTTGGCTGCAGTCACCATCTTCTGTGATTCTGGAGCCCCCCAAAAATAAAGTCTTTCACTCTTTCCATTGTTTCTCCATCTGTTTGCCGTGAAGTGATGGGACTGGATGCCATGATCTTCCTTTTTTGAATGTTGAGTTTTAAGTCAGCATTTTCATTCTCCTCTTTCAGCTTCATCAAGAGGCTCTTTAGTTCCTCTTTACTTTCTGCCATAAGGGTGGTGTCATCAGCATATTTGAGATTATTGATATTTCTCCCTGCAACCTTGATTCCAGCTTGTGCTTCATCCAGCCTGGCATGTTGCATGATATACTCTGCATATAAATTAAATAAGCAGGGTGACAATATACAGCCTTGATGTACTTCTTTCCCAATTTGGAACCAGTACATTGTTCCATGTCCAGTCCTAACTGTTGCTTCTTGACCTGCATACAGGTTTCTCAGGAGGCAGGTAAGGTGGTCTGGTATTCCTATCTCTTGAAGAATTTTCCACAGTTTGTCGTGATCCACATAGTCAAAGACTTTACCATAGTCAGTGAAGCAGGAGTAGATGTTTATCTTGAATTCCCTTGTTTTTTCTATGACCCAACGGATGTTGGCAATTTGATCTCTGATTCTTCTGCCTTTTCTAAATCCTGCTTGAACACCTGGAAGTTCTCAGTTCACATACTGTTGAAGACTTGCTTGGAGAATTTGCTTGTTTATTATTCTATTCTTCTACCAAACGTGAGCTCTGTTAAGGGAAGAGCATTCATTTTTTCCCTGATACATTCCCAATGCTAGAACAGCAACTAGCTGATAGAGGCAGTTATACACAATTGTTGAATTAAATGCATAAATAATGGCACAAAATTAGGAGTGCTGATTCGCCGTGTGCCAGTTTCTAACCAACACAGCAATGAAGATTCATGAATAAACCATAGCCCCAGTCCACATTTTGCAATGAAATTGAGAGAACTGTTACTAAATTTTGGAAAGTCTACTGATTTTATGAGAACAATGTTTGCAACTGTGACTTGACTTTATTGGAAAACTAGCTAGCCATATTTTTCCTCAAATATACATTTCAGAGTAAAACCATGTTTTAAATCAGCAATTTTCAACTTGGATGATTGTGCCCCTAAGGGAACATTTCATAAAGTCTGGAAATGTTTTTCTTTGTTCTAATGAAATAAATATACTGCCAGCATCCAGTGGGTAAAGGCTGAGGATGCTGCCAAACATCCTACAGTTCAGAAGACAGCCTCTCACAAGAGTTATCCAGGATAAAATGCAAATAGTGCCAAGGTTGACAATGCATATCCTGCTATCATTGGCTACCATGTTTCTAAAATGTCAGTTAGGTTACATTGATCAAAAGTGCTGTTCAAGGCTTCTGTTTACTGATTTTATTTTTACTATTTGTTGAGATATGGGAGCTGATTCTTCAACTACATCTGGAATCTATTTCTCCTTTCAGTTAGAGCATTGTTGCTTCATGTATTTTGAAACTTTGTTATTAATAAAGAAACATTTAAAATTGTTACGCCCCCTGCATAAAATTGCCCTTATTACTTATTATCAAAGGACTTACTGTTAGTGAGATTCTGAAATTGACTTTGTTATAAATAAAGCCACTCTAGCTTTCCTTTGGCTAGTGCTGGATGGTTTATTTTTCTGTTCTTTTACTTTTAATCTATTTGTGCGTGTATATTTTAAATGGATTTCATATAGACAGCACATAGTCATCTGGCTTCTTTATCCAACAGAAAAACCTCTGCCATTTAATTTTGGTGTTTAGACCATTTAAATTTAATATGAGTATTGATATTGTTCAGTTTAAATCTACTGCGTTTTGCTTTACATTTGTCCCATCTCTTCTGTGTTCCCCTTTCCTTTTTCTCCACTCTTTAATGTTTGTTAGGTCTTCTTTATTCATCCGTATGGCAGGCACAACTCTCAGATGTCTCTTCTGTGTTCCCTTTTCCTTTTTCTCCCCTCTTTAATATTTGTTAAGTCTTCTTCATTCATCTGTAAGGCAGGCACAGCTCTCAGATGTCTCTTCTGTGTTCTTTTCCTTTTCCTCCCCTCTTTGATATTTGTTAGGTCTTTATCCATCCGAATGGCAGACACAGCTCTCAGATGTCTCCTCTGTGTTCTCTTTTCCTTTTTCTCCCCTCCTTAATATTTGTTAGGTCTTTATCCATCCGTACGGCAGGCACAGCCCTCAGATGTCTCTCAGGATTGTTAACCCAGGTTTGAGCACTCTGTATATTCCTCTACCCTTGAGTGTGCACAGGGCCTGTGAATGGGATGGAATTTTACTCCCTTTATTAGGTCACACTACTTGGGGGCTTCTCAGGAAGCTCAGCAGTAAAGGAAATCTGCCTGCAATACAGGAGCCACTGAAGACTCAGGTTTGAGCCCTGGGTCAGCGAGATTCCCTGGAGGAGGACATGCCAACCACACCAGTATTCTTGCTTGGAGAATCCCATGGACAGAGGAGCTAGATGAGCTACAGTTCATAGGATCTCAAAGAGTTAGACATGACTGAAGGGACTTAGCAGAGCACACTTATATAGCAAATATAAAGACATTTTTCAGTAATTAAGGCCCCTGATCAATGGATTTGGAACTAATCACAAAGATATTATCCTTGGTGAACCTTAAAAAAAAAAAAAGTCCAGTCCTTCCTTAGAAAGGGTGATTAGAATTTAGAGATCTTCTTGCTGAATTTGATGACCTAAGTTCCCATGACGTGGAATGGCCTGTGAGGACAGCACAGCAAAGACCTGAGAGCAGCCCTAGGAGTTGAGAGTGGTCTCTGACTTATAACAACAACAAAGGGCCTCAGTCATGCAAACACAATTAAATGAATTCTGCCTGTAGCTCGCAGGAGCTTGGAAACAGATCTTTCTTAGTCAAACCTCTGGAGAACAATGAAGCCAAGGCAATCCCTTGAATTTCAGTCACATGAGATCCTCAGCAAGGACTATGCTAAACTGTGCCTGGATTCCTGACCCACAGAAACTGTGAGATAATAAATATATGCTATCTAATGTTAAATCTGTGATAATTGCTGCACAGTAATAGAAAATTCATATACTATATTTTAGTTTCTTTATTTCCTTGTTAGATACTCTTCTTTTATTATAGTGGTCACTATAGGGTTAATAGTATACACTTTCAACTTACCATTCTACTTTCAAGTGATATTATATGACTTTATCCCTACAGTGGAAATACCTTGTATCACATTTTACTCACATTTCACCAATTCTGACTTGTGTGCTACCGTCATTCTACTTCTGTCTGTGTTCAGTTCAGTTAAGTCACTCAGTTGTGTCCAACCCTTTGTGACCTCATGTACTGCAGCAAGCCAGGTTTCCCTGTCCTTCACTATCTCCAGGAGTTTACTCAAATTCATGTCCATTGAGTCAATGATGCCATCCAATTATCTCACCTCTGTTACCCCCTTCTCCTCCTGCCCTAAATCTTTCCCAGCACCAGGGTCTTTTCCAGTGAGTCAACTCTTCCCACCAGGTGGCCAAAGTATTGGAGCTTCAACTTCAGTATCAGTCCTTCCAATGAATATTCGGGATTGATTTCCTTTAGGATTGACTGGTTTGATCTCCTTGCTCTCAAAAGTCTTCTCCAGCACCACAGTTCAAAAACATCAATTCTTTGGTGCTCAGTCTTCTTTATGGTCCAATTCTCACATCTGTACATGAATATTAGAAAAATCATAGTTTTGACTATATGGACCTTTGTCAGCGAAGTGATGTCTCTGCTTTTTAATACTCTGTCTAGGTTCATCATTGCTTTTCTTCCAAGGAGCAACCATCTTTTAATTCTGTGGCCGCAGTGAACTATCTGTAGTGATGTTGGAGCCCAAGAAAATAAAGTTTGTCACTGTTTCCTTTGTTTCCCTGTCTATTTGCCATGAAGTGATGGGACTGGATGCCATGATCTTCATTTTTTGAATGTTGAGTTTTAAACCAGCTTTTTTACTCTCCTTTTCCACCTTCGTCAAGGAGCTCTTTTAATCCCTTTAAGAGTTTCTTTGTTTTACCAGATTTAAGCAGTTTATGATGATGTACCTTGGGATTTTTTCTTCATGCTTCCTATGTTTGTGGTTTGTTGAGTTTTGAAGATCTATATGCCTACAATTTACATAAATTGAAAATTTCCAGCCATTATTTCTTCCATCATTTTTTATTGCCACTCCCCAATTCATCTTTCTGGGAGTTCCCTAGTTAAACATATCTTCAGGCAACTTAAAGTTATCCCACAGTTTCCTGTTGCTCTGGTTCATTTATTTTTAGTCCTTTTTCTTTCTCTGCTTAATTTGAGACTATTTCTATCCCTTTGCCCCGAAATTCACTAATATTTTCTTCTAAATTGTCTAATATGCTATTAACACCATCCAGTGTATTTTCTTCTCAGATACTGTATGTATGTACCATCATCAGGAGTGACTCTCTTTTTACCTTTGGTGTGGGGTGGGGGGGAGCGGTGGGTGGGTTGTCTTCTATGCCTTTCATTAACATGCAATGCTTCACTCTCCCTTTTTTGACACAGTGCTTTGTAAAAGCTGCTTTAATGTCCATTTCTAATAATTCTATCATCTGCATCATTTCTGGGTCTATTTTTATTGAGTTCATTTTCTTCTCATTATGGATTCTATTTTCCTGCTTCTCTGCATAACCAATAATTTTTTTTAACCTGAATGGCAGACTTTGTGAATTTTACATTATTAGGTGTGAAATTTTTTCTTTTCTTGAAATATTTTTAGCAGTCTTCTGAAACCCAGTAAAATTATTTGGAAACAAATAAATGTCGAGTTTGCTATTAAGCTTTGTTAGGTGGAATCAGAGGAGGCTTAAGTCCAAGAGCTATTTGGATCTTATTGAAGTAAATACTCACTGAGTACTTAACCCTGTGCCAGATATATTATGAGATTTCTTCAGTCTGGCTATAGGGAACATGAATTACTCCAACCCTGTGTAAACTTCAGGAATTCTTCACCTTCTTGTTCACAGTGGTTCTTATCCTGGTCCTAGATAGTTTCCTAGACAGGCACTGATTAGTACATATCTGAGGACTGTCAAACCCTCTACAGAATTCCAATATTCCCTGTCTCTCCAATTCCCCCCTGTCTGATATTCTGTCCTGAATATCCTAGACATGTCAGTCCCCCCTGAATTCTGAACTCTGTCTCCACAGCTTAGGAGGCAATATACTGTTTCGGTTCCTCCTTGCACTATGGCTTTGGAAATTCCTTCCAGACAGTAAACTGAGGCAATCATAAAGTTCACTTCATTTGTTTCCCTTCTCTCAGGAATCACTGTCCTATTCTGTCATTGTTCAACATATAAAAAACATTGTTTCATATATTTTAGTTGTATAAGGCAGAGGGCAAAGCCAACCCCTATTATCCCATCCTGACCAGAAGCAGAAGTCTGTATCTAAGTTAATTTTGAAAAAGAATAGAATGGGCAACTGGCTTTATCATATATCTTGCTTTCTTATGAAGCTATGATAATTTAAAGAATGCAATATTAACAAAAAGTTAAGAAAATAATAGTAGAAAACAAATTAGAGTAGTACCTTAAGTTTAATATACAATTTATTCATGTATTCATATGTGTGTTTTATATGTATTAGTTTGATCCTCACAGCTATGTCATAAAGTAGGGACTGCAATAATTTCTCTTATACTGATAACAAGTAAACTTAGGCCCAGAGAAGCTGAGTATTATGCTCTAATTCACACAGGTTCTAAAAATAGAGTTAGGACTGAAATCAAGACATTCTAGCTCCAGAGACCATGCTCTAAACCTTTAAGCTACATCATCTTTTCTTAGAAGAAATCAATAGATTTATGAAACCTCAGAAAGAGCTGAGAAATATACCTAAGCATTATATAGTATTATATAATATAGGAGTGACTTTTAAGTTATACCCCTTTTTTCCTCAAAAAAATTGAGAATGTACCGTACGATCCAGCAGGCCAGCATCAGCTCCAGGACCCGCAATGCCCTCACCCAGCAGCCTCAGAAGCCAGGCCTGTCCACCAGCAGCCTTTCCACATTTCTGGCTACCTGCTGGGCCAGTGACCAGTCCTACCTTCACAAAGCAGTTGGCCATACCACAACAGTAGGGTTTGTACTAAAAATTTGTACTAAGAAACTATAAGACGCTGATGAAATGAATTAAAGAAAACACAAACAATGGAAATATATATATCATATTCATAAGCTGAAATAATTAATATTGTTAAAATGACCTTGCTATCCAAGGAAATCTACAGATTTGATGCAATCCCTTTGATATCAAAATATCAATGGCATTTTTCACAGAAGAAAACCAAATAATTCTAAAATTTGTAATGGAAAAGCAGAAGACACTGAAAGGTCAAAACAGTCTTGAGGAAGATGAAGAGAGTTGGATGTATAATGGAGGTATAATGCACCCTGATCTCCAACTATACTACATTCTACAGCAATCAGAACAGTACGGCACTGGCAAAAAGAAAAAATGCAGGTACACAAAACAACAGAACTGAATAGAGAGCCCAGGAAAAACCCCATGTTATAGGGCCAATTAATCTACAACTTAGGAGCCAAGAATATTCAATGCAGGGAAGACAGTCTCTCAAATAAGAATTGGGAAATTTAAACTGCTACATGCAAAAGAATTAAACTGGACTCCTTTCTCACATCACATAAACAAAAATAAACTCAAAATGGACTAAAGACTTAAATGTATACCTGAAACTATAAAACTCCTTGAAAACTTGGGCAGTAAACCTTTTGACATTTGCCTTAACAATATTTTCTTTTGGGTATGTCTACTCAGGCAACCAAAGCAAAAGCACAATAAATAATTGAACTACATCAAACTAAGAAGTTTTTGCACAGTAAACAAAACCATCAAAAAAAAAAAAAAAGCAACCTACTAAATGGGAAAAGATATTTAAAATAATATAGTTAATAAGGGGCAGCAATATTCATAATGTTCCAATAATTCATACAACTTAGCATCAAACAATAAACAACGCAGAGGATGTGAAACTCACATCCTCATCATGAATATCTCAAAAATACACCTATATGTGGAACAATTCTCATGAAAAACTAACTGAAAATTGGTAGAAAGACTCCTAGACAACCAAGTCTGTAAGAAAGACACACATGTAATCAAGTAAGAGTGTAAGAAAAGCAATTGGGTCAGGGCCTGTGTCCTTGGGAGGAGACTCAGAAGAAATGGGTGATTGTATGCACTCACCCTGGAAAGTGAGTGCGTTGAGCAACAGATTGGGCATTCCAGTTGGGGTCTTATGCATAGGAGACAAGCCCCCTTAGTTGCTCAGAGAACCACTGGGACAAATAAGAAGGCCCTAGAAGGCTACACTCCATTCATGAGGTGGTTATGAGTGCTAACTCACCCCCAGGCAGGGCAGCTATAGTGACTGCCAACTTGCCTTGCTCCCAGCCCCAGCTGTGTGAACACACTGGCTCTGTTTCCTCCACACCACAGTTTGGTACTAGATCTAGGGCGGCCAGGACCTGGGGAAAGAGCTGACATACTTATGCAGAGGCGACCCAAGGACCCAGGGTGTGGTCCAGGTGTGGTGACAGAGGTCGTCGTTGGCACTTAGTCTATTGATGTCCCAGAAGCAGCCCAGATTTCTGACACTACTGTGGCTGCCAAATTTCCCATGACTGCCTTGGTGCACCCCTAGTCCCAGCCAAAGGACTATTCCAGCCCTAGTCACTCCCTACTACAGTGCAACACTCGACCTGGGACAATCACAACCCCAAAAAGATGCATTCATAAGCTGCACACACCTACACAGGAAGAGCACTGGACTTCTGTAAGCATGTGAGTCCCCTTGCTTCAGTACTACCCTCCTTTGGATCAAAGGCCCCAGTATACTGAGAAGGAAATCACACTTAAAGGGAACAGAATCAGCTCAAGCCCACCCCTCCAGGCTTCCACTCTGGCAACTTAGGAGATCTCAGCTCGGCCAGGGCACTGATAGCCACTGAGCAGAGAGGAAGTGTTCCTCACATCTTGCATAGGCTCTAGCTCCTCCTTCATGAGCCATATCCCCTACCAAGGGGATAGAAGCCAACACCCCCTGAAGAAAGACATGACTGGCATTCACATCAAATCCAACCCTCCCACCAAAAGTCATGGGCAAATACAGTCCACATAGGGACACATCCACATAAGAAAACCCCTTTAAGGCCATAGCAGGTAACTGTTTCACCTAAAGTCATAGAGACACAGAAAGCCAAGAAAATTGAAAAGGCGGAGAATCTATTATCAGTGGAAAGAGCAAGAGAAAATCTCTGAAAAAATAAATAATACAGCTATTTACCAGATTAAGAATTCAGAACTTTGTTAATAAAAATGCCAACTGAATTAGGGAAGAGAATTTATCTAAGCATAGATCACTTCAGTAAGAAACAGGAAATTATAAGAAACAACCAATTAAGTAGGCAATTCAATATCTGAAATTTAAAAAAAAATCACTCTAGAAACAATGAATAGCAGACTAAATGACACAGAAGAGCACATAACGGATCTGGAAAATAAGATACTTAAAATCACCCAATCAGAAGAGCAGATAGGAGGCAAATGGGGGGAAAAAAATGAATGTAACATACAAGATCTCTGAGATATCATTAAACATGTTAACATTTGCCTTATATGGGTTTCAGAAGGAGAAAAGAGAGAGAAGGGAGTCTAAATATATTTGAGGAAAATATGACTGAAAATTTTCCAAGTCTAAAGAAGGAAACTGATTTCCAGGAACAGGAAGCTCAGGTGGGCCCAAACAAGATGTACCCAAACAGACCAACCCCAAGACATAATCAAATAACAAATCAATTTGTCATAATTAAAATGACAAGGTTAAAGAATACTAAAGGCAGCAAAATTAAAACATATGTATTTTTCTATTATCGTTTGTATACAAATATATGAACAATTGCACATTTATTGTACAAAGTGTTAGTAAACTCAGTCATGTCCTACTGTTTGTGACCCCATGGATTGTGGCCCGTCAGCCTCCTCTGTCCATGAGATTCTCCAGGCAAGAATACTGGAGAGGGTTGCCATTCCCTTCTCCAGGGGATCTTCCCGACCCAGGGACTGAACCTCCGTCTCCTGCAATGCAGACAGATTCTTTAACATCTGAGCCACCAGGGAAGCCCAACATTGTACAAGAGAACCCTGATAAAGCTCTAACCTGATTTCTCTGCAAAAACTTTGAAGGCTAGAAGGGATGACATGACGTATTCAAAATCCTAAGGAGGGCGGGGGTAGAATGCAAACTCGAATACCGTAAAGAGCAAAATAATCACTTAGAACAGAAAGAGAGATAAAGAACTTCTCAGAAAAGCAAAAACTGTACTAGTTTGCATTCCCACCAACAGTGTAAGAAGGTTCCCTTTTCTTCACACCCTCTCCAGCATTTATTCTTGTAGACTTTTGGATTGCAGCCATCCTGACTGGCGTGAAGTGGTACCTCATTGTGGTTTTGATTTGCATTTCTCTGATGATGAGTGATGTTGAGCATCTTCCCATGTGTTTGTTAGCCATCTGTATGTCTTCTGTGGAGAAATGTCTGTTTAGTTCTTTGGCCCATTTTTTGATTGGGTCACTTATTTTTCTGGAATTGAGCTGCATGCGATGCTTGTATATTTTGGAAATTAATTCTTTGTCAGTTGCTTCATTTGCTATTATTTTCTTCAATTCAGAAGGCTGTGTTTTCACCTTACTTATAGTTTCCTTCATTGTACAAAAGCTTTTAAGTTTAATTTGGTCCGATTTGCTTATTTTTGCTTTTATTTCCAATATTCTGGGAGGTGGGTCACAGAGGATCCTGTTGTGGATTATGTCAGAGAGTGTTTTGCCTATGTTTTCCTCTAGGAGTTTTATAGTTTCTGGTCTTACATTTAGATCTTTAATCCATTTTGAGTTTATTTTTGTGTATGGTGTTAGAAAGTGTTCTAGTTTCATTCTTTTACAAATGGATGACCAGTTTTCCCAGCACCACTTGTTAAAGAGATTTCCTTTTCTCCATTGTATATCCTTGCCTTCTTTGTCAAAGATAAGTTGTCCATAGGTGCATGGATTTATGGCTTTCTCTTTTGTTCCATTGATCTATATTTTTGTCTTTGTGCCAGTACCACACTGTCTTAGTGACTGTGGGTTTGTAGTAGAGTACAGCTACTATGGAGAACAGTGTGGAGATTCCTTTAAAAAAATGGAAATAGAACTGCCATATGACCGAGCAATCCCACTGTTGGGCATACACACTGAAAAACTAAAACTGAAAGAGACACATATACCCCAATGTCCATCGCAGCACTGTTTATAATAGCCAGGACATGGAAGCAACCTAGATGCCCATCAGTAGACAAATGGATAAGAAAGCTGTGGTACATATACACAATGGAGTATTACTCAGCCATTAGAAAGAATTCATTTGAATCAGTTCTAATGAGGTGGATGAAACTGGAGCCTATTATACAGAGTGAAGTAAACCAGAAAGAAAAACACCAATACAGTATGCTGCTGCTGCTGCTGCTGCTAAGTTGCTTCAGTCGTGTTCGACTCGGTGCGACCCCTTAAACGGCAGCCCACCAGGCTCCGCCATCCATGGGATTTTCCAGGCAAGAATAATGGAGTGGGCTGCCCTTTCCTTCTCCAATGCATGAAAGTGAAAAGTGAAAGTGAAGTCGCTCAGTCATGTCCAACTCTTCGCGACCCCGTGGACTGCAGTCCACTAGGCTCCTCTGCCCATGGGATTTTCCAGACAAGAGTACTGGAGTGGGTTGCTATTGCCTTCTCCACCAATACAGTATACTAACACATATTTATATGGAATTTAGAAAGATGGTAATGATAACCCTGTATGTGAGACAGCAAAAGAGACACAGATGTATTGAACAGTCTTCTGGACTCTGTGGGAGAAGGTGAGGGAGGGATGATATGGGAGAAGGGGATTGAAATATGTAAATTTTCATATATGAAACGAATCACCAGTCCAGGTTCAATGCATTATACAAGATGCTCGGGGCTGGTGCACTGGGATGACCCAGAGAGATGGGATAGGGAGGGAGGTGAGAGGGGGGTTCAGAGTGGGGAACACATATACACCCATGGCAGATTCAAGTCAATGTATGGCAAAACCAATACAATGTTGTAAAGCAAAATAAGTAAATTAATTAATTTAAAAAAGGAAAAAGAAAAGCAAAAAACTGAAAGAATTCAGGAATACTAAATCTATTCTAAAGGGAATGTTGAAGTCTCTTCTTTAAATGGAAAGAATTAATTTACAGGAAAGGGAAAATTATACTTTTAGATAATGGTCATTCTGGTTGTAGGTTTTCCTTTGTGGTTCAACTGGTAAAGAATCTGCCTGCAGTGTGGGAGACCTAAGTTAAATCCCTGGGTTGGGAAGATCCCCTGGAGAAGGGAAAGGCTACCTAATACAGTATCTTGGCCTGGAGAATTCCATGGACTATACAGCCTCTTCCAACAACACAAGAAAAGACTCTACACAGGGACATCACCAGATGGCCAACACCGAAATCAGGTTGATTATATTCCTTGCAGCCAAAGATGGAGCATCTCTAATAGTCAGCAAAAACAAGACCAGGAGCTGACTATAACTCAGATCATGTATTCCTTATTGCCAAATTCAGACTTAAACTGAAGAAACAAGTAAAAACCACTAGACCATTCAATTATGACCTAAATCAAACCCCTCACGATTATACAGTGGAAGTAACAAATAGATTCAAGGGATTAGATCTGTTACACAGAGTGCCTGAAGAACTATGGACAGAGGTTCGTGACATTGTACAGGAGACAGGGATTGAGACCATCCTCAAGAAAAAGAAATGCAAAAAGGCAAAATGGCTGTCTGAGGAGGTCTTACAAATAGCTATGAAAAGAAGAGAAGTGAAAGGCAAAGGAGAAAAGGAAAGATATAACCATTTGAATGCAGAGTTCCAAAGAATAGCAAGGAGAGATAAGAAAGTCTCAGTGATCAGTGCAAAGAAATAGAGGAAAACAATAGAATGGGAAACACTAGCGATCTCTTCAAGAAAACTAGAGATACCAAGGGAACATTTCGTGCAAAGATGGGTTCAATAAAGGACAGAAATGGTATGGACTTTACAGAAGCAGTAGATATTAAGAAGAGGTGGCAAGAATACACAGAAGAACTAAGCAAAGATCTTCATGACCCAGATAATCATGAAGGTGTGATCACTCACCTAGAGTCAGACATCTTGGAATGTGAAGTCAAGAGAGCCTTAGGAAGCATCACTATGAACAAAGCTAGTGGAGGTGATAGAATTCCAGTTGAGTTATTTCAAATCCTAAAAGATGATGTTGTGAAAGTGCTGCACTCAATATGCCAGCAAATTTGGGAAATTCAACAGTGGCCACAAGACTGGAAAATGTCAGTTTTCATTCCAGTCCCAGGAAAGGCAATACCAAAGGATGCTCAAACTACTGCACAATTGCACTCATCTCACACGCTAGTAAGTAATGCTTAAAATTCTCCAAGTCAGGCTTCAACAGTATATGAACCATGAACTTCCAGATGTTCAAGCCGGTTTTAGAAAAGGCAGAGGAACCAGAGATCAAATTGCCAACATCTGTTGGATCATCAAAAAGCAAGAGAGTTCCATAAAAACATCTTCTTCTGTTTTTATTGACTATGCCAAAGCCTTTGACTGTGTGGATCACAATAAACTGTGGAAAATTCTTCAAGAGATGGGAATACCAGATCACCTGACCTGCCTCCTGAGAAATCTGTATGCAGATCAAGAAGCAACAGATCTAGTTAGAACTGGTCATGGAATAGCAGACTGGTTCCAAATCAGAAACGGAGTGCATCAAGGCTATACATTGTCACCCTGCTTATTTAACTTATATGCAGAGTACATCATGAGAAATGTTAGACTGGATGAAGCACAAGCTGGAATCAAGATTGCTGGGAGCAATATCAATAACCTCAGATATGCAGATGACACGACACTTATGGCAGAAAGCAAAGAAGAAATAAAGCACCTCTTGATGAAGTGAAAGAGGAGAGTGAAAAAGTTGGTTTAAAACTCAGCATTCAGAAAACTAAGGTTATGGCATCTGGCCCCATCTCTTCATGACAAATAACTAAAAGAAATGAGTCCTGAGTATGCATAGGAAGGACTGATGCTGAAGCTGAAACTCCAATATTTTGGCCACCTGCTGTAAAGAACTGACTCATTTGAAAAGACCCTAGTGCTGGGAATGGTTGAAAGTGGGAAGAGAAGGGGGCAACAGAGGATGAGATGGTTGGATGGCATCACCAACTCAGTGGACATGAGTTTGAGCAGGCTCCAAGAGTTGGTGATGGAAAGGGAAGCCTGGCATACTGCCCTCCATGGGACCGCAGAGAGTCGGACACAACTGAGTGACTGAACTGAACTGATTCTGGTTGTATGAGGTGATACCTGAATGTATTTTTTATTTGAATTTCTCTAATAATTAATGAATTGATGCTTTTGAACTGTGATGTTGGAGAAAACTCCTGAGAGTCCCTTGGACTGCAAGGAGATCCAACTAGCCCATCCTGGAGGAGATCAGGCATGGGTGTTCATTGGAAGGACTGATGCTGAAGCTGAAACTCCAATACTTTGGCCAGTTCATGTGAAGAGCTGACTCATTGGAAAAGACCCTGATGCTGTGAGGGATTGAGGGCAGGAGGAGAAGGAGATGACAGAGGATGATAGTTGGATGGCATCATTGACTAAATGGACATGGGTTTGGGTGGACTCTGGGAGCTGGTGAAGGACAAGGAGGCCTGACGTGCATGGGGTTGCAAAGAGTCAGACAAGACTGAGCAACTGAAGTGAACTGAATAATTAATGATGTTGAGCATCTATTCATGTGCTTATTGGCCATTTGTATGTCTTCTTTGGAAAAATGCCTTTTTAGGTCTTCTGACCATTTTTTAATTGGGTTGTTTGGCTTTTTGATCTCGAGCAGGATAACCTTTATATTTTAGATATTAATCCCTTTTCAGTTTCATCATTTGTAAATATTTTCTCCTATTCTGTAGGTTGTCTTTTTATTTTGTTTATGGTTTCCTTTGCTATGCAAAAGCATTTAAATTTGATTAGGTCACATTTGTTTATTTTTGCTTTTATTTTTTTTGCCTTAGGAGACTGACTTGAGAATAAAAGAAACATTTTTATGATTTACGATTTGTTAGAGAATGTTTTGCCTATGTTCTCTTCTAGGAGTTTTATGGTGTCATGTCTAACATTTAAGTCTTTAAGCCATTTTGAGGGGTTTTTTCATGTATGATGTGAAGGAGTGTTCTTAACTACATTGATCTGCATGAAGCTTCCAGCTTTCCCAGCACAACTTGCTGTAGACTATCTTTCCTCCATTATTTATTCTTGCCTCCTTTGTTAAAATTTACTTGACCATCAGTTTGAGGGTTTGTTTCTGGGCGCTCTGTTGTGTTCCATTGATCCATATATCTGTTTTTGTGACAACATTATGCTGTTCTGATTGCTGTAGCTTTGTAGTACTATCTGAAGTCTGGAAGGGTTATGTCTCCAGCTTTGCTCTTTATCCTCAGGATTGATTTGATTCTGGGTCTTTTTTGGTTCCATATAAATTTTAGAATTATTTGCTATAATTCTGTGAAAAACATCATGGGTGATTTGGTAGGAATTTTTTAAAATCTGTAGATTGCTTTGGATTGTGTGGTCATTTTAGCAATATTCCAACATTCCATTCCAAGAGCTCAAAGAGATACATACATCGCAATGTTCACAGCAGCATTATTTACAGTAGTCGAGACATGGAAACAACACAAATGTCTACCTACAGACAGATGGATGAAGATGTATATATTTTAAAAGGGATCTTAGTCAGCCACAAAAAAAGAAGGACCTAGAGAATATCATGCTTAGTGAAATGTCAAGCAGGGAAAGACAAGTAGCCCATGATATTACTTATAGGTGGAATCCAATACAAATGTATGCACATGCGGAATGCAAGCAAACTCACAGATACAGAAAATGAACTTGGGCCTACCAAAGGAGAGAGGTGAGCAGAGGACAAACTAGGGATATCAGTTAACAGATATACACTATTTTGTGTAAAATAGATAAGCAGCAAAGATACACTGTATGACACATGGAATTATAACCTTTATCTTGTAATACTGTACAATTGAATATAATTTGCAAAAATAGTGAATCACTATGCTATATACTTAAAATAATATGATTCTGTAAATCAAGTGTAATTCAATAAAAAATTAATAAGAAGAAAAATTAAAAGAGAATATAAATACATAGTCATGCTTAAGTATTTTAGACTGCTCCCTCAAAATAAAACTAATTTACACTGCCCTCACATAAGAAGCCAAATATATTTTTGAGTACATCAATATGAAATTGAGTAAAAGTACAAACTGGTTTAAAAAAGTTTCTAATTAGGTGATGAGCAGAAGACCTAAATAGACGTTTTTCCAAAGAAGACAGAAAGATGGCCAATAGGCACATAAAGAGATGCTCAACGTCACTAATCATCAGGGAAATGCATATCAAAACCAAACATACTGAGCTATCACAACATACCTATCAGAATAATCAAAAAAGACAACGAATAACAAGTATTGGTAAAGATGTGGACCAAAGGAAAACCCCCCTCTCTGTTGGTGGTAATGTGGACTAATGCAGTCACTATGGAAAACAGTACACAGTTTTCTTTAAAAATTAAAAGGATCTTTTCATGTGTTTTTTATCATCTGTATGTCTTCTTTGGAGAAAAGCCTGTTTAGATCTTTTCCCCACTTTTTGATTGTGTTGCTAGTTTTTCTGATATTGACTTGTGTGGGCTTGCTTGTATATTTTGGACATTAATCCTTTGTCAGTTGTTTTATTTGCTATTATTCTCCCATTCTGAGGGTTATTTTTTCACCTCATTTATAGTTTGCTTTGCTGTGCAAAAGCTTTTAAACTTAATTCAGTCCCACTTTTTTATTTTTTAGTTTTTCCATTACTCTAGGTGGAGTCATAGAGGATCTTGCTGTGATTTATGTCATTGAGTGTTCTGCCTATGTTTTCCTCCAAGAGTTTTGTAATTTCTGGTTTTGCATTTAGGTTTTTAATCCATTTTCAGTTTATCTTTGTGTATGGCATTAGGAAGTGTTCTCATTTCATTCTTTTACTTTTAGCTATTTTACTTTCCCAGAATTACTTATTGAAGATGTTATCTTTGCGTTATTGTATATTCTTGCCTCCTTTGTCAAAAGTAAGGTATGCAGAGGGGTGTGGGTTTACCTCTTGGCTTTCCATCTTATTCCATTGGCCTATATTTCTGTTTTTATGCCAGTGTCATATTCTCTTGGTGACTGTAGTTTCGTAGTACAGTGTAAAGTCAGGAAGATTGATTCCTTCAGGTTCATTCTTCTTTCTCATTATTACTTTGGCTATTTGGAGTCTTTTGTGTTTCCATATGAATTGTGAAAGTTTTGTTCTAGTTCTGTGAAAAATGTCATTGGTAATTTGATAGGGATCACATTGAACCTGTAGGTTGCATTTGGTAGTATAGTCATTTTCACAATATTGTTTCCCCCAAACCAGGAACATGGAATATCTCTCCATTTCTTTATGTCATCTTTGATTTCTTTAATCAATGTCTTACAGTTTTCTATATACAGCTCTTTTGTCTCCTTAGGGAGGTTTATTCCTAGAGATTTTGTTCTTTTTTTGTTGCAATGGTGCATGGGATTGATACATTAATTTCTGTTTCTGATTTTTCATTGTTAGCATATAGGAATGCAAGTGATTTCTGTATATTGATTTTGTATCCTGAGACTTTACTAAATTCACTTGTTAGCTCTAGTAATTTTCTGATAGTATCTTTAGGATTTTCTTTGTATTGTGTTATGTCATTTGTAAATAGTGAGAGTTTTGCTTCTTTTCCAATCTGGATTCCTTTTATTTCTTTTTCTCTCTGATTGCCATAGCCAAGACTTTCAGAGCTACATTGAATAATAGTGGTAAGAGTGAAGTTGCTCAGTATAGCTCATTATTAGAGAAATGCAAATCAAAATTACAATGAGATATCACCTCACACTGGTCAGAATGGTCATCATCAAAAAGTCTACAAACAATAAAAACTGGAGAGGATGTGGAGAAAAGGGAACCCTCCCACACTATTGGTGGGAATGTAAATTGATACAGTCATTATGGAAGACAGTGTGGAGATTCCTTTAAAAACTAGGAATAAAACCACCATATGACTCAGCAATTCCACTCCTAGGCATATACCCTGAGGAAACCAAAATTGAAAAAGACACATGTACCCCAGTGTTCATTGTAACACTATTTACAATAACTAGAACATGGAAGCAACCTAGATGCCCATCAACAGAAGAAAGGATAAAGAAGTTGTGGTATATATACACAATGGAATATTAGCCATAAAAAGGACACATTTGAGCTGGTTGTAATGAGCTATATGAACCTAGAGCCTTTTATACACAATGAAGTGAGTCAGAAGAGAAAAACAAATATTGTATACTAATGTATATATATGGAATCTAGAAAGATGGTACTGATGAGATTATTTGTGGGGCAGCAGTGGAGGCACAGACATAGAGAGCAGACTATGGACATGGAGGAGAGGGTGGGACGTACAGAGATAGTAGCATGTAAATGTACATTACCCTATGTAAAACAGATAGCCAATGGGAATTTGCTATATGACTCAAGGAACTCAAACAGGGGCTCTGTAACAACCCAGAGGGGCGGGATGGAGACAGGTGGGGGCGAGGCAACATATGACTGATTCATACTGATATTTGGCAGAAACCAGCACAATACTGCAAATAAATTTTTAAAAAGAAGAACTTCCATACAGTCCAGCAATTCTACTTATATTTATCTGAGGAAAATAAAATATTAATTTGAGGGAGATTAAGAGGCACAAATTTTCCAGTTAGAAAATAAATGAGCCATTCGAATGAAATGTACAGCATGGGGATATTGTCAATAATATTATAATAAATTTGCATGGTGCCAGATGGTAACTAGACTTATCATCATGATCACTTTGTAATGCATAGAAATATCAAATCACTATGCTGTATGCCTGGAACTGACATTCCATGCTGTTGGTCTACTGTACTTCAATTAAATATAGATAATAGGAACTGAAGCTAGCTACAGTTTTAGGCCTGTGCTCTACAGAATCTGATGGTGCAGGGTGGCATGGTATATTTGCATGGTTTTATACTCCAGTTCAAAGTTAAGGCAGCACCTGAGACCTGAGACTGAATTAAAAGATCATCTTTAAGAGAATCTGAGATAGAAAGTCAGGCATAGCATCAACCAAATTCTTGGTAAGCAAGGGCTCACCAGAGAGAGGAAATAGGGCAAAAGCTGGAGAAATCAGACAAGAGAAGAGGTTCCAATCATAGCTTGTGAGGCCAAGGACATATAGGCCTTGAGAACATGGCTTTTTGTTACAGGTAGTGAGGTAGCAGTTATCAGGGACCAACTAGAGCTCAGATAAGCTGCTCCTCCACACAGGAGCTTAGGGAAAGTCATTTCTCATAAAGACTCACACTCCCAAGCAGGAAAAGTGGAAAGTCAGATTGTTTTTTACTGTATCTGACTGCCCTAGAGTAAAAACGTAAAAATTGTACCCTAAGAAAGGAGAGGAAATTATACTCTCAAGATACATTTACTATAAAATTTTAAGTGAATAATCAATGAACTCACCAATGTAAGTTATACAGCTCTTTTTTAAAGTTTATTTTTAATTGATGGATAATTGCTTTACAGTATGGCATCAGCTTCTACCTAACATCAACATGAATCAGCCATAGGTTTACCCATATCTCCTCCCACTTGAAAATCTTTCCCACCTCTCTTTCCATCCCCCCCCCCCCCAGGTTGTTACCAAGCCCAGGTTTGAGTTTCCTGAGCCATACAGCAAATTCCCATTGGCTATCTATTTAATGTATGGTAATGTATGTTTCCATATTACTCTCTCTATACCCCCTACCCTCTCCTTCTCCCTCTCCTCCCCCAAGCTGTATCCATAATTCTGTTCTCAAGGTCTGTGTCTCCATTACTGCTTTGCACAAAAGTCCATTGAGTTTCCTGCTCCAAATCTACCCTCAGAACTCATCACACATTGTTCCATCTAAAGAATTTGAACTCATAAAAAATGAATTCAAATGTTTAAAGAGAGCCATCAAATGTATTTTCAATTGAAAATTGGAATGAGATTTTATTGCAAGGTTACCACTCATTTCCAATTTGGGTATTATTGGCCTAAGACCAACTTTAATTCAAAACATTGTTTGAAACTAGGTCAGATAAGATTTCATGAAGGTGAAGTTGGTCTCTACTTGTTTCAGGTTTTGTGACAAGTTGGCACATATTTTATGTCTAGTGTATCTGACTCTCACCCTTTTGCATAATTTACAGTTTCTTAAGTCAGAACAACATGGCACTGTCTTTGTGCTAGACAGATTATGTAATCATTAATATTTATTTTATAAATGAATATGTTGCTAATACTCCAATATAATAAACATTTCTATGCTCAATAAAAAGGAAACAAAATGTCTTGTTATATAGCAAAATTGGAAGAGGTTTGACACTGTATTTCTTAAGAAAAAATCTTGCATTTTAAACCACTAGTAAAATTTGTAGAATTTGAAGTGATTTTCTGGGATGGGGAGTTTATAGGTTTAAGCAAGTACTAACAGAAGGGTAAAAACTAAACTGAGAACTTACTGAGGACAGAACTCTATAAACCTTTTTCTTTTATAGTTGTTGCAGCTATTCTTATTTAACAATTTTAATAACCTTAAAGGATATTTACATCCACTTTAAAGTGAAAAAAGCCCTGAACCTCATAAAAGTTAAGCTGTTTGATCAAGGTCACTTGGCTGTCGAAGCTTTACTCAAGAATTGAACCCAGATCCATCTGACTCCACAGCCCAGGCTTGGTCCATGCATACAAAAGTGACACATGGTGACACCGCAGGCAATACTAGTTGACTACTAGCATCCATTCTCTCTTATTCTTGTTAAAACCCAAATGTTATGATATTCACTCTCCCCACATCACCATGTAGTTCAGAAGGAGACAGCATCCTCCACTCAAGGGTTGCTTGATTGAAAGCATCCTCCTTGCAATGACTAGTGGGGGGGTCAGGGGGCAGTGCAAATCGGTTCTGGCCAATAACAGAGGAAATCTGCTGGTGGAAGGGCAGCTGATGGGAAATGCTTTGGGGAAAAGAGTTTCCTCTTTCTTTGGAGTGAACCAAACCAGAAACACTTCTCTTCATCTTTGGGATACGGTTTTGCCTGGAAGAGATGCCTACTAACAGCTTCATGCCAGCCTGAAGAAAAGCTTCTGTCAAAGAGGACAGATAAGGAGGAATAAGAGGAATGAAAGTACCATGCAACTGACTGACTGAGTAACCCTAGAGTCTGCTCTACCCCTGGACTTCCCCTTATGAAATAACACATTTCTCTTTCTTCCCATTTAAATGCTAGTTTCTGTTAATTGAAGCTTAGGGCATCCTAATGCTTAACTGGATGCCAAAACTACATGCAGTAAGCCTTGACTGACTTATTCCTTGTAGATTTTTAATATGACAGAAGGTCCCAAACTGAAGTCAAGTCATCCAGGTAGGCCATATGAATGGATGAAAATAGCTAGGATTGTCACTAGGAATTCTAAGGCAGAAGGTTTAGGAAATCAGGGGCCACTTGACACAACGACAGGAACATCTACAGGAATGAAACCTGGGATTCACGGTAATGTAACCTGGCCGGTTTAATAAGCTGAAGTTAGGCCCTGAATAGACTCAAAGAACAGATGGTCCATCAAGCTGAAGTAATTTAAAAGGAAGTAGAAAGGAATTAATTGCCTGGCAAGAGGAATTTAATTAAATTCATCTCTTAAGAATTTCTTCTGGGCAATGATTTTTTTTCATTTAAATGAAAAATTTGAAAACTAATTACTCCCAGTCCTGAATATTCATTGGAAGGACTGATGCTGTAGCTGAAACTCCAAAACTTTGGCCACATGATGAGAAGAACCGACTCATTGGAAAAGACCCTGATGTTGGGAAAGATTGAAGGCGGGAGGAGAAGGGGACGACAGAGGATGAGATGGTTGGATGGCATCACCAACTCAATGGACATGAGTTTAAGTAAACTCCAGCCGTTGGCAATGGACAGGGAGGCCTGGCGTGCTGCAGTCCATGGGGTCGTGAAGAGCCGGACACGACTGAGCGACTGAACTGTGACTGAATTGCTCCCATATGCTTTGCTGAGCTGTGCCTGGTCGCTCAGTCGTGTCCAGCTCTTTGCGACCCCATGGACTATAGCCTGCCACACTTCTCTGTCCATGGGGATCCTCCAGGCAAGAATGCTGGAGTGGGTTGCCATGCCTTCCTCCAGTGGATCTTCCCAACCCAAGAACTGAACCCAGGTCTCCCACAGTGCAGGTGGATTCTTTACTGCCCTAGTCACCAGGAAGCCCAATTACTCCCATAATCACCCTCAATTCTTTGGCTTGGGATTCAAATTTAATGTACTAAAAATTTATGCTTAATATCTAAAACATAATTATCTATCAATAGCTTTACTATATCTAATAACTCAATGAAGAGTCTAAGTATATAAGCTATTTAAGTTATTCCCTGGAGAAAAAAATAATGACCCACTCCAGTATTCCTGCCTTGGAAGTCCCATGGACAGAGGCTGGTGGGCTACAATCTATGGGGTGGCAAGAGTCGACTTAGTGACTAAACCACCACTATTTAAGTTATTAACACAATATTTGTATTTATCAGAGAGGGGTGTGGAAAGAGAGAGGTTGAGAGAAGAGAGAAAAATACTAAGAAATTCCAATCTCATAGTTCTTGCCGTTAATCATATTCCTTGTTTTCTCCTTTTATGTATAAAAAAGAAATGCCATTAGCAGCATCTTACAATTCATTGCATTTTATTTATTAGAAATAATGAAAATGCCTCCCAAAAAACCATATGTACAAAAGTACTAAAATAGTTTCCCTGGAGAAATTGAAGATAACCACCCTTTAAATGTAGAATTACACAAACAAATAAATATCACTTTACCAATTATCTTCTTCTATTAATACATTCTAGGGTTTTTTGTTTTGTTTTGTTTTTTGATAGGGTTGACTAATGACAACAAGCCACTTTCATAGTAGACCTATTAGGAATGCGAGACACTGAACCCTGACTTTAGAAAGTCATCTGACTAAATGTGATTTTCTGTGTTTTTAAAGACAAAAGGCATACCAATAAGCATGCTTTATTAAACATTAATTTTATATTTCATTGGGTAATGGAAACCACAGAGGTAGTGGGTGTGCCATCTGATAATGAAGATAAAGTAAGGAAGTTTTTAACCTGTGCTATTCTAGTTATCTCTGATGAAATCAACAATAAAATTTCTGATTAAAAGAAAAAGAGAAAAGGCAAAAAATTTTAAATAAATAAAAGAGTGGTAGGGGAAACAGCAGCCCTGAGGACAAGATATTAATACAATTATATTGACCATGGTGCCAGATGTTGTTTTCAACCTATATGTTATGAAAATTTAGAATTCCTTTTAATAAGACATTTTGACTCCAGAATGGAAGGTGTTGTGACTCTGTAATATGTCAAGTTAGCTAAGTTGGAACCATGGTTCCAAGAATTCTTTTCTTTATATTATTGGAGGTCAGAATGGGCTTGAAGAGACACTTACAAAGAGATTTGAAAGGTAGATATTAAGCAGGTTATTCTATGCTATGAAAGTTGTTCTAGGACCAGAACATTGCAGCTCAGATGTGTGTTGCTCATCTGCTACCTCAGCTTGTTGGCACAGGACAGCAGCTGTGAACATAACTCCATCAGATCCCACCAGATTTTCTTTTTAGTCTATCAGGTACAAAGTGGCTAAAAGATTATGAGGTTATGAAAATGTACATAAGTTTTAATTAACTGGGAAAACAAACTCAGTATAGGCAGAAGTGTCTTTATTAAACTTACCTAATTTGGACATTTCTTTCTTCTGCTTTAAGACTGTTTCATTAGTTCATGTTCTATTAAAAAGATCAGTTGCATTAAATAGACCTTTTATAAAACTCAAAAAACTAAGAAGCTCTTAAAAACTAAGAATAGAGTTCAACAGATTACAATTTAGCAAATTAGAATGAAACAATAAAGAACGTGTTTCTTCACAATAATCACAAAATACTAATACCCAGAATAAACTTGAAAAGAAATATACATCACCATATCAAAGAAACTACAGAACTCAATGAAGAGACCTAAAACAAAATGTGAATAGATGGAAAAATAACATATGTTCCTTGATGACAAGACTCAATATTATTTCCTGTCAAATTTGTTTATAAGAATAATACAAATCCAACCACTACTCAAAAGGTGTATATATAAACACACGCATACACATACACAGTCACAAAAATTGCTTTAAAACATGAGAATGAGGATTTGCACTGCCAGATATATGACACTAATGCTTTTAGGCACTTATTCTTTGTGTCATATGCTATGATTAGCATATGCTGACTATAAAGTTCATATTTTTACTTATTCTAGTATAGTCTCCTTAGAAGTGAAGAAAAGGCTTAAGGATAATTAAACATACATTAATATTCAATTAGGTAAGCAATTTTAAGGCTTCCCCAGCCACTGGGGAAGCCTCTGAGGCTCTGAGAAGCCTCAGAGACATGGATTCAATCCTTGTGTTGGGAATATCCCCTGGAGAAGGAAATGGCAAACCACTCCAGTATTTTTGCCTGAGAAATTACATGAACAGAGGACCCTAGCAGGACCCTAGCAGGGATCTCAAAGAGTTGGACACAACTGAGCATGCTCACAAGCACCAAGCAATTTTAGGGAATTCATAAGATGAAATCCTGCAAAATTATTAAAAATATACACTTTTTTTCATTTATTTGTATTAGTTGGAGACACTTTGAAGAAACACTTAATGTGGGAAATATCCATAGTGTAAATCAATGAAAGATGCAATTCTTTTGGCTGTGCTGGTTCTTCACTGCAGGCTGTGGGCTTCTCTAGCTGGGTGCACAGGCTTAGTTGCCTCACAGCACATGAGATCTGCTTCCCTACTAGTGATCAGACCTGTGTCCCTTGCATTGGAAGCTGGATTCTTAACCACTGGTCATCGGGGAAATCCCAAAAGAAGCAATTTTAATCATTATTTAGGCACTGGAGAATTCCATGGACAGAGGAGCCTGGCAGCCTTCAGTCCATGGGGTGGCAAAGAGTCGGACACACCTGAGCACCTAACACTGTAATTATCATGTTTAGTAAAACTGACGGACTCTCCATTCCCTTACTCTCTCAACATCCTGATCCTTGCACACTGAGCAGTCACAGTCAGCATGACGTTCTCCAGGACACTTCAGTATTAATGCTGCCAACAATTAGGTAATGTTCACAAGGATCTATTAGAGTTGCCCAAGCCTGTGCATGCTGGTTGCACTTATTATTGTTATTTTGTAATTTAATTGACTAGTATGTAAATAGATGAAATAGGAGCGAGGAAACAAAGAGAGCTGCTATTTCTAAGAACCAAGCTGACAGTGTTGAAAGGACTCCATAAAGTCCAGTAAACTGACTGAAAAAAGGGGAGAGAGAGAACTTGCCTAAATATGTGGGGCTAACTTAAAAGAATGGGGAAGGAGACCAATAAAATCTGGATTCAGATTGCTTTGCAAATGTAAGGTCTCTAAAGTAAAGAAATTGACAAGGGATAGAGTAAATACTATACCATTGCTGTGACATGTAGGAAAAACCTTGAGTTGCCCAATCAGTGGGCCCTGGATTCTTTATCAAAAGATTGATGAAAAGGGCACATTTAGAGTTTTAATTTTAAAAATGAATAAAATCTAAACTCTACCCACATATTTCACTAATACTGACAGAGCAATAGAACTGCAACCATGCTATACTGTGGGATTTTTTTAATTTAATCTGCATTATGGAAGAGTGTTCAAAATTCTCCAAGCTAGGCTTCAACAGTCTGTGAACTGAGAACTTCCAGATGTTAAAGATGGATTTAGAAAAGAAAGAGGAACCAGAGATCAAATTGTTAATATTTATTGGATCATAGAAAAAGCAATGGCGTTCCAGAAGAACATCTACTTCTGCTTCATTGACTACCTTAAAGCCTTTGACTGTTTCAATCACAGCAAACTGTGGAAAATTCTTAAAGAGTTTGGAATACCAGACCAACTTACTTGCCTCCTGTGAAACCTGTATGCTGGTCAAGAAGCAACGGTTAGAACTGGACATGGAAAAACAGACTGGTTCCAAATTCGGAAAGGAGTATGTCAAGGCTGTATATTGTCACCCAGCTTATTTAACTTATATGCAGAGTACATCATGAGAAATCCTGGACTGGATGAAGCCCAAGCTGCAATAAAGATTGCCAGGAGCAGTATCAATAACCTCAGATATGCAGATGACACCACCCTTATGGGAGAAAGCAAAAAAGAACTAAAGAGCCTCTTGATGAAGCTGAAAGAGGAGAGTGAAAAAGCTGGTTTAAAACTCAGCATTCAAAAAAAGAAGATCATTGGCAAATAGATGGGGAAACAAAGGAAAAAGTGGCAGACACTTTTTTCTTGATCTGTAAAATCACTGCAGATGGTGACTGCAGCCATGAAATTAAGATAGTCTTGCTCCTTAGAAGAAAAGCTATGACAAAACTAGACTGTATTAAAAAGCAGAGACATTATTTGCCAGTAAATGTCCATATAGTCAAAACTATGGTTTTTCCAATAGTCATGTATGGATGTGAGAGTTGGACCGTAAAGAAGACTGAGTGCCGAAGAATTGATGCTTTTGAACTGTGGTGTTGGAGAAGACTCTTGAGAGTCACTTGGACTGCAAGGAGATCAAACCAGTCCATCCTAAAGGAAATCAATCCTGAATACACATTGAAGGGGTTGATCCTGAAGTTGAAGCTCCAATGCTTTGGCCACCTGATGCAAAAAGCCAATTCATTGGAAAAGACCCTGATGCTGGGCAAGATTGAAGGTGAAAGGAGAAGGGGACAACAGGATGCAATGGTTGGATGGCATTACTGACTCAACGGACATGAGCTTGAGCAAGCTCGAAGAGATAGTGAAGAATAGGAAAGCCTGGAGTCCTACTGTCCCTGGAGTCGCAAAGAGTTGGACACTATTGAGTGACTGAACAATGAAAATGGTAGAGTGGAAAGTACACAGGATGGGGTCTTGTGATCTCAGTTATAACCCTAATTCCCTTGCCTACTAGCTATAAACTTTTGAACAAAAGTCTCTTAACCCCTTGACCTTAATTTCCTTATTTGTAAATGAAAAGGTTTGGCTAGAAAATGGAATCAAAAGTCATCTGCACTTTTCATAGCAGTACTTTTATTTTCAATAAATATTTACAAAGTAGCCACTAAACTTACAACAGAAAAACAGTATATTTCCATAATTTATGGTATATGATATCCAATTAAAACTACCCTTTTTAGGAAAAAATAGGAAAAAGCTTTAAATTTAGCCATATCATAATTTTGCAAAAGGAAGGAGCAAAAAATATCACACTTATAAGCTTCTTTAAATACAATAAAGTCATATATCCAGTATAATCATTGTTAAGATTTTGGGAACTGTATTTCCTGTAAGTTAAACTGGTGTAAAGCTATTTTTTGTTAAGGAATTTAACATAACTGAGCTCTGAATCCAGATCTGTTACTAAATTGCTTTGGTGTTTTAGAAAATTTCAGTCATAACTTGTCAAAAAAACTTTATTTTTTCATTTACCCCCCGTCCAACCCTGCTTTACAGTGTGTGAATAATTAAAGAGTTTGCAGGAGCATTTTCCATAAATTAAAAATGGATCGTTATAAACTGGCAAGGAAGCCATAACACCTGTAGTGACCTCTCTGTTCACAAGCCCACTGACCACAAGTGGCCCAGAGGACTGTAATTAAAATTCCTAGTTCGTTTTAAAGGTCTCTACATCCTGCTGAATTGCATACTCACAACAATAGAGCATAAAAAACATCCACTTTCAATTAGTTCAAATGTCCTGGGGAAAGAAATGCCCCAAATATCCCAATCACCAAGTCACTTTTCATGTAAAAAAAAATCAAAAGAAAGTCAGCCAACCAACTGATTAATAACTCTCCTGAGAGCTAAGTTTAGACTTGAAACTGAAGAGGCACAGAAAAACACATTGCAAATAAAATCATTTCCAAGCAGTTTCGGTACTGAACTTTCGGTACACTGAACTGTGTATCCACATTCTTAAAGTAGAAACCAATGAAAGTGCTGCCTGCAAGGAGGCACAAAATGATATACATTTCATTTTAACATTTCACCCTTTATTTCTCAAATATGTCTCTTTAATCATCTTTTTACTCTGTATCTTCAGAGATTGCAGTTTTAATGAAAGAGTTTGAGAACCCAAAGTGAAGATTTAACTCAAGTGCCTTATTTTTCAGTAGTGCTACCTAACGTATCAGAATTCCAATCCCTGTTAAGAAATTGGTATTATAGGATTTAGTTTGCCTGCATTATAGCATAATTAGAGAAATAATATGAGATAATAGAGAGAAAAGTGCTTTGCAAACTTTAAATTCTATCCAGTTTTTTGTACTTAAACATTAATAAGTGTTCAGCTTTGTATAATATAGATTGCCTTTTCCTTTAAAAGACTATTACCTTCAAAACATCTTACATATCTTATGATTTTTCAGAGAAAAACAGCTTTTTTATAAAGAAAATCAGTAAGATAGTAGTTTCTAGATTTTAGCAGCAGTACTATATGCTGGATTGCTAGATGCATGTGGATTTTACATATACAGTACCATATGCAAAATAGATAGCAAGTAGGACAATGCTGTGTGACACAGCAATCTCAACCCAGTGTTCTGTGACAACCTAAAGGGTGGGATTGGGTGGGAGATGAGCAGGGAGCTCAGGAGAGAGGGGACATAAGTGTATCTGTGGCTAATTCATGTTGATGCATGGCAGAGGCCAACACAATATTGTAAAGCAATTAATCCCCAACTAAAATAAAAGTTACTATAGGTTTTTTAAAATTAATTAATTGATTTTAATTGGAGGCTAATTACTTTACAATATTGTAGTGGTTTTTGCCATACATTGACATGAATCAGCCATGGGTGTACATGTGTCCACCATCCTGAAGCCCCCTCCCACCTCCTTCCCCATCCCATCCCTCTGTGTCATCCCAGTGCACCAGTCCTGAGCACCCTGTCTCATGCAATGAACCTGCACTGACGATCTGTTTCACATATGATAATATACATGCTTCAATCTTATTGTCTCAAATCATCCCACCCTTGCCCTCTCCCACAGAGTCCAAAAGTCCCTTCTATGCATCTGTGTCTCTTTTGCTGTCTCGCATATACGGTCATCTTTACCATCTTTCTAAATTCCATATATATGCATTAATATATTGCATTGATGTTTTTCTTTCGTACTTATTTCATTCTGTACAATAGGCTCCAGTTTCATCCACCTCATTAGAACTGATTCAAATGCATCCTTTTAGTAGCTGAGTAATATTCCATTGTGTATATCTATCATAGCTTTCTTATCCATTCGTTTACTGATGGACATCTAGGTTGCTTCTATGTCCTGGCTATTATAAACAGTGCTGCGATGAACACTGGGGTACACGCGGCTCTTTCAGATCTGGTTTCCTCAGTGTGTATGCCCAGCAATTGGATTGCTGGGTCATATGGCAGTTCTATTTCCAGTTTTTTAAGGAATCTCCACACTGTTCTTCATAGTGGCTGTACTACTTTGCATTCCCACCAACAGTGTAAGAGGGTTCCCTTTTCTCACACCCTCTCCAGCATTTATTGCTTGTAGACTTTTGGATAGCAGCCATTCTGACTGGCGTACCTCATTGTGGTTTTGATTTGCATTTCTCTGATAATGAGTGATGTTGAGCATCTTTTCGTGTTTGTTAGCCATCTGTATGTCTTCTGTGGAGAAATATCTGTTTAGTTCTTTGGCCCATTTTTTGATTGGGTCGCTTATTTTTCTGGAATTGAGCTGCATGAGATGCTTGTATATTTTGGAGATTAATTCTTTGTCAATTATTTCATTTGCTATTATTTTCTCCCATTCTGAAGGCTGTCTTTTCACCTTGCTTATAGTTTCCTTCATTGTTCAAAAGCTTTTAAGTTTAATTAGGTCCCATTTATTTATTTTTGCTTTTATTTCCATTACTCTTGGAGGTGGGTCATAGAGGATCCTGCTGTGATTTATGTCAGAGAGTGTTTTGCCTATGTTTTCCTCTATGAGTTTTCTAGTTTCTGGTCTTACATTTAGATCTTTAATCCATTTTGAGTTTATTTTTGTGTATAGCATGATAAAGTGTTCTAGTTTCATTCTTTTACAGTGGTTGTCCAGTTTCCCTGAGCACCACTTGTTAAAGAGATTGTCTTTTCTCCATTGTATATTCTTACCTCCTTTGTCAAAGATAAGGCATTCACAGGTGTGTGGATTTATCTTTGGGCTTTCTATTTTGTTCCATTGATCATTTTTCTGTCTTTGTGCTAGTACCATACTTCCTTGATGACTACAGATTTGCAGTATAGTCTGAAATCAGGTAGGTTGATTCCTCCAGTTCCATTCTTCTTTCTCAAGCTTGCTTTGGCTATTCGAGGTTTTTTGTATGTCTATACAAATTGTGAAATTATTTGTTTTAGTTCTGCGTAAAATACCATTGGTAGCTTGATAGAGATTGCATTGAATCTACTATAGGTTTTCATTAAATGACAGTTTTAGTGACACAGAATTCTATTATTTTTTGTTGACCAACCAAGACACAATAGTATTAAAATGAATAATGTTTCCTTAATCATAATATTAAAAGATGTTTATCAGTTTTCATAGCCAATAACCAGACAAAAAATAAAAAGATAGTTACAATTGCAACCCATAATAGAAACATGATTAACCTAACAATATAAAATAATTACATACAATTTTAGGAGTTAAGTAGAATGATGTGGTAAGTGGAAATGCATACACATGCATGTTTTCATCCTGCCTAGCCAGTATATCTTTTGGTTGGTGCATTTAATACATCATTTTAGGTAGTTATTGATATGTATGATCCTATTATCATTTTCTTAATTGTTTTGGGTTTATTTTTTGTAAGTCTTTTCCTTCTCTTGTGTTTCCTTCTCTTGTGTTTCCTGCTCAGAGAAGTTCCTTTAGTATTTTTTGTTTAGTATTTATTGTTAAGCTAGTTTGGTGGTGGTGAATTCTCTTAACTTTTGCTTGTCTGGAAAGTTTTTTATTTCTTCCTCGAACCTGAGTGACACTCTTGCTGGGTAGAATATACTTGGCTGTAGGTTCTGCCCTTTCATCACTTTAAATATATCATGCCATTCTCTTCTGGCTTCTAGAGTCTCTGTTGAGAAATCAGCTGATAACCTTTTGGGAATTTCCTTCTTTGTTATTTGTTATTTTTCCCTTATTGCTTTTAATATTATACCTTTGTTAATCTTTGTCAGTTTTTTTTTTTCTTTTTCATTTATTTTTTTATTGAAGGATAATTGCTTTACAGAATTTTGTTGTTTTCTGCCAAACCTCAACATGAATCATAGATATACATATATCCCCTCCTTTTTGAACCTTCCTCCAATCTCCCCCTCCCCCACCCCACCCCTCTAGGTAGATACAGAGCCCTGTTTGAGTTTCCTGAACCATACAGCAAATTCCCGTTGGCTATCTATTTTACATTTGGTAATGTAAGTTTCCATGTCACTCTTTACTTACATCTCACCCTCTCCTCCCCTCTCCTCATGTCCATAAGTCTATTTTCAATGTCTGTTTCTCCATTGCTGCCCAGTAAATAAATTTTTTCAGTACCATTTTGCTAGATTTCATATATATGCACTAGAATATGATATTTATCTTTCTCTTTCTGATTCACTTCACTGTATAATAGGTTCTAGGTTCATCCACCTCATTCGAACTGACTCAAATGCATTCCTTTTTATGACATTTAGGTCTTTAACCCATTTTGAGTTTATCTTTGTGTAAGGTGTTAGAAAGTGTTCTAATTTCATTCTTTTACACATAGCTTCCCAGTTTTCCCAGCACCATTTATTGAAGAGGCTGTCTTTGCCACATTGTATATTCTTGCTTCCTTTGTCAAAAATAAGGTACCCATAGGTTCATGGGTTTATTTATGGGCTTTCTGTCTTGTTCCATTGGTCTATATTTCTGTTTTTGTGCCAGTACCATACTGTCTTAATGACTGTAGCTTAGTAGTATAATCTCAAATCAGGAAGGTTGATTCTTCCAGCTCCATTCTTCTTTCTCATGACTTCTTTGGCTATTCAGGGTCTTCTATGGTTCCAAATGAAACACAAATGTGAAATTTTTAGTTCTAGTTCTGTGAAAAATGCCACTGGTGATTTGATAGGGATCACACTGAATCTGTAGATTGCATTTGGTAGTATAGTCATTTTCACAATACTGATTCTTCCTACCCAGGACTATGAGTTCCATCTCTCCATATGCTTATGTCATCGTTGATTTTTTTCATCACTGTCTTTTAATTTTCTGTATACTGTTCCTTTGTACCCTTAGGTAAGTTTATTCTTAGATATTTAATTATTTTATTGAACTGATGAATGGGATTGATTCCTTAATTTCTCTTTCTGATTTTTCATTGTTAGTATATAGAAATGCAAGTGATTTCTGTGTATTGATTTTGTATCCTGCAACTTTGCTAAATTCACTGATTAGCTCTAGTAATTTTCTGATACTATCTTTAGGGCTTTCTATGTACAATATCATGTCAACTGCAAACAGTGAGAGCTTTACTTCTTCTTTTCAGATCTGGGTTCTTTTTGTTTCTGTTCCTTCTCTGATTGCTATAGCTAGAACTTCCAGAACTGTGTTGAATATCAGTGGTGAAAGTGCACACCCTTGTCTTGTTCCTGATCTTAGGGGGAGTGCTTTCAGTTTTTAACCATTGAGAATAATGTTTGCTGTAGGCTTATCATATATGTTCTTTACTATGTTGGGGTAGGTTTCTTCTATGCCCATTTGTTGAAGAGATTTAATCATAAATGAGTGCTGAATTTTGTCACTCTTTTTCTGCATCTACTGAGATCATCATATGGTTTTTATCTTTCAATTTATCTTTCAATCAAATCACATTGATTAATTCATGTTTATTGAAGAATCCTGGCATTTCTGGAATAAACCCAACTTGATCATGGTGTATGAGCTTTTGGATGTGTTGCTGAAGTATGTTTACTAAAATTTTGTTGAGGATTTTTGCATCTATGTTCATCAGTGATATTGGCCTGCAGTTTTCTTTTCTTTTTTTTAAGTATAGCTCAATTTTATTGTTTTACAAATTTTTTTGTGTTGTCTTTGTCTGGCTTTGGTATCAGGGTGATGGTGGCCTTGTAGAATAAGTTTGGATGTGTTCCTTCCTCTGCAATTTTTTGAAAGTGTTTTAGAAGAATAGGCATTAGCTGTTCTCCAAATGTTTGATAGAATTCTCCTGTTAAGCCATCTGGTCCTGGGCTTTTATTTTGGGGGAGATATTTGATCACAGCTACAATTTCAGTTCTTATAATTGGATTGTTCATAATTTCTATTTCTTCCTGCTTCAGTCATGGAAGATTGACCTCATCTAAGAATCTGTCCATTTCTTCTAGGTTATCCATTCTATTCCCATATAATTGTTCGCAATAGTCCCTTATAATCCTTTGTATTTCTGCATTGTCTATTGTAACCTCTCCCTTTTCATTTCTAATTTTGTCGATTTGATTCTTCTGTCCTTTTTTCTTGATGAGTCTGACTAAAGGTTTGTCAATTTTGTTTATTTACTCAAAGAACCAGCTTTTAGTTTTATTCATCTTTACTACTGTTTGTTTCATTTCTTTTTCATTTATTTCTGTTCTGATCCTTATGGTTTCTTTCCTTCTGCTAATTGGGTTTTTTTTTTTTTTTTTCTCTTTTTCCAGTTGTTTTAGGTGTAAAGTTAGGTTGTCTATTTGATGTTTTTCTTGTTTCTTGAGGTAGGATTGTATTGCTATAAACTTTCCTCTTAGAACGGCTTTTGCTCCATCCCATAGGTTTTGAGTTGTTTTCATTATCATTTGTTTCCAGAAACTTTTTAATTTCCCTTTTGATTTCTTCAGTAAGCTGTTGGTTATTTAGAAACGTGTTGTTTAATCTCCATGTGTGTGTGCTTCTTGCAGTTTTTTTCATGTAATTGATATCTAGTCTCATAGCACTGTGGTCAGAGAAGATGCTTGATATGATTTTAATTTTCTTAAATTTACTGAGGTTTTATTTGTGACCCAGGATGCGATCTACCTTGGAGAATGTTCCATGTGCACTTGAGAAGAAGGTGTATTCTTCTGCATTTGGATGGAATGTACTGAAGATATTAATGAGATCCGTCTACTCTAATGTATGATTTAAGACTTGTGTTCCTTATTAATTTTCTGTTTTGATGATATGTCCGTTGGTGTGAGTGGGGTGTTAAAGTCTCCTACTACTATTGTGTTACTGTCAATTTCTTCTTTTATGTGTTAGGGTTGTCTTGTGTATTGAAGTCTTCCTGTGTAGGGTGCATAGATATTTATAATTGTTATGTCTTCCTCTTTGATTGATCCCTTGATCATTCTGTAGTGTTCTTCCTCATCTCTTGTAATATTCTTTAAGACCTATTTTGTCTGATATGAGGATTACTACACCAACTTTCTTTTGCTTTCCATCTGCATGGAATATATTTTTCCATCCTCTAACTTTGAGTCTATATGTGTTTTAGGTCTGAAGTGGGTTTCTTGCAGACAGCATATATATGGGTCTTGTTTTTGTATCCATTCTGCCAGTATGCATATTTTGGTTGGAGCATTTAATCCATTTACATTTAAAGTAATTATTGGTATATATATTCCTACTTTCGTTTTCTTAATTGTTTGGGTTTGATTTTGTAGATACTTTTTCTTCTCTTGTATTTCTTGACTATATAAGTCCCTTTAACATGTTGTAAAGCTGGCTTGGTAGTACTGATTTCTCTTAACTTTTGCTTGCCTGGAAGCTTTTTATTTCTCTATGAATTTTAAATGAGATCCTTGCTGAGTACAGTAATCTTAGGTTGTAGATTTTTCCCTTTCAGTACTTTAGATATATTCTGCCATTCCCTTCTGGCCTGCAGAGTTTCTGCTGAAAGATCAGCTGTTAAGAGTATGGGGTTTCCCTTGTAGGTTACTTGCTTTTCCTTTGGTGCTTTTAATAGTCTTTTTTTGTATTAGGTCTTTGTTAATTTGATTAGTATGTGTCTTGGCATGTTTCTACTTGGGTTTATCCTGTATGGTGCTGGGAGCCAACACACGAGACCCTACCCCTAACAAGGCCATAAGGGAGAAAACCTGACGGGCAAGGCAGATCAGGTTTTCAGGGGTTTCGAAAAGGCCAGCTCATGAGATCCCACCCATGACAAAGTCACGAGGAGAAAGCCTGACAGGCAAGGCAGATCAGGTTTTCAGGGATTTTTGAAAAGCTGCCCCCGGCGCTCACCTTAAAGATGATATCTGCCTTTCTGATGCCTGCCTCAATGGACTACTCCCTAATTTCTGTGACACAGGCAGGAAGGTCTTCCCCGATCTCTTCCCAAATAAGAATAAATTTAGAACTTTAATAAATAAGTTTCCCAGGTGGTGGTATTTTATGAAATTATTCAGGGTGAAAGGAGTGTTTTAATTTAAACTCCTTTGCTGGTAGTTTGTTAGCCAAACGCATTTATGCCCTTGGTACTAATATGCATGATTGCTTATAATATCCTAATCATAAAATAGCATAGAGAACCTGATTATATAAAAGCCTTAATAGATATAGAGCCCTTTTAAGGGGTAAAGGAGTCCTATTAGAAAACATAAGAAAAATTATTTTATAGGTGGTTATTGGGTTGTGATTTGCTTGCTGTGTTTATGCTTGCTGTATTTTTGCCTTTAATGTGCTAAGGTTGTGTTATAAAAACCATTGTTAATATAGTTAAAGATTTAGAGAAATAAGAACTTAGCCCTAGTGTGGTAACAATGAGATGGTTGTTAATTGTCAGTCAGGAGTGCTAGGCAGAAGCCGCCTCACCAAAGTCACAGAGTCAGTATGGGGTAAACTTCTTAGATAAATGCAACCGACAACTTTTGCAGAAAGATTAATTTCTGTATTAACAAGAATATAATTCTACTCTGTACTATTTCCCTATGACACTGTTACCTTTCAGTTAAAGTCACCAGAGAAACAGAAAATAGGTTTACATTCACCTGACCTGCATAAAATGTTAATAGGCCCCAAAGCCAGAAGATAATGTACAAGACCCTCATAAACAAAGAAGTATGCAGAAAACACCCTGGTTTTGTGAAGGACAAGCTGATGTAATGTTAAACTGTCTTCCCCTTAGAAACGTACTAACTTAGGGTATAAAAGCTATGGTAAAAAATGAAGCATTGCCAGACTCTGCCAAAGTCTCTGCACCTCTGTCTGGTCATTCTCTCTCTCTCTCTCTCTCTCTCTCTCTCTCTTTCTCTCTCTCTCACAGACTTGGCCCTATCAAGGCTATTGTAACGTGTCTTCTCTCTCTCTCGCCGACGCCGTTCATCCTGAGGGTACCCCCTGGATCCTGCCGAGGCTGGACCCCGGCAGTATGGGACTCTGCGCCTCTTGAACTTGATTGACTGTTTCTTTTTCCATGTTGGGGAAATTTTCAACTATAGTCTCTTCAAAAAATTTCTCATACCCTTTCTTTTTCTCTTCTTCTTCTGAGATCCCTATAATTCTAATGTTGGTGCATTTGATATTGTCCCAGAGGTCTCTGAGACTCTCATCAGTTCTTTTCATTCTTTTTACTTTATTCTGCTCTTCAGAATTTATTTCCATCATTTTATCTTCCAGCTCACTGATTTGTTCTTCTGCTTCAGATATTCTGCTATTGATTCCTTCTAGAGTATTTTTAGTTTCAGTAATTGTGTTGTTTGTCTCCGTATGTTTATTCTTTAATTCTTATACATCTTTGTTAATTGATTCTTGAATTTTCTCCATTTTGCTTACAAGGTTTTCGGTTATCTTTGCTATTATTATTCTGAATGCTTTTTCAGGTAGTTTGCCTATTTCCTCTTCATTTATTTGGACTTCTGTGTTTCTAGTTTGTTCCTTCATTTCTGTAGTATTTCTCTGCCTTTTCATTAATTTTTTAAGCTTATTGTGTTTGAGGTCTCCTTTGCCCAGGCTTCAGGGTTAGATTCTTTCTTCCTTTTGGCTTCTGCCCTCCTGAGGTTGGTCTAGTGGTTTGTGTAAGCTTTGTATAGGGTGAGATTCGTGCTGAATTTTCATTTGTTTGTTGTTTGTTTCTCCTCTGATGAACCAGGTTGAGTGAGGTGGCAATCCTGTCTGCCGATGATTGGGTTTGTATTTTTGTTCTGTTTGTTGCTTGGATGAGGCTTTCTACACAGTGCGTTACTGGTGGTTGGATGATTCCAGGTCTTGTATTCAAGTGGTTTCCTTTGTGTGAGGTCTCATGATTTGATATTCCCTAGGGTTAGTTCTCTGGTTGTCTAGGTTTTTGGAGTCAGTGCTACCACTCCAAAGGCTTGGGGCTTGATATCTGTTCAGAAATGAAGATTCCACAAGTGGTTTGTTATGGCATTAAGTGAGATTAAAAGAAATATCCAAAAGTGAGAAACCAAAGATGAATCCCAGACAAATGGCAGCTATAATATCAGGCAAATGATATTTAAATTAATGGAATATACACAAATATATATATACACCCATGAGCAAGGTCAACACAGCCCAACAAAAATAAAGTACAATAGATTGACCAGGGAAACAAAGGAAATAAAAAATTCTATTTTTACCAGTTAAGAACAAAACTAACCAAAGCACAAAATGGAAAACAAACCTGAAGCAAGGTGCCAAGTAGGCCATAACTCAATGAAAATGAAACTAACAAATCTGTTGAGAGGAAAGGAAAGAAAGAAATGAAATAAAGCATAGATATGCAAAGTTAAATAGAGGTAAATGAAGAAGATTTATATACATTAAAGATTAACTGCAAGGGGAAAAGAACGGTAGGAAAAGCAAACAAAGGAATAAGCATAGAGAAAATTTTAATAGGTTTAAAAAATTAAAATTAAAAAAAGAGAAAAGAAACAACAACAACAAAAAAGGAAAACTCCCCAGAACTGCAAAAGTTCAATGTAAAGGCAGAAGCCTATAATAACAATAAAAAATGTGACTGAGGGGAAAAAAAGGAAAAGAAAAACCTCAAAAGCTTTATTAGATTTCATAGTGCCAATAAAATAGACAACTACAACAGAGTGGGGGGGAAAGGAAAAAGAAAAAGAAAAAATCCAAAAGAATCTACCGAACAAGTCAAAACATAAGAATAATACATGTTTTTCTTGAATCGCTCTGTCAGAGTCCTTTCCCTCGCTGGGAATCAGCCCACCTCACCTCCCTAGGGTGCCCTCCAACACTGTGCTGATCTCTGGACCTATTGTGGGGGCAGCTCAGATTCTAATCTGGTCCTAATACTGTGTTTTTGCCTCTAATGTCCACATCTATCAGAACGAGTGCGTTTTCTTTTCTGGGAGCTCTCAATGACCTTTTATTTAATTCCATAGACACAGAGTCAACCTAGTTGATTGTGGGGTTTAATCTGCAGCTTGTACAGCTCATGGTAAGGTTTGGGGTCATTTTCCTTAGTCCCACTGCCCCTGGGTTTCAGTTGCGGTTTTATTTCCACCTCTGCATGTGGGTCGTCCAATGGGATTAGCTCCTGAGGCTGCCCTGGAGGACTCAGGTTTGCCCCTGTGAGGGCCAGGGGTGGAGGTGGTGCACTGCTTGGCTTGCAGGGATTCTGGTAGCACCAGGTACTCAGGGGCTTTGGTGACTAGGGCAGCAGGAAATACAGTGCTCTAGAAGGGTATGGTAACCAGTGTTGGCCAACATGCTCGGGTATTCTTGCCTGGAGAACCCCGTTGACAGAGAAGCCTGGCAGGCCACAGTCTACATGGTCGCAAATAGTCAGACAGGACCAAAGTGACCCTGTGCACATAGATGCAAGACTTTTTTTGCCTGTGGCAGCCCTGCCCCAGTGAGTGTTGAGCGTGAAGGTGGTGCAGCTGCTTGGCTTGCTGGGATCCTGGCGGTGCCAAGCGTGAAGGGACATGGCCTGCCTCCACTGCAGGAGTTATGGTCCTATGAGTCTTTTTTCAAGCCTCCTGTAGCTGGCGATCAGAAGGCCTCTTTAGAGAGTCTTCTCTGTAGCTCTGCCCATTCAGGCACTTAGAGGGCTCCCTTGCCTGGGGATCTTCTCTGTTGTTTGGGGCATTAGGCACATAGAAGTCCCCCCCCCCCCCCCCCCCCGCTGGAGTCTTACTCTGTAGTTTGGCACATCAGGCACTTAAAGGGGCACCCTGGGTGGGGTCCTACTCTGTAGTTCAGTGCCTCAGGCGATTGATGGGCCAGCCTCTCTATTGTTTAGCTGTGGCTGCTGGCCTGTGGGGAGAGAGGCTATGGTGATGGCTCCACCCCCTACGTGTGACGCAGCAGTACCTCCTTGCTTCCATGGCTGCCTGGCTTTCCTCCACAGGCATTTCCCACCACAATCTCCTCCCTCACATCCCCTCAATCTGTCTCTCCACAGTCAACAGCAGCCCTCGCCCTGGGATTACTCCATAATCCCTAAACTCCAGCTCCTAGCTGCTGCACCTTCCAGGGGACCTGTGTCCCTGTCCGGGGTTTGTATGGCTGCAGCAAGAACTGTCTGATTCTCATTCCATTTAGGCTGCCACAGATCAGCTTTCTCACTCTCAGCCTTAAATGTTTCTCCTCTGACTCAGACAATTGCCCCCAATGTGAGGATCAGACCCCTGCTCCAGTTCCCCCACTGTCTGAGGGCAGGTCCAGTCCTACTAACACTCCCATTTTCCCACCAGTTTCTTTGTCCTACCAAGTTTTGCATGGTTCTATATATTCTTTTCTGCTGGTCAGGTACCTCTGTCCCCTCTCAGCTGGTGTTCTGCATGCATTTCTGTGTCTGAAGGTGTGTTCCTCATGTATCCATGGAGAGAGAGATACTCCACACCCACCTACTCCTCCACCATCTTGTTCTCTCTAGTCTCAATCTTTGTCAGTTTGATTACTATGTGTCTCTGTGTGTTCCTTCCTTGAGTTTATCCTACCTTGTACTCTGTGCTTCCTGGACTTGGTTGATTATTCCCTTTCCAATGTTATAGAACGTTTCAACTATTATCTCTTCAAATATTTTCTCAGCTCCTCTCTCTTCTACTTCTGGGACCCATATATGAATGTTGGTACCTTTAATGTTGCCCCCGTGGTCTCTTAGGCTGTCTTTTTTTTTTTTTTTTTTTTTTTCATTCTTTTTTCTGTATTCTGTTATGTGGCAGCGATTTCCACCATTTTGTCCTCCAGGTCATTTATCAACTCTTCTTCCTCAGTTATTCTGCTATTGATTCCTTCTAGTGTTTTGTTCATCTCTGTTAGTTTGTTCTCTAGCTCTAGATCTTTGGTAAATATTTTTTTCATTTTCTCTATTATTTTTCCAAAGTCTTTTATCATCTTCACCATCATTATTCTGAATTCTTTTCCTGGAAGATTGCCTATCTCCACTTCATTTAGTGGTTTGGGGGGGTTTTATCTTGTCCCTTAATCTGCAACAAAACCCTTTGCTTTTTCATTTTGATTAAATTTCTATGATGTGGCTTTTGTCCAGGAAGTTGGGAGACTGTGGTTCTTGTTTAATCTCTGTGCCTTCTGGTGGATCAGGCTAAGAGACTTGTGTAACATTCCTGATTGGAGGGATTATTGTTGCTACTGTTGTTCAGTCTCTAAGTTTGACTCTTTGTGAACCCATGAACTGCAGCATGCCAGGAGATTAGAGTATTATCATCTGCATATATGAGATTATGGATATTTCTCCTGGCAATCTTGATTCAGGTTTGTGCTTCATCCAGCCTGGCATTCAATTGATATACTCTGCATGGGAGTTAAATATATAGGGTGACAATATACAGCCTTGACATACACCTTTTCCAATTTGCAGCCAGTCCATTGTTTTCTGTCTGGTTCTATTGTTGCTTTTTGACCAGTATTCAGATTTCTTAGGAGGCAAATAAGGTGGTCTGGTATTCCCATCTCTTTAAGAATTTTCCACAGTTTGCTGTGATCCACACAGTCAAAGACTTTAGTGTAGTCAATGAAGCAAAAGTATGTTTTTCTGGAATTCCCTTGCTTTCTCTACGATCCAACAGATATTGGCAATTTGATCTCTGTTTCTAAATCCAACTTGAATCTGTAAGCTCTTGGTTCATGTACTGTTGAGGCCTTGTTTGAAGGATGTTGAGAATTACCTTGTTGCATGAGAAATGATCGCAATTGTGCAGTAGTATGAACATTCTTTGGCATTGCCCTTCTTTGGAGTTAGAAAGAAAACTAAGCCCTTCCAGTCCTGTGGCCACTGCTGAGTTTTCAAAATTTGATGGCATATTAAGCACAGCACTTTGATAGCATCATCCTTTAGGATTTGAAATAATTCAGCTGGAATTTCATTACCTCTACTAGCTTCTTTCATAAGACTCACTTGACTTCATATTCCAGGATATCTGGCTCTAGGTGAGTGACCACACCATCATAGTTATCTGGGTCATTAAGATCTTTTTCGTACAGTTCCGTGTATTCTTGCCACCTCTTCTTAGTCGCTCGTGCTTCTGGTAGGTCCTTGTCATTCCTGTCCTGTATTGTGCTCATTTTTGCAGGAAATATATCCTTGGCATCTCTAATTTTGTTAAAGACATCTCTAGTCTTTCCCATTTTATTGTTTTCTTCTATTTCTTTGCATTGTTCAATTTAAAAGTCTTTCTTATATCTCCTTGCTATCCTTTGGTATTCTGTATTCAGTTGGGTATATCTTTCCCTTTCTTCTTTGCCTTTCACTTCTTTTCTTTTCCCAGCTATTTGTCAGGACTCCTCAGACAAGATTATGGGAGGGACTGGAAGTGGGAAAAACTGGGTCTTGCTCTGGTGGACATGGCTACGCTCAGTAAAACTTTAATCCTCTTTTATGCAGATGGGTGAGACTATGTCCCCTCTCCATTAGCTGTTTGGCTTGAGGTGATCCCAGCACTGGAATCTACAGTCTCTATGGTAGGGTTAACTCCAAGAGGGTTTTCACCAAGGGGTGGGAGTATTCCAGGATTGCTGCTGCTAGTGCCCCTACCCCTGTGGCAAGCTACTGCTGACCCATGCCTCCACAGGAGACCCTCCAACACTAGCAGGTAAGTTTTGTCCAGTCTTCTTTGGGGTCACTTCTCCTTTCACCTGGGTCCTGATGCATGCAAGATTTTGTTTGTGCCCTCCAATAGTAGAGTCTCTGTTTCCCCAAGTCCTGTAGAAGTCCTATAATCAAATCCTGCTTGTCTTCAAAGTCATATTGAGAGAGGCAAGTTTTAGATAGGTTCATAAGAAGTCTGGGGTCCCCAGGGAGGTGAAAGGGGTCTGGGGTTCTCAAGGAGGAGAAAAGGAAAAACTATTTTTTTTCCTACTTTCGTTAGCCTTAGTCACATAAGACATTATTTTCTTTAAGCCCTGTGCTAATGAATACACAACAAAACAACTCATCTTGCTGAAGGGTATGTTTTTCCTTAAACCCTGTACTAATGATTATATAACAATAATGTATGTTACTCAAGGACACATTTCTCATTTTTAGCAAAAGCCTTCTGACAATTGTACAGATGATTATACAGTGGAAGTAACAAATAGATTCAAGGGATTAGATCTTATAGACAGAGTGCTTGAAGAACTATGGACAGAAATTCATGATATTGTACCAGAGGCAGGGAGCAAGACCATCCCCAAGAAAAAGAAATGCAAGAAAGCAAAATGGTTGTCTGAGGAGGCCTTACAAATAGCTGTGAAAAGAAGAGAAGTGAAAGCAAAGGAGAAAAGGAAAGATATAACCATTTGAATGCAGAGCTCCAAAAAATAACAAGAAGAGATAAGAAAGCCTTCCTCAGAGATTAATGCAAAGAAATAGAGGAAAACGTTTGAATGGGAAAGACAAGAGATCTCTTCAAGAAAATTAGAGATATCAAGGGAATATTTCATGCAAAGATGGGCACAATAAAGGAAAGGAATGGTATGGATCTAACAGAAGCAGAAAAGATTAAGAAGAGGTTGCACAAATACACAGAAGAACTATACAAAAAAGATCTTAATGACCCAGATAACCATGATGGTGTGATCACTCACCTACAGCCATACATCCTAGAATGTGAAGTCAGGTGGACCTTAGGAAGCATCACTAAGAACAAAGCTAGTGGAGGTGATGGAATTCCCATTGAGCTATTTCAAATTGTATACAATGATGCTATGAAAGTGCTGCACTCAATGTGCCAGCAATTTTGGAAAATTCAGCAGTGGCCACGGGACTGGAAAAGGTCTGTTTCCATTCCAATTCCAAAGAAAGGCAATGCAAAAGAATGTTCAAACCACCACACAATTTCATTCATCTCACATGCTAGCAAGGTAATGCTCAAAATCCTCTAAACTAGGTTTCAACAGTATGTGAACCATAAACTTCCAGATATTCAAGCTGAATTTAGAAAAGGCAGACGAACCAGAGATCAAATTGCCAACATCCACTGGATCATAGAGAAAGCAAGAGAGTTCCAGAAGAACATCTACTTCTGCTTTATCAATTAGGCCAAAGCCTTTGGCTGTGTATATCACAGCAAACTGTGAAAAATTCTTAAAGAGATGGGAATACCAGACCACCTTACCTGCCTCCTAAGAAATATGTATGCAGGTCAAGAAGCAACTGCTAGAACTGGACATGGAACAACAGACTGGTTCCAAACAGGGAAAGGAGTATGCCCAGGCAGTATATTGTCACTCTGCTTATTTAACTTATATCCAGAGTACATCATGTGACAAGCCAGGCTGGATGAATCACAAGCTGCAATCAAGATTGATGGGAGAAATATCAATAACCTCAGATATGCAGATGACATCACCATTATGGCAGAAAGCAAAGAAGAACTAAAGAGCCTCTTGATGAAGGTGAAAGAGGAGAACAAAAAAGTTGGCTTAAAGGCTTAAAACTCAGCATTCAAAAAACAAAGATCATGTTATCCAGTCACATCACTTCATGGCAAAGAGATGAGGATACAACGGAAACAGCAACAGGCTATTTTGGGGGCCTCTAAAATCGATGTTGATGGTAACTGCAGTCATGAAATTCAAAGACGCTTGCTCCTTGGGAAAAAAAGCTATAAGCAACATAGACAGCATATTAAAAAGTGGAGTCATTTCTTTGCTGACAAAGGTCTGTCTAGTCAAAGCTATGGTTTTTCCAGTAGTCATGTATGGATGTGAGAGTTGGACTATAAAGAAAGCTGAGCACCAAAGAATTGATGCTTTTGAACTGTGGTGTTGGGGAAGACTCGTGAGAGTCCCTTGGACTGCAAGAAGTTCAAACCAGTAAGTCCTAAAGGAAATCAGTCCTGAATATTCATTGGAAGGACTGATGCTGAAGCTGAAGCTCCAATACTTTGGCCACCTGATGGGAAGAACTGACTCATTTGAAAAGACCTTGATGCTGGGAAAGATTGAAGGAAGGAGAAGAAGGGGATGACAGAGGATAAGATGGTAGGATGTCATCACTTACTTGATGGTCATGAGTTTGAGCAAGCTTTGGGTTTGGTGATAGACAGGGAGACCTGGTGTGCTGCTGTCTATGGGGTCACAAAGGTCGAACAGGACTGAGAGACTGAAATGAACTGAGCTGAACTGTGTAATTCTTAACAGAATTTTGGAGGTTCTCCAAGATATTCATTTCTAAAATTTTCAATGCATGAAAATAGAAATTTTGTGGGAAAAAAAGCAAAAAATGTTATTTCTGTTCTTTAGTATCATTGCAAAATGAAAAATTATGTTGTATTGTCAAAGTATGAATTTTCATTTAATAAAGTGTGCCTTTGTTTTGAGAATCTGTTTTTCCTTTAATGCTTAAGACAAATTGATGTACAACTTAATAGATTCAGCTAGAGTATATATTCAGACATGTCATAGTCAGTCAACACTTGTGTACATTTGGCATGATGTCGCTTAGCATTTCCAAAACTGTTTGATAGTGAAAGGTTGTTGCTGAGCCACAAAAGACGCCGGGATTCTTGGCCTCTGAAGGAGAAGAATTCAATCCAGGGCCAGTGATGAGGCTTGATTGCTCAGAGCTTTTGTGTAATAAAGTTTTATTAAAGTGTAAAAGAGACAGAGAGAGCTTGTGACAAGGACATCAGAAGGGGACAGAAAACATTCCCCCCTCCTAGTCTTAGCTGGATGTTATAAAGTTACTAACAAGTTGTTTTATAGAAAGGAGATGTCTCAAAATTCAGAGTGGCACCAGGCCCCTCACCCACAACATGCGTTTTGAGATAAAATTGCCACCATGTGAGTCACCTCAGGCCACAAAACGATTGACATGAATCTTGAAGAAAGGCAGGTTTCCAAGTAAATATGTAGTCTCATTAACATAGTTAGGAGAACAATGTATGAGTAAAACATACAGGTTTGTCAAGTTGATTCTAAGTCTTAAGTGAAACAGACTTGAAGAAAGACAGTCTAGGGTAAATACATAGTTCATTAACATAGGTTAAGACAAGCATTTCCATAAGAAAAATGCGTTGGTTAGCTCAATGTTTGAGAAAAGTTAAGTTCAGGTGGAACCAGGTGTCAAGAGGGCAACACAGAATTTTAAGAGAAATCTCTTTAAATTTGTATAGAAAAGGGGAAAAAACATTTGTTTGTTTTCTCCTGCCACTTAAGAGAGAGATAAAAAATGTCTGACACTTGCAGCCTATTTCCTCTGTTTGGAGGCCCCTGGCCTTCCTGCCTGCTACCTTCTCAATAGAATGGTTTTGCTGTTGCTGTGAATCAAGAACCCCTTAAACAAGCTTGTAAATTTAAAGGAAAGCTAAGTTAAATGTCTTTTGTTTATGGGGACTTCTAAAAGCATTTAATTTGTTAACCTGCAGCATGATTCTCAAGAGGAAAATATATCCTATTTCCTCCTGCTACATACAATTTCAAAACACAGCTAAGTTTTTAAGCAAAAAGCAATCATGATTTAGAGGTCTTAGTCTTCAATTTTGTGTCTTCAGCTCCATAAAACTACCAAAATATTTATTAATTTCTATGCACCCAGTATCAGTCCTTTTCCCAGATGGAACCCAGATTCTTGGTCTCTCACCCTCTACCACAAATCGGGTCAAATCCCTAGGTTAAAGCCTCTCCAGAGCAAGTCAGCTCACTGTGGTTCTCCCTGCACCTGAATTTTGTCCATTTCAGCTCTCATTGCTTCAACAGCAATCTAGAGTTTGAATTTTTAAATTTAATTCTTGCCCAATTGTTTTCATCACAAAGATTAGAATATCACAAGTTGTTGCATACTATTCAAAATCAGAATTTTGTCTTTGAATTTTTGGTCAAAGCAAATACGTGAAGAAAATTAAATGTTCAGTAAATTGGCCAATTAGAAAATACATAAACAAAACTTAAAGTTTCTCACATATTGTCAAAAAGCTATTTAGAAATTGTAAAGGAACTATGTCCATTAATAATAGCAAAAACTGAAAAATGCATAACCTGTGCATGTGTATGTAATGAGTAAAACAAATCTTACATATAGAACTTCTATAGAGAAAATGATAATGCTTCACCAAAACAAAGTAAGTAAGTGATCAAGAAAAGGTAGTACACTTTTGAATAGAATGATGAATAAAGGGCAAAGTGCCTTATCAGATGTTTAAATGCATCTAGATATAATGTGATTTAAACAGATATTACTAAGCCACATTTAAAATTTAGTATATTTACCTATTTAAGTATAACTAAGACAGAAACATGTCTAAATATATGTGAGTTAGATATGTGGTAAATGTGGTAAAATTAGGAAAGTAAAAATAAATTCTTCATAAATATTGTTTGACTTCTCTATTTTAACATTTTATATTTTAACCTTTATATTTCAAAATCCAAATGGACTGAGCCATGAATAGATGTTTCACATGGGAGAAAAACTACATTTATATAAATGTATACAGTTAAATATTCTCAATAGTTATTAAAATTTATAAATTAAGTTAATGACACCATTTATCACCTATCAATTTAGTTAAATTAAACACACATATAATACTATACATGCATGAGTGAGTGTGTGTGTGTGTGTGTGTGTGTGTGTGTGTGTGTGTTAAATGCTTGTAAGAATTTGGACAATTAAATATTATTACACACTCAATGAATATGTACATTTTTTAATCTATTTGAAAAGCAGTTTATATGTCAAGGGTCATTTTTAAAATATCTCTTTTACCTAATATCATAGGGAGCAGGGTAATTTTTAGGAATACTGCATGCAGTGCTGATTTTCCATATGCATCACATATTAGATAATACTTCCTAAAAACTTTTTAGTTCCTGACAGTAACAAACTGCCTAGTTCAGTGCTATATCTTCACTGCCTACTGCCTGGAACATTATAAGAGCTTAGTAAATGTTTTTCAATGAATGGAGTAAGTGACTCATATCCTTTCAATAAAATATTACACAGATATTTAGGATAATAATTGAAAAACTTAAATAATAGCACAAGTATATATTGTAGCAAAGAAGCCAAATATAAACTTTTATGTAGTTTTTGTGTATAGTATGGTTAAACTAAGTTAAAATATAACACATAAAACAATAATAGAAGAAATGATATTGATAAGCCTGACAGTGAAAGAACAATGGCAAGTTATTAATCATGAAAGACTGGGGAAGTCACAACCAAAATGGGCCTCAGTTTCCTCATCTGTTTGGTGTGTTTGATGTTATGCTATATAAAGTCGTATAGGGAAAGGTGAGTGAAAAAATATATATGAATGAAGAAGGAATTCATAGGGCCTGGACTCCATCTCAGGCCTGTCCGTGCTGATCGTGCTCGGCTGCCTCTCCAGTGGACTCTGAACTCTCTGCTTAGTGCCTATGGGAACGACAATGGAAGGATAAGACCCCCTCCGGACAGGGGAACCTTGAAGATCATATCCAGGTTACTCATCACCTAAGAGAAAACAGACACTAATCACCCCTGCCTCCGGACACTATCTATCAGAATGTAAGCACAGGTTTATCGGTTATTAACTGTTTGGAATGTAACTGCGGGCTGATTGATTATTGACTGTTTGAACACATAACACGGGAATGATGGGGTTATTGTAGTTGTATTTACCCTGCCTTTGTTTATGTAAGTCTCAAGGGAATTGAGGTGGTGGGTTTGGACACGTACACATGGGGTATAAAAGATTTTCACAAATGCTGGACAGGGTCCTTGGCTAAGAGGTGACTCTGCCTTGGGCCCGCCGGTGTAATAAACTGCACTCCACTATCTGCATTGTCCTTCTGAGTGAGTCTGTTTCCCGGAAAGCGTGGCTATAACATTTGGTGCATTGGCTGGGAAACTCCTCGCTTTGAGGAGACAGGTCTCATTTGAGGCCACCCCGAGGCTTTGTAGCTTGAATCTCCTAGAGGGGGGAAGGCGCCTCGCCCCTCTGGAAGGATTCTGCTTTTCAACGCCCGGACCTTTCACGTAAGCAGGTAGTGGACGGCAGCAGGGGAACTGAGCGCTCAGGTGAGGAGGAGCCCACCTAGCAGGGTGGAAGAGGGGGCCTGATCACCCCCCTGGGAGGGACTAGAAGGAGCGGGGACCCACAGGAGCCTGGAATAGGCAGGTGGCGATTGCTTGGTACACAGGTCGACGAGCGTGCTAAGGTTTAGGAAGGAAATTTGTGAAGGACATTTAGGAGGTGTGTCCACGCCGTCTCGGGGAAAATTATTACCAAGCAATCGCCAGGGGATTCTTAGGATAAGAAACTGGTCCTTGTATGCTCGTATTCTGCCCTCCCCCAGGAGGTGTCCTGTCTGCTGTGAAATTCTTGACCCCCTCAGAATTGTTAGGCTAGGAGGGGGATACAGAAGTGAGTATGAATTGGCTTTTCCGGAGATGGCCTGGGACATGGGATATTTAACCCATCTGTGTTTTCATTCGCACCTGATCAAGCCCACCAAGGCAGAATGGACTTTAAGGGAGAAACAGTCTCGGACCATGTGAAAAGGGACAAATGCACTGCTCCAGCTGTTGATAGCAGCAGGTTACCTGGTGTCGAAAAAGAAGGCACAATCTATAAAGAGGAGGTTAATGCTGCCTCTCGGGTATTCAGACAAAATCTTCTGGGTATTCAGCTGAAAGGCATGCTGCTCCTTGAACACCTGGGAGTGGACTTCACTGAAATGAACCAACCAGACACTTAAAGAGACTGACTGCTCCTGAGTGGACTTGCTTCTGACGGCTCTGCTCAGACTCAGGATGACCCCACAGTCCCAAGGCTATTCTCCATACGAAATTGTGTATGGGAGGCCTCCTCCCATAATGAAACAGGTGTCAACAAATTTGCCTCAGGTAAGGGAGGATAAGATTTCACAGCAGATGGAACTAGGTAAGGTCATAAATCGGGTAACTAAGTTTGTACAAGAAAGGGCACCGTTCCCCCTTGGGGAACAGATTCATGAGTTTACACTTGGTGACCAAGCATGGGTCAAAGATTGGGAACATGATTTGCTAGCCCTTTGGTGAAAGGGCCCTTATGTTATTCTAACTACCCCTACTGCAGTTAAAGTTGCAGGTATTATCCCTTGATCCATCACACCAGAGCAAAGAAGGCATACCACGCTGACCCGGAGGACGCCAAGTGGACCACCCAGAAGGACCCCACCGACCCACGGGAAACCAAGATCATTCTGAGGAGGAAGAAGAAAACGAGGTCCCAGATGAGCCCTCTACAGGATGGAGCTGGGTAAACGACTCCTGCTGCTCGGCCTCATCAACGCAATTCTGAACCTGACCACTGCTCCTGCACAGGACAACGTCTTCATCTCGTGGGCCACAACTCTGCCAACTGTTGGGTGTGTGGGGCTATGCCCCTGTCAGTAATGGACAGACTCCCCTGGTGGGTATCGCCACTCTGTTCCTCTCTCCAACCATAACCTTTCTTTGCTCTCCTGGTGTAAAAAGAAGCCATCAATGGGCCAGGGACATAGGGTTACATTTAACATGAACACCAGCCTTACAAAAGTAACAAAGGCTTATACCTCATATGTGAAAAATAAAAAGGAAAAGGGTTCTTTTACAAAAGGGGGACAGGCCTCCCGGTACCTTGAGCAATACTACTAGGTCTGGGATAAACATTTCTGGATGACTCCTGAGAAAGGACAGTTGATTACCCCTGCTACTATTTGCTGGGAACAAAAAGAACAGAAAGTTGGATTTGGAGACCACCCCCTAGACCCAAAAATAGTCAAAATATATGGGTTATTTGCCCCCTGAACAATGTAAACAAATCTTGAAAGTTACCTATCACCCCAATCAGTCTGTTCAGTGGCCTGTTTCCGACTGGAAATATAATCCTGGAATGTGCTGGGTAGCCCCCAATGGGACCCAGTGGCTCTGTGGGCTTAACTTATGGCCATGGTTACCAGTTGGCTGGGTGCGGCGTTGCACATTAGGATTTGCTTTCGCCCATGGCAGAATTAAGCCTAGCCTGCACCAGCCTCCAGTAAACCTACCTTATCTGCATGCAAGATGGACACGATCTGTGTTCCAATGGTATGACTATCTTGCTGCCTTGTTTGTACTCTCTGTAGGGACAACGGATATCATGGTTAAGGTAGAGGCCTTAACTAATTTCACTAAACAGGCCCTCTTAGACAGTACAAAAGCCATTCAAGCTTTGAACGAGGAACAAATTCAGATGAGGAAGGCACTAATTCAAAATAGGATGGCATTAGACATACTCACAGCAGCCCAAGGAGGGACTTGCACCGTAATTAAAGTTGAATGTTGTGTATATATCCCTGACCTGTCTGAAAATGTATCTACTGCCTTGAAGGATATGCAAAATCAAGTGAAAGCCATGTCTAATGAAAATATTCCCTTTTGGACTTCAGTTCTCTCCTGGGTAAAGAGAGACTGGTGGAAAACCATTGTAACTGTTGTTATAATAATCTTAACCATACTGCTCTGTGGGCCCTGCTTCCTATAATGTCTTGTGAATTTTGTAACCCAGAGGTTGATAGCATTCTCTCATACGGGTGGCAGGAGGGCTAAGGTACAATATATCTCAATAAATGATGCTTGTTATGGAAACTAAGAGCATCAAGAGGGGGGAATGAAGAAGGAATTCATAGGGCCTGGACTCCATCTCAGGCCTGTCCGTGCTGATCGTGCTCGGCTGCCTCTCCAGTGGACTCTGAACTCTCTGCTTAGTGCCTATGGGAACGACAATGGAAGGATAAGACCCCCTCCGGACAGGGGAACATTGAAGATCATATCCAGGTTATTCATCACCTAAGAGAAAACAGACACTAATCACCCCTGCCTCCGGACACTATCTATCAGAATGTAAGCACAGGTTTATCGGTTATTAACTGTTTGGAATGTAACTGCGGGCTGATTGATTATTGACTGTTTGAACACATAACACGGGAATGATGGGGTTATTGTAGTTGTATTTACCCTGCCTTTGTTTATGTAAGTCTCAAGGGAATTGAGGTGGTGGGTTTGGACACGTACACATGGGGTAGGTGGTGGGTTTGGACACGTACACATGGGGTATAAAAGATTTTCACAAATGCTGGACGGGGTCCTTGGCTAAGAGGTGACTCTGCCTTGGGCCCGCCGGTGTAATAAACTGCACTCCACTATCTGCATTGTCCTTCTGAGTGAGTCTGTTTCCCGGAAAGCGTGGCTATAACATGAAGACCATTTTACAAATCATGAACACCTTCACAAGTATTTAATAGAATTTTCGTTATTCACAGTGAGTTATGACCACCACTGATTACTGGTATTTATATGCTGTGAGCGATTGACTATTTCCTTTTTGGCTTAATGCTTTCCCTGGAAAAATATGAGCAAATATTTGTAAGAAAAAGATAGATAGATAGACTTATTTTTTAGTTTACCATCTTCTATTTTGCTCTTTAATGAAATTCATTATAAATTAGGTATGGCTGTATATAACAATGCATTTCAAATCTGGGTCAAAGTTAATCATAACCTTGTTCCAAGTTGACTTAGAGCAAATTGTTTTAAGGAGAACCTTACAGGTACTCAAACAACATTATGTCTCATAATCTGCATGTCACTAAATCCTCATCTCCAATATTATTTTAGGGGCCATTTTTGACAATAAAATATCCTGAGCAAAGCTACGGTGAATAGGACTCTACCTTTTTAACTCCTCAGTTATTCCAAAAGCAATATTTTCAGACACTGGTTGAGCTTCTTCCATTTATTTCTGGTCACTAATGATATTGAATATCATTTAACTGGCTTAATATATTTTACATTCATTTTTATATTTATTACTTTAAATAGTGATAGTCCATGGAATTAATATTAATTGAGCAGTTACTATGTGCTAAACACTTTTATAAACAATAAGGATAAGGTGTGAACCAAACTTTATCCAAAAAATAGTTTCTAACAATTACAAATCTCCATCTGAATAGATTTAATATTATTAAAATATAATATATTATGAATTCAGTTCTGTTCAGTTCAGTCGTTCAGTCGTGTCTGACTCTTTCTGACCCCATGAATTGCAGCATGCCAGGCCTCCCTGTCCATCACAAACTCCCAGAGTTTACTCAAACTCATGCCCATAGAGTTGGTGATGCCATCCAACTATCTCATCCTCTGTCATCCCCTTCTCCTCCTGCCCCCAATCCCTCCCAGTATCAGGGTCTTTTCCAGTGAGTCAACTCTTCACATAAATTGGCCAAAGTATTGGAGTTTCAGCTTCAGCATCACTCCTTCCAATGAACACCCAGGACTGATCTCCTTTAGGATGGACTGGTTGGATCTCCTTGCAGTCCAAGGAACTCTTAAGAGTCTCTCCAACACCAAAGTTCAAAACCATCAATTTTTCGGTGCTCAGCTTTCTTCACAGTCCAATTCTCACATCCATACATGACCACTGGAAAAACCATAGCCTTGACTAGATGGACCTTTGTTGGCAAAGTAATGCCTCTGCTTTTTAATATGCTACCTAGGTTGGTCATCACTTTCCTTCCAAGGAGTAAGCGTCTTTTAATTTTATGGCTGCAGTCACCATCTGCAATGATTTTGGAGCCCCCAAAAGTAAAGTCTGACACTGTTTCCACTGTTTCCCCATCTATTTCTCATGAGGTGATGGGACCAGATGCCATGATCTTAGTTTTCTGAATGTTGAGCTTTAAGTCAACTTTTTCACTCTCCTTTTTCACTTTCATCAAGGAGCTTTTTAGTTCCTCTTCACTTTCTGCCATAAGGGTGGTGTCACCTGCATATCTGAGGTTATTGACATTTCTCCCAGCAATCTTGATTCCACCTTGTGCTTCCTCCAGCCCAGCCTTTCTCATGATGTGCTCTGCATGTAAGTTAAATAAGCAGGGCGCTTCCCTCTGGTCCAGGCGGCAAGGAGAGGGAAGATGACGGCACGTGTGTGCTCGCGGGGCCCTTGCGCTCTTTCCTTCCCAAAAAATAAAAATAAATAAATAAATAAATAAGCAGGGTGACAATATACAGCCTTGATGTACTCCTTATCCTATTTGGAACCAGTCTGTTGTTCCATGTCCAGTTCTAACTGTTGCTTCCTGATCATATTATAAATTAGCTCCTATTATAATTAGCCACTATTATTATAAATCTAGCCATTCAAAATATGAAACTATAAAATTAAGGAAGCCTTTTGATCTTCTATTTAAATTTATAAATACAGACAGAAATACAAATAAGTTCAGTGGATGGATTACTCCCCAAATTATTATAGTTTTCACTCAACATTTGATGTTCTACACTACAGAGTTTATTGTTTATTACAATATAAAATTCATCTTCAGATCCAGAGGGCAGAGTAAAGCTGTATCCTCATCTACTGCCATAATATCTGGTACAGAACACGGCACATTGGTGTGTGCTCAGTAACATTACTTTGAAGAATAGATCAATTGTCATCTATTCAGCCCTCTTACCGATTTCAAATGTTGAGAATATGAAATTTAAAGACAAATTTAAAACAAAAGACCAATGGTTTGATCAATTCAAAAGCACAGATGCAACACTTGAGGAAGTGATTCCTGCATATATGCAAAGCACCAGTAGTTTCTTACATAGTTGGTCTATTTTCTGGTACCATAGTTACACCATATCATTTTGTCTGAATCTGAACAATATAGTCAGTCCAAGAACCTGGATTACAATTGGAATCTATAGGGAAGTAATCTGCCAAATAGATCAGAATACTTTTAGGTCCGTTATAAAGATATGACTGTATGTATATAATTATCTACATTAACATTTTTTCTTAGAACATATGTGGATAAACACTTTTTTAGAAATCAGTTGCATTAAACAATTTTTTTTTACATTTCTTATGATATAATGATAGACCAGCCCACAGTCTTGAGAGGGATAAATTATGAAAAGGAAAAACACCCTGCAAATAATTGACTAGCTCAGTTCATCCTATATTGAACTGTTCTCCACACTAACAAGATGGAGTAGAAATACCTTTGTCTTTTTATTTCCTCAGAATAGTGCTTCTGTGTTCAGGGGGATTTAGAAGAAGAGAAGCTCTTGGAATTACAAAGTCTTCAGGACAATGCTAGCATTTCTGTATTTTTGCCACCACCACAGTTTAGGCTTTTGGTTTACAGAAAGATCACTCACAGATGTTATGCAATAAATATCCATTGTATACCATATACTATCACCAGGAACACTTAACTCTATGCCTTAAGATGTTGTCCTTACTAGAATTTGCTCTTTAACAAGGTATATAGCCTCTGGGTCATAACACTTAACAGAAAAAAAAGGTAAGTAATTTGAATTTGTGTAACTTTAGATTCTCAATTCTGGCTCACCCAAGTAGATAAGGTGATGGCCATCTTAAACCATTTGACATTAATATCACATACACTTTGTCCCAGGAATTCTAATTATACACATATATCTGAAGGAACTCCTAGCACATGGGCAGGAAGGCATGTCCAAGAATATTGATAGCATCAATATTTTTTTCCAGCAAAAACATAAAGCTCCAAAAGTCCATTGACAGGAGAAGAAATAAACTGTGGTTTATTTGCACAGTGGAATATTATACAGTAGTAAAAATGAGTGGCCTACAGTTGTATGCAAAAATATGGATGAATCTTAGGAATTTAATGTTGAATAAGAAAGAGCTTATTTCTGCAGAATTCATTTAGTGTGATACCATACTTTACAAAGCTCAAAAGCAAGTAAAGCTTAATAGTACATTCTTTAGACACATGTATGTATGTAATAAAAATATAAAGGATAAAAATGATGGAATGATAAATCAAAATTTCATAGGAATCATTGTGTGGGGTGGAGTGGGGGACAGGGACTAAATGAGGGGGAGAAGATAAAAGTGGGTGAGAGTTATTAGCAATGAACTAAGATCTAATCTGGGTTGTTGGTTGTGATTATTCAGTATATCATGCTTTATTTTGTGTATATATTCCAAAACATATATTAAAGAGGAAAATAAATATTATTTTTATATATTCTCAGATATGGCTAAATCCTGTAAATGATCCAGTAAACATTATTCTCTAACATTTTAAGTAAAGTAGTCTTCTCTTTCACTTATTCATTTATTTACTCTCCTCTTACTGAAGAAGTAGAACAACTGTGCTAGTTACTAGGAATTCAGAGACAAAAAGATCATCAGTATCCTTGAAGAACTTACAATTTGATGGGAGAATTTTAACATGATCACTCTTCTCCATGAATAGGAAGGAAAAGTAAAATATTATATTAAAAGCTCCTAGCATAACATAAGTGCTTGAAATTATTAACTGTAATTCTTATTATTACTATTATTACTGTTACTTGAGCTGGGAAAAATAGCCTTGATGTCAGACACAGGGCACTTAATATTATTCAAGAGGTGTAGTTTCTTTCTTACTAACCTGATATGTACACAATAATGGACATTTTTTTTCATATGGCGCCTCTGAGTAAGCAAAACTTGAAAGGTAAGAGAACAAAGCAAACCAAATACTATTTAGTCTAAGCTCTACACCACACTTACTGTTCTCTTAATATTTATTCTCTTTATAAATGTTTGCCATTCACTCTAGTTTAATAATTCTAAGAATGCAATTTCCTCACAGAGTTGTACTTATCTTTAGGAAGTCAAAGATAGGAATAGTTTATGGACCAAATAGGGGAACTAAAAAGCAACATATGAAAATTTTACTCTGGTTAATGGGTCAAATGACTTCGAAAACCAAAAGCCCATATCTTAAGAAGCATTTGGGTAAATTTAAATGCCTTGTCAGATGGAGTGACTCATATATACATCAACTGATGATGCTTTAGTCTGGGATTAAAATCAGAAGTAAATACAACCTATTGAATAAGAATATATTAAAATGAAAAAGAAATTAAATGTATCAGACAAAGTTACCCATTTTTGTACAGCAGAGTAATCCTATTACTGTACAGGCAAATTTTGGAAGTAACTTATGGGACCTTCATTCATGTCCAAAATTATTATATTTATGTCTCAGTGGACAATACACAAAACCATAATAAACCAAGAGCTTAGATACTAGTTGTGCTACACAAGCCACATAGGTTTCAAATCAAATCCTCAACCAAGTAACTTTCACCACAGGAAATTCCAAAAATATCTCAACCAAATGGGTAATTAGAAAAGAGAAATAAACACAGCCCTTGGCAAAGATTTTCCCCATAAACAGAGCTCTGTAGGCACATTCCACACCAGGCCATCTACTGTTTCATGATGGTGAGTTAACACTTGAAACAAGTGACTAAATCCATTACAGACAGCAAGTCATTATTCAAGGCTCCTTCACAAAGTAAAATTCTAACCCAACTATGTGACCTCTAGCCTCTCTTTTACTGGAGTCAAGGTAAGAAAGGGCTCTTATTTCATCATTCCTATCTTTTGGCTTTACTTTTTACAAAAAGCCAAACAAAAGTGAAATAATCCCTCTAGTGGTCAAGTACATCAACAGCAAAGCATAGGCCAAGGTGGTCAAGCTAAAGTTGCCTGATTCTGATTTGGAAAAGAAAGCTCTCAGAACTGTAAGGTGAACAGTTTGGGAAATTCATGCTAGTAATTGTAGTTGCCAGATAAAATACAGATATCCAGTTAAATTTGAAGCATTGAAGTTTTAGGAGATAAGTATGATACATAAGTATTTGGGATATGCTTAATACTAAAGTATAATTTATTTGGGAGATATTCAAATATAACTAGGCATCCTGTATTTTATGTACCAATCTGGAAACCCTATTAATGGATTCCAGTGATTACAGTCTAACAGGGCACAAAATAGAAATACTGTGATCACCACACAGTGAATGAAAAATGGTACAAAACATAGCATGCAATGAATATGTCTACTCAGACATAATCAAAATTCACAGGATATTAGAATTAATTCAGTTAGAAAATATACTAAAATTTTGAGGGTTATAGCATAGGCTTGCATACTGAAATGTCTCATCATTTCTATTGCAAACACAGTCAGATGACTTTTCTTTTTTTCTGTTTAAAAATTTTATTTTGCAAAATTAACAGAGAAATACAAGTGCATTATTTTTTAAAGCTAGAAAATATAAACATAGAGAATACCCATTTTCTCACCACCTTAGAGAAGATAATACAGCTAACTTTTCAACATATAGCTATAAGCAAGTGCAATTACTTGCTTTTTCATTAAGGTACTCATTCTTTTATGCTCTATGCCAGATACTTTTTTTTTTTAAACATTGGGAATAGAGCAGTGAACAAAAGACTACCTACATGGAGCTTGCCTTTCAGTGAAAGAAGACAGAAAACAAACAAAAATATATCAGAGTCAGTGAATCAGAGAAAAATAAAGCTAAGTAAAGGAGATAATGTTGGAAGACAAGATGAGAAATGGTATTGCTTTGGGTAATGAAGGAAAACTGACCTCAGCGGGTTTGACTATAGAACTGAAAAATGCAAGGGAGCGGACATGTAGGGGGGAAAGTGAGTATTAGGGCGCTCAGACTAAATTCTGATTGCAGTCCAGAGGCAGGAGGAAGTCAGCATGGCCAAAGTCAAGGGACTGAAGGAACAAGTGGTAGAAAATGAAGTCACGAAGTGGGTGTTGGAAGCAGTCCTTGAAATCACAGGACTTTACACATAGAGAAATAAGCTATTGAATGATTTCAAAGTCTTCTCAGAATACCAACACTCTTCATTCAGTTCAATAGAATCTCTCCTGGTTCTGTGTGGCGGATGGTCTGCAGACAGGAGAGATGCAGGCAGAACTGTCAGGAGGCACTGCTACCTCTCAGACCAGAGATGACAAGGACCAGGATCAGGTGGAGGCTGGCTGGAGGAGAAGAGGTTGGATGTGAATATACTTTGAAGATAAAGTTAGAAGGAAAGAAGAAAAGAGACAATCTTTGCCCTTAAAGGTCTTTCTTTAAGAGATAACTGACACTTATTCAATATTCATATACCAAAACATATATACACTGAGCTAAACTCTTTACATGTCTAATATCACTAATCTTCTCAACAGTCCCATGAGAAAACTTAAGCTGAGAGAAGCTAAGGTGTTTGCTCAGGGTCATTGAATAAGTAAAACTGCAGTCCCATTTGGCTGCAACCAAACTATAAATCAACCATGCTCTATAGATATATACGAAGACAGATAAGATGTAGGTTCTCACTTCACACAGCCTGGGAAAGTTTTAGATTACCATATGAGACATAGCTAAATTATCATCGTAGGCAGTGTGTGTTTGACAGCCAGAGAAGTGGTCTTCACTGAAATGCTATGTGAGACCAGAAGAGTAGGAAAAGGGTGTGATTTAAAGTGCTTGGAGGAGGAGACATGGGGGAGGATGTACAAGTTGGGCCTGGAGGAAAGAGAGTGTTTGGACCAGGTGGAGAAGAGAAGGAGGATAAAAAGCAACAACAAAAATAGATCTTATTTAGAAATGGGTACCCACTCCAGTATTTTGGCCTAGAGAATTCCATGGACAGAGAAGCCTGGCAGGCTCCAGCCCAGGGGCTCCCAAAGAGTTGGACACAACTGAGTGACTTTCACTCACAGCTTGTGACATTTCTAGAACAGAGCTGGCCTAACTGACCTTAGCTAAAACTGCAGAAAATTGAAGCAGAATCCACACTATTAAAAATCTTTGCCATCTTAACCAGATTGTCTGATGAGCTCTTTTAAGCAGAAGCCAAATATAAACTGGTATTGACAAAGAGAATAGACAGAGCCAGAGAAACAAAACACCTTTTGCTTTTTCTTATCCAAGTACATATCACTTGACAGCCACTTTTCCCCATTGGAATTTATTGTTTTGGTTGACAGGCCATAGATGATGCCACAGTAATGCTAGTCATGTGTCAAAATCTACACACTAGAGCTCAGAGGTGTAACAAAAGTGAAGTGTTTTAATTTCTCTACAAAAGCACTAAGCTTCCTGCCAAGCACAGTTCTGGCATATGGCTGGGGGTGGGATGGGGGCAGAACGCTAAAATGACAATTAGAGGTGAATCATTGTTTTCTAGTCCAAAATGGTCTTTTATAATACAAAAGTTCCGTTCAGGAAGATATTCAGCTAATTCAAAGTTCAAACTATACATCAGGGCTGCCGTTCCTCTGTCAAACAGTCTGCCTTCCTCCTTCATGAGACAGTTTCTGGGAACGGAGTAAGTCTCGTGAACACCCCGGGAGTTGGAGCAGTGGGATCACCAATCCGACTCTGGTTGAGTTCCAGATGGAGAGGAGGTGTAGATAACATACCCCCAGCAACTTCATCTTGCCAGGTCTGTCTGTAGCTTCTGTCTTCACTACATCTGCTTCTGGAATGTTCAGCTTATGTAACTTGTGGTCTGCCCCTCCAGCATATGAGGTGGCTCTTGCCCTTCACCCCAAGTCTCCCATCTCAGCTCCTGAGTCCTCTGGGTCTCTTCTGCTTTCTCTGTCTACTCTCTACCTTGGCTGGTCACACTGCAGCCTCTGTTAGGTGGCTAACACAGTCCTCGCTGTGACAATGTCATTGGTTCTCCACAAGAACATATGAGAAATTCTGGATCTCTCTTCATGCTATCCAGCTAAGACAGTTTTTAAGAGAGGGAAGAGATCGCCAGCACTCTCTACTCAAACATGCACAATTATCATTATCATTTCCAACATGTGGGCTCTCCATGTTGGCCTTGGGGCTCCCTATGAAATGGTCTGCTATCTGAGAACCTAATAGAAAATGAGGGTTCAACCTATCTCTGCTTGCACACCCCCTTCTCAATCTTTCTGAGGTTTCTCTCATTCTTTGATAACCACCTCCAGAGTCTTTCTTTAAACAGCCTTAGTGTGGGATAGTTCATATGCCATAAAATTTACACATTTTAGGTTTATAGATCAATGCATTTTAGCAAATTTATACAGTTATACAACCATCACCATAATGCAGTTTTAGAACACTTGCATCATCCTTAAATGTTCCCTCCTACCCATATGTAGCAAATCCCTTACATGTAGCCAATCTTCCTGCCCACCCAGGTTCTAGCAGCCCCTGGTCTGCTTTCTGCTCTAGGAGAAAATAATTCCTCTTCTAGTATGTTGCCTCAGGTAATTAAGACCAGCTTTCCATCTAGCAGAATTAAAAATCAACATTATGTACATAATGTATGGCAAACAGATGAATGGCAATTTATATGAAAATTACCAGGTAGAAATCTAAGAAGACATGGGAACCCAATAAGGTAAGAACAGTTTGCTAAATCGCATTTACCTTGAGAGCATTTGTCCACATAAAGAGATAGCTATGAACAGAACAGGGGTTCTGTAGCTTTTCAGACTGATGACAACTAAAGTAAAAGTCAGCGCCTCCCTAAGGAGGCGTCCTGAGACACCACCACCCACATTTTAAATTGGGACTCTCAGGGGAAGAGTAAACTGGAAGTAAGCTAACACTCTTCTAGATTTGCAACCCAACCATGATAAGGAAGTTTAACTGTTGAGCTTGGAATACCAAGCTCAGCATTCAGAAATACTTTATCTATTGGAATTATCATACACACTGAAAAGTATGCTGAGTATGTTAAAATCCTTTAATCTTGAAAATATTTCAAAGGAATTGGTAACTATACAAAAGTAATAAGACAATTTTTAAAAATTTTTAGATTAATTAATCTATTTTAGCTGGAGGCTAATTGCTTTACAATATTTTGGTGATTTTTGACATACATTGACATCAATTAGCCTCAGGTGTACATGTGTCCCCAATCATGAACCCCCCTCACACCTCCCTCCCTTTCCCATCCCTCGGGGTTATCCCAGTGCACCGGCTGTGAGTGCCCTGTTTCATGCATAGAACTTGGACTGGATATGCATTTCATATATGGTAATATACATGTGTCAATGCTATTCTCTCAAATCATCCCACCCTCACCTTCTCCCACAGAGTCCAAAAGTCTGTTCTTTATATCCTTTGTTTTCTTGTATAAAGGGTCATCATAACCATCTTACTAAATTCCATATATATGCATTAATATACTGTATTGGTGTTTTTCTTTCTGATGCACTTTACTCTGTAGAATAGACCCAGTTTCATCTACCTCATTAGAACTGATTCAAATGCATTCTTTTTAATAGCTGAGTAATATTCCATTGTGTATATGTACCACAGCTTTCTTATCCATTCATCTGCTGATGGACATGTGGGTTGCTTCCATGTCCTGGCTATTGTAAACAGTGCTGTGATGAATATTGGGGTACACGTGTCTCTTTCAATTCTGGTTTCCTCGGTGTGTAGGCCCAGCAGTGGGATTGCTGGGTCATGTGGCAGTTCTATTTCCAGTTTTTTAAGGAATCTCCACACTGTTCTCCATAGTGGCTGTACTAATTTGCATTCCCACCAACAGTGTAAGAGGGTTCCCTTTTCTGCACACCCTCTCCAGCATTTATTATTTGTAGACATTTTGATAGCAGCCATTCTGAACCACGTGAGATGGTACCTCACTGTGGTTTTGATATGCATGTCTCTGATAATGAATGACGTTGAACATCTTTTCATGTGTTTGTTAGCCATCTGTATGTTTTCTTTGGAGAAATATCTGTTTAGGTTTATGGCCCACTTTTTTATTGGGTAATGTATTTTTCTGGAATTGAGCTGCTAGTATATTTTTGAGATTAATTCTTTCACAGTTGATTCATTTACTATTATTTTCTCCCATTCTGAAGGTTGTCTTTTCACCTTGCTTATAGTTTCCTTCATTGTGGAAAAACTTTTAAGTTTAACTAGGTCCCAATTTGTTTATTTTTACTTTTATTTCCATTACTCTGGGAGGTAGGTCATGGAGGATCTTGCTGTGATCTATGTCAGAGAATGTTTTGCCTCTGTTTTCCTCTAAGGAGTTTAGAGCTTCTGGTCTTACATTTAGATCTTTAATTCATTTTGAGATTATTTTTGTGTAAGGTGCTAGAAACTGTTCTTCAGTTCAGTTCAGTCACTCAGTCGTGTCCAACTCTTTGCAACCCCATGGACCACAGCACACCAGGACTCCCTGTCCATCACCAACTCCCAGAGTCCACCCAAACTCATATCCATTGAGTCAGTGATGCCATCGAAACATCTCATCCTCTGTCATCCCCTTCTCCTGCCTTCAATCTTTCCCAGCATCAGGGTTTTCTCAAATGAGTCAGCTCTTTGCATCAGGTGGCCAAAGTATTGGAATTTCAGCTTCAGCGTCAGTCCTTCCAATGAATATTCAGGATTGACTTCCTTTAGGATTTGCTGGTTTGATCTCCTTGCAGTCCAAGGGACTCTCAAGAGTCAACTCCAACACCACAGTTCAAAAGCATCGATTCTTCAGCGCTCAGCTTTCTTTATAGTTCAACTCTCACATCCATGTATAACTACCAGAAACTGTTCTAGATTTATTCTTTTACAAGTGGTTGATTAGTTTTCCCAGCACCACTTGTTAAAGAGATTATCTTTTCTCCATTGTATATTCTTGCCTCCTTTGTCAAAGATAAGGTGTCAATAGGTTCGTGGATTTATCTCTGGGCTTTCTATTTTGTTCCATTGATCTATACTTCGGTCTTTGTGCCAGTACCATACTGTCTTGATGACTATGGCTTTGTAGTAGAGCCTGAAGTCAAGCAGGTTGATTCCTCCAGTTCCATTCTTCTTTCTCAAGATTGCTTTGGCTACTCGAGGTTTATTGTGTTTCCATAAAAATTGTGAAATTATTTGTTCTAGTTCTCTGATAAATACCATTGGTAGCTTGATAGGGATTGTATTGAATCAATAGATTGCTTTGGGTAGTATACTCATTTTCACTATATTCATTCTTCCAACCAATGAACATGGTATGTTTCACCATCCATTTGTGGAATCTTCAATTTCTTTCATCAGTGTTTTATAGTTTTCTATATATAGGTCTTTTGTTTCTTTCTTTATTTATTTATTTCAATTTTATTTTTTGGCCACAAGGAATATGGGATCTTCCCTGACCAGGGATTGAACTCATGCCCCCTGTGTTGGAAGTGCAGAGTCTTAACCACTGGACCACCAGGGAAGTCCCAGTCTTTTGTTTCTTTTTAGTAGGTTTATTCCTAAGTATTTTATTCTTTTTGTCACAATGGTGAATGGGATTGTTTCCTTAATTTGTCTTTCTGTTTTCTCATGGTTAGTGTATAGGAATGCAAGAGATTTCTGTGTATTAATTTTATATCCTGCTACTTTATCATATTCATTGATTAGCTCTAGTAACTTTCTGGTGGTGTCATTAGGGTTTTCTATGTAAAGGATCATGTCATCTGCAAACTGAGAGATTTACTTCTTCTTTTCCAATCTGGATTCCTTTTATTACTTTTTCTCCTCTGATTGCTGTGGCTGAGACTTCCAAAACTATGTTTAATAGTAATGGTAAAAGTGGTCACCCTTTTCTTGTTCCTGATTTTAGAGGAAATGCTTCCAATCTTTCACCATTGAGGATAATGTTTTTTGTGAGTTTGTTGTATATGGTTTTTATTATGTGAGGTATGTTCCTTTTATTCCAGGTTTATGGAGTTTTTATCATAAATGAAGGCTGAGTTTTGTCAAAGCTTTTTCTGCCTCTAGTGAGATAATCATATGCTTTTTATCTTTCAATTTGTTCATGTGGTGTATTACATTGATTGATTTGTGGATATTGAAGAATCCTTGCATTCCTGGGATAAAGCCCACTTAGCCATGATGTATGATCATTTTAATATGTTGTTGGATTCTGTTTGCTAGAATTTTGTTAAGGATTTTTGCATCTATGTTCATCAGTGATATTAGTTTTCTTTTTTTGTGGCGTCTTTGTCTGGTTTTGGTATTAGGGTGATGGTAGTCTCATAGAATGAGTTTGGAAGTTTACCTTCATCTGCAATTTTCTGGAAGAGTTTGAGTAGGATAGGTGTTACCTCTTCTCTAAATTTTTGGTAGAATTCAGCTGAAGCCGTCTGTTCTTGGGCTTTTGTTTGCTGGAAGATTTCTGATTACCATTTCAATTTGCGTACTTGTGATGGTTCTGTTAAGATTTTTTGTTTCTTCCTGGTTCAGTTTTGGAAGGTTATACTTTTCTAAGAACTTATCCATTTCTTCCAAGTTGTCCATTTTATTGGCACATAGTTGCTGGTAGTAGTCTCTTATGATCCTTTGTATTTCTGTGTTGTCTGCTATGATTTCTCCATTTTCATTTCTAATTTTGTTGATTTGATTCTTCACTGTTTTTTTCTTGATGAGTCTGACTAATGGTTTGTCTATTTTATTTATCTTCTCAAAGAACCATCTTTTAGTTTTGCTGATTTTTGAAATAGTCCCCATTGTTTTTTTATCATTTGTTCCTGCTCTAATTTTTATAATTTCTTTCCTTCCACTAACCCTGAGGTTCTTCATTTCTTCTTTATCTAGTTCCTTTAGGTATAAACTTAAGTTAATTATTTGATGTTTCTGAGGTAAGCTGGTATTGCTATGAACCTTCCTCTTAGCACTGTTTTTACGGAATCCCGTGGGTTTGGGGTTGTGGAGTTTTCATTTTAATTTGTTTCTATGCATATTTTGATTTCCTTTTGATTTCTTCCATGATTTTTTGGTTATTCAGAAGCATGTTGTTTAGCTTCCTTGTGTTTGTATTTTAATAGTTTATTTCCTGTAGTTGACATCTAAACTTACACATTGTGATCGGAAAAGATGCTTGAAATGATTTCAACTTTTTTTAATTTATGAAGCCTAAATTTATGGCCCCGGATGTCATCTATCCTGGGGAATGTTCCATGTGCACGTGAGAAAAAGGTGAAATTCATTGTTTTGAGGTGAATGGCCCTATAGATAGCAGTTAGGTCTAACTGGTCCATTGAATCATTCAAAGTTTCCTTGCTAATTTTCTGTTTGGTTGATCTACCATAGGCGTGAGTGGGGTATTAAAGTCTCCCACTATTATTATATTACTGTTAACTTCCCCTTTCATACTTGTTAGCATTTGCCTTATGTACTGAGGTACTCCTATGTTTGGTGTGTATATATTTATAATTGTTATATCTTCTTCTTGGATTGATCCTTTGATCATTATGTAGTGTCCTTCTTTGTCTCTTTTCATGGTGTTTATTTTAAAGTATATTTTACCTGATATGAGTATTGCTACTTCTGTTTTCTTTTGGTCTCCATTTACATGATATAACTCTTTTCAGCCCTTCACTTTCAGTCTGTATGTGTCCCTTGGTTTGAGGTGAGTCTCTTGTAGACAGCGTATATAAGGGTCTTGTTTTTGTATCCATTCAGCCAGTTTTTGTCTTTTTGTTGGAGCATTCAAACCATTTACATTTAAGGTAATTACTGATAAGTATGATCCCATTGCCATTTACTTTGCTGTTTTGGGTTCAAATTTATAAATCTTTTCTGTGTTTCCTGTCTAGAGAAGATCCTTTAGCATTTGTTGAAGAGCTGATTTCGTGGTGCTGGATTCTCTCAGCTTTTGCTTGTCTGTAAAGCTTCTTATTTCTCCTTTATATCTGAATGAGATCGTTGCTGGCTACAGTAATCTGAGTTGTAGGTTTATCTCTTTCATCACTTTAAGTATGTCCTGCTATTTCCTTCTGGCATGAAGAGTTTCTATTGAATGATCAGCTGTTATCCTTATGGGGATCCCCTTGTGTGTATTTGTTGTTTTTCCCTTGCTGCTTTTAATATTTGTTCTTTGTGTTTCACATTTGCTAGTTTGATTAATTTGTGTCTTGTGGTGTTTCACCTTGGGTTTGTCCTGTTTGAGAGTCTCTGGGTTTCTTGGACTTGGGTGGCTATTTCCCTGCCCATTTTAGGGAAGTTTTCAACTATTATCTCCTCAAGTATTTTCTCACGCCTTTTCTTTTTCTCTTTTTATCTGGGACACCTACGATTTAAATGTTGGGGCATTTAACATTGTCCCAGAGGTCTCTGAGGTTGTCCTCATTTCTTTCAATCATTTTTTCCTCTCTGCGTCATTTATTTCCACCATTCTATCTTCCACCTCATTTATTCTCCTTCTACCTCAGTTATTCTACTTTTGGCTCCCTCCAGAATGCATTTGATTTCATTTATTGCCTTATTCATTATTGATTGACTCCTTTTACTTCCTCTAGGTCCTTGTTAAACATTTCTTGCATCTTCTCAATCCTTGTCTCTAGTCTATTTATTTGTGACTCTATTTTGATTTCAAGATTTTGAATCATCTGTACTATCATTATTCTGAATTATTTTTCAGGTAGACTCCCTAGCTCCTCCTCTTTTGCTTGGTTTGGTGGACATTTATCATGTTCCTTTTCCTGCTGAATATTTCTCTGCCTTTTCATTTTCTTTAGATTTCTGTGTTTGGGGTACCTGTTCTGTAGGCTGGCAGTTCATGGTTCCTGTTTATTGTGGAGCCTGCTCCCCATGGGTTCAATTGGACTAGTGGCTTGTCAAGGTTTCCTGGTTGGAGGAACTTGCATCTATGTTCTGATGGGTGGAGATGGATCTCTTCTTTCTGGAGTGCAATGAAATGTCCAGTGATGAGTTCTCTGGTGTCTATGGGTTTGGTATGGCTTTGGGCAGCCTGTCTCTTAATGCTTGGGGCTGTGTTCCTTCTTTGCTGAAGAATTAGCATGGTAATTCTTGCTCTGGAACTTGTTGGCTCTTGAGTGGAGCTTGGTTTCAGTGTAGGTATGAAGGCTTTTGGTTGAGGCCTATTAATGGTCCCTGGAATCAGAAGTTCTCTGACGTTCTCTAGTTTGGGAGTTAAGCCTCCTGTCTCTGACTTTCAGCATTAATCTTACAGTAGCCTCAAGACTTCTCCTTCCATATAGCGCAGATGATAAAACATCTAGGTTAATGGTGAAACAATTCTATCCAGAGAGGTTCACAGAGTTACAGGAAGACGAGGAGAGAGGAGGGAGATAGACGTGATCAGGAGGAGAAGAGGGGGAGTCAAAATGGAGAAGACAATCTAGCCAGTAATCAATTCCCTAAGTGCTCTCCACAGTCTGGAACACCCAGAGAGGAGGAGGGAGATAGAGGTAACCAAGAGGAGAAGAGGGGAAGTCAAAAGGGAAGAGAGCAGTCTAGCCAGTAATCAGTTCCCTAAGTGTTCTCTGCAGCCCAGAACACCTAGAGAGATTCACAGAGTTAAGTAGAGAAGAAAAGGGGGAGGAAATAGAGGTGACCTGGGGAAGAAAAGAGAGAGTCACAAGGGGAGAGAGCAGTCAAGCCAGTAATCATATCCCTAAGTAAAAATGGATACTGAAGATTAGATTCTTAAAGGCACAAAATTGATAACAAATACCAGAAAGCAAATATTAAAAATCTAGAGTAGAGGTTAGACTCTCAATTAAGCAATATTAAAAATACAAAACAAAATCAACCACAAATATTAAAAAATATATAATATGAAATTTGCTTTTGAGGTACCATTACATGCCAGTCGGGATGGCTGCTATCCAAAAGCCTACAAGCAATAAATCCTGGAGAGGGTGTGGGGAAAAGGGAACCCTCTTACACTGTTGGTGGGAATGCAAACTAGTATAGCCACAATGGAGAACAGTGTGGAGATTCCTTAAAAAACTGGAAATATAACTGCCATATGACCCAGCAATCCCACTCCTGGGCATACACACCAAGGAAACCAGATCTGAAAGAGACACTTGTACCCCAATGTTCATCACAGCACTGTTTATAACACCCAGGACATGGAAGTAACCTAGATGCCCATCAGCAGACGAATGGATAAGGAAGCTGTGGTACATATACACCATGGAATATTACTCAGTCATTAAAAAGAATTCATTTGAATCATTTCTAATGAGATGAATGAAACTGGAGCCCATTATACAGAGTGAAGTAAACCAGAAAGATAAAGATCCATACAGTATACTAACACATATACATGAAATTTTAAAAGATGGTAACAATAACCCTACATGCAAAACCGAAAAAGAGACACAGAAGTCCAGTCCATGTTCATGTTCTAACTGTTAGTTCCTGACCTGATACAGGTTTCTCAAGAGACAGGTCAGGTGGTCTGGTACTCCCATCTCTTTCAGAATTTTTCACAGTTTACTGTGATCCACACAGTCAAAGTCTTTGGCATAGTCAATAAAGCAGAAATAGATGTTTTTCTGGAAATCTCTTGCTTTTTCAATGATCCAGTGGATATTGGCAATTTGATCTCTGGTTCCTCTACCTTTTCTAAAACCGGCTTGAACATCTGGAAGTTCTCGGTTCATGTATTGCTGAAGCCTGGCTTGCAGAATTTTATGCATTACTTTATTAGCGTGTGAGATGAGTGCAATTTTGCGGTAGCTTGAGCATTCTTTGAGATTGCCTTTCTTAGGGATTGGAAAGAAAATTGACCTTTTCCAGTCTTGTGGCCACTGCTGAGTTTTCCAAATTTGCTGGCATATTGAGTGCAGCACTTTCACAGCATCATCTTTCAGGATTTGAAATAGCTCAACTGGAATTCCATCACCTCCACTAGCTTTGTTCGTAATGATGTTTTCTAAGGCCCACTTGACTTCACATTACAGGATGTCTGGCTCTAGGTTAATGATCACACAATTGTGATTATCTGGGTCATGAAGATCTTTTTTGTACAGTTCTTCTGTGTATTCTTGCCACCTCTTCATAATATCTTCTGGTTCTGTTAGGTCCATACCATTTCTGTCCTTTATTGTGCCCATCTTTGCATGAAATGTTCCCTTGGTATCTCTAATTTTCTTGAAGAAATCTCTAGTCTTTCCCATTCAATTGTTTTCCTCTATTTCTTTGCATTGATCACTGAGGAAGGCTTTCTTATCTCTCTTGGCTATTCTCTGGAACTCTGCATTCAAATGGAAATATCTTTCCTTTTCTCCTTTGCTTTTCGCTTCTCTTCATTTCACAGCTATTTGCTAGGCCTCCTCAGACAACCATTTTGCCTTTTTGCATTTCTTTTCCATGGGGATGGTCTTGATCCCTGTCTCCTGTACAGTGTTACAAACCTCCATCCATAGTTCATCAGGCACTCTGTCCATCAGATCTAGTCCCTTAAATCTATTTCTCACTTCCACTGTATAATCATAAGGGATTTGATTTAGGTCATCTCTGAATGGTCTAGTGGTTATCCCTACTTTCTTCAGTTTAGGTCTTAATTTGGCAATAAGGAGTTCATGATCTGAGCCACAGTCAGCTCCCAGTCTTGTTTTTGCTGACTGTATAGAGCTTCTCCATCTTTGGCTGAGAATAATATATCAATCTGATTTTGGTGTTGACCATTTGGTGATGTCCATGTGTACAGTCTTCTCTTGTGTTGTTGGAAGAGGGTGTTTGCTATGACCTGTGTGCTCTCTTGGCAAAACTTTATTAGCCTTTGCCCTGCTTCATTCTGTACTCCAGGGCCAATTTGCCTCTTACTCCACGTGTTTCTTGACTTCCTACTTTTGCATTCCAGTCCCCTATAATGAAAAGGACATCTTTTGGGGGTATTAGTTCTAAAAGGTCTTCATGAAACCGTTCAACTTCATCTTCTTCTGCGTTACTGGTTGGGGCATAGGCTTAGATTACTGTGATATTGAATGGTTTGCCTTGAAAACGAACAGAGATCATTCTGTCGTTTTTTTTTGTTTGTTTTGTTTTGTTTTTTTTTTTTTTTTTTTTTTAATTTTTTTATTTTTCAGTGGGTTTTGTTATACATTGATGTGAATCAGCCATAGAGTTACACGAATTCCCCATCCCGGTCTCCCATCCCACCTCCCTCTCCACCCGATTCCTCTGGATCTTCCCAGCCCAACAGGCCCGAGCACTTGACTCATGCCTCCCACCTGGGCTGGTGGTCTGTTTCACCACAGAAAATATACATGCTGTTCTTTCGAAACATCCCACCCTCCCCTTCTCCCACAGAGTTCAAAAGTCTGTTCTGTACTTCTGCGTCTCTTCTTCTGCTCTGCATATAGGGCCATTGTTACCATCTTTCTAAATTCCGTATATATGTGTTAGTATACTGTAATGTTCTTTATCTTTCTGGCTCACCTCACTCTGTATAATGGGCTCCAGTTTCATCCATCTCATTAGAACTGATTCGAATGAATTCTTTTTAACGGCTGAGTAATATTCCATGGTGTATATGTACCATAGCTTCCTTATCCATTCATCTGCTGATGGGCATCTAGGTTGTTTCCATGTCCTGGCTATTATAAACAGTGCTGCGATGAACATTGGGGTGCACATGTTTCTTTCAGATCTAGATTCCTCAGTGTGTATGCCCAGAAGTGGTATTGCTGGGTCATATGGCAGTTCTATTTCCAGTTTTTTAAGAAATCTCCACACTGTTTTCCATAGTGGCTGTACTAGTTTGCATTCCCACCAACAGTGTAAGAGGGTTCCCTTTTCTCCACACCCTCTCCAGCATTTATTGCTTGTAGACTTTTGGATAGCAGCCATCCTGACTGGCGTGTAATGGTACCTCATTGTGGTTTTGATTTGCATTTCTCTGATGATGAGTGATGTGGAGCATCTTTTCATGTGTTTGTTAGCCATCTGTATGTCTTCTTTGGAGAAATGTCTGTTTAGTTCTTTGGCCCATTTTTTGATTGGGTCATTTATTTTTCTGGAATTGAGCTTCAGGAGTTGCTTGTATATTTTTGAGATTAATCCTTTGTCTGTTTCCTCATTTGCTATTATTTTCTCCCAATCTGAGGGCTGTCTTTTCACCTTACTTATAGTTTCCTTTGTTGTGCAAAAGCTTTTAATTTTCATTAGGTCCCATTTGTTTATTTTTGCTTTTATTTCCAATATTCTGGGAGGTGGGTCATAGAAGATCTTGCTGTGATTTATGTCAGAGAGTGTTTTGCCTATGTTCTCCTCTAGGAGTTTTATAGTTTCTGGTCTTACGTTTAGATCTTTAATCCATTTTGAGTTTATTTTTGTGTATGGTGTTAGAAAGTGTTCTAGTTTCATTCTTTTACAAGTGGCTGACCAGTTTTCCCAGCACCACTTGTTAAAGAGATTGTCTTTTTTCCATTGTATATCCTTGCCTCCTTTGTCAAAGATAAGGTGTCCATAGGTTCGTGGATTTATCTCTGGGCTTTCTATTCTGTTCCATTGATCTATATTTCTGTCTTTGTGCCAGTACCATACTGTCTTGATGACTGTGGCTTTGTAGTAGAGTCTGAGGTCAGGCAGGTTGATTCCTCCAGTTCCATTCTTCTTTCTCAAGATTACTTTGGCTATTCGAGGTTTTTTGTATTTCCATACAAATTGTGAAATTATTTGTTCTAGTTCTGAGTATATCTACCTAAAGAAACAAAAGACCTATACACAGAAAACTATAAAACATTGATGAAAGAAATCAAAGAGGACACAAACAGATGGAGAAACATACCGTGTTCATGGATTGGAAGAATCAATATTGTCAAAATGGCTATTCTACCCAAAGCAATCTATAGATTCAATGCAATCCCTATCAAGCTACCAACGGTATTTTTCACAGAACTAGAACAAATAATTTCACAATTTGTATGGAAATACAAAAAACCTCGAATAGCCATTCTGTCGTTTTTGAGATTGCATCCAAGTACTGCATTTCGAACTCTTGTTGACTGTGATGCCTACTCCATTTCTTCTAAGGGATTCCTGCCCACAGTAGTAGATATAATGGTCATCTGAATTAAATTCACCCATTCCAGTCCATTTTAGTTCGCTGATTCCTAGAATGTCAACTTTCACTCTTGCTATCTCCCGTTTGACCACTTCCAATTTGCCTTGATTCGTGGACCTAACATTCCAGGTTGCTATGCAATATTGCTCTTTACAGCATCGGACCTTGCTTCTATCACCAATCCCATCCACAACTGGCCGTTGTTTTTGCTTTGGCTCCATCCCTTCATTCTTTCTGGAGTTATTTCTCCACTAATCTCTAGTAGCATATTGGGCACCTACAGACTTGGGGAGTTCCTCTTTCAGTATCCTATCATTTTGCCTTCTCATATATTCATGGGGTTCTCAAGGCAAGAATACTGAAGTGGTTTGCCATTCCCTTCTCCACTGGACCACGTTCTGTCAGATCTCTCCACCATGACCTGACTGTCTTGGGTGGCCCCACACGGCTTGGCTAATTTCATTGAGTTAGACAAGACTGTGGTCCTGTGATCAGATTGGCTAGTTTTCTGTGATTATGGTTTTAGTGTGTCTGCCCTCTGATGCCCTCTCACAACCCCTATCGTCTTACTTGGGTTTCTCTTAACTTGGGCGTGGAGTATCTCTTCACGGCTGCTCCAGCAAAGTGCAGCCGCTGCTCCTTACCTTGGACGAGGGGTATCTTATCACGGCCGCCCCTCCTGAACATGGAGTAGCTCCTCTCAAGGTCTATAGGCCCCCTGTAATGCTTAGTCAATGTTATCTGGAGTAGCTCCTCTCAAGGTCTATAGGTCCCCTGTAATGCTTAGTCAATGTTAACTACAGGGTTTTAATCTGTTGCACCTGTCACTTTCAGGGCAGTTCCCTCCTCTTTGTTTATTTTGACTTCCTCTGTTTGCAAGTCTCTTCAGTGTCTAATTCCCACCCTGACATAAGAGGGTGAAGGTGGTCGCTTATTTAGGCTCACTTGTTCAGTTGTGCTGTGAAGAGGGAGGTACACGCATACAAACATAACTGGCTTGTGTTAGTGTTCACAGAATATGAACCACACTGGGTTTGCCACAGCCCAAGGCAACATGTGCTTACCAGATCTACACCGCTTAGGCCCAGGGTGCTCTGCAAGGCACTGTCCCAAGTGGGCCCTGAATTTCATGCACTTTCCAGGTCCAAGCCGCTCTGATTCTCAGGTACTCCACAAGGGCACAGACTCGGTTGTGAGTGCATTTTGTGCCCTTCCTAGGTCCCAGCAGCTCAGGCGGCCAGGTGCTTGGCAAGCGCACTGTCCCAGGTGGACCATGCTCCTTAATCACCTCCCCGGTCCTGGCTGCTCAGTTTCCTGGGTGTGCCGCGAGAGCACCATCTAAGTTGTAGTGTGTCTCTCTGGGGAGCTGATCTCAGGCTGTGACCCTCGTGCATATGTCGACCTTCTAGGACTCAGGAAGACGTGGTTAGCAGCTGGGAGCCTTCTCACAGTTTGGTGGAAGGTGCTGGTCTCTGGGGCCAAGTTTGCAGCAGCCCTTGCCTTTGAGCTCTGTCACATGCCTGCCTCTCTGCCTCTGGAAAGGGAGAGGGGCCTGTACACAGTCAGCTAGCTCTCCCTTGGTGTTTGCTCAATCCTTTGTTCTGTGATCGGGCCAGGCTGCGTGATAGAACCTTTAATGGGAAAGTTCTCATTTTTTTTTCTCTCTGGCGATCCCACCATTTGGGTTGCTACCTCATGTTAGCTCCCTTCAGATTGTCCTCAGGGCATTCAGGCCCGGTCCTTACCCTAAGCACCGATTATGCAGCCGGCGCCTCCCTGTCCAGCCTCTGCTGGCTGGTGGCCAACGCAAGCCTTTGGGCTACTTCTCCACTGACAATTGCAGGTAAGCACATATTTTGTGGGGTTTTTTGTTTTTGTTTTTTTGTCTCCCAGTTATGTTGCCCTCTGAGATTCCAAAACTCCCTACAGACCCGCCTGTAAGAGGGTTTCCTACTATTTGGAAACTTCTCCTTCACGACTCCCTCACCAGGATGGGTCTCTGACCCTAACTCTTGTTTCTCTTTTTGTCTTTTGTATTTTGTCCTACCTCCTTTTGAAGAGAATGGGCTGCCTTTCTGGGTGCCTGCTGTCCTTCACCACCATTCAGAAGTTGTTTTGTGGAAGTTGCTCAGCATTCAAATGATCTTTTGATGAATTTGTGGGGGAGAAAGTGGTCTCCCTGTCCTATTCCTCTGCCATCTTCTAAGACAATTTTTTTTTTTTTTTTTTTTTAATATTATTTTATTAGTTGGAGGCCAATCACTTTACAACATTTCAGTGGGTTTTGTCATACATTGACATGAATCAGCCATATAGTTACATGTATTCCCCATCCCGATCCCCCCTCCCACCTCCCTCCCCACCCGACTCCTCAGGGTCCTCCCAGTGCACCAGGCCCGAGCACCTGACTCATGTATCCCACCTGGGCTGGTGGTCCGTTTCACCATAGATAATATACATGCTGTTCTTTCAAAACATCCCACCCTCACGTTCTCCCCCAGAGTTCAAAAGTCTGTTCTGTATTTCTGTGTCTCTTTTTCTGTTTTGCATATAGGGTTATCGCCACCATCTATCTAAATTCCGTATATATGTGTTAGTATACTGTAATGTTCTTTATCTTTCTGACTTACTTCACTCTGTATAATGGGCTCCAGTTTCATCCATCTCATTAGAACTGATTCAAATGAATTCTTTTTAACGGCTGAGTAATATTCCATGGTGTATATGTACCACAGCTTCCTTATCCATTCATCTGCTGATGGGCATCTAGGTTGCTTCCATGTCCTGGCTATTATAAACAGTGCTGCGATGAACATTGGGGTGCACGTGTCTCTTTCAGATCTGGATTCCTCAGTGTGTATGCCCAGAAGTGGTATTGCTGGGTCATATGGCAGTTCTATTTCCAGTTTTTTAAGAAATCTCCACACTGTTTTCCATAGTGGCTGTACTAGTTTGCATTCCCACCAACAGTGTAAGAGGGTTCCCTTTTCTCCACACCCTCTCCAGCATTTATTGCTTGTAGACTTTTGGATAGCAGCCATCCTGACTGGCGTGTAATGGTACCTCATTGTGGTTTTGATTTGCATTTCTCTGATGATGAGTGATGTTGAGCATCTTTTCATGTGTTTGTTAGCCATCTGTATGTCTTCTTTGGAGAAATGTCTGTTTAGTTCTTTGGCCCATTTTTTGATTGGGTCGTTTATTTTTCTGGAATTGAGCTTCAGGAGTTGCTTGTATATTTTTGAGATTAATCCTTTGTCTGTTTCCTCATTTGTTATTATTTTCTCCCAATCTGAGGGCTGTCTTTTCACCTTACTTATAGTTTCCTTTGTTGTGCAAAAGCTTTTAATTTTCATTAAGTCCCATTTGTTTATTTTTGCTTTTATTTCCAATATTCTGGGAGGTGGGTCATAGAAGATCTTGCTGTGATTTATGTCGGAGAGTGTTTTGCCTATGTTCTCCTCTAGGAGTTTTATAGTTTCTGGTCTTACATTTAGATCTTTAATCCATTTTGAGTTTATTTTTGTGTATGGTGTTAGGAAGTGTTCTAGTTTCATTCTTTTACAAGTGGTTAACCAGTTTTCCCAGCACCACTTGTTAAAGAGATTGTCTTTTTTCCATTGTATATCCTTGCCTCCTTTGTCAAAGATAAGCTGTCCATAGGTTCGTGGATTTATCTCTGGGCTTTCTATTCTGTTCCATTGATCTATATTTCTGTCTTTGTGCCAGTACCATACTGTCTTGATGACTGTGGCTTTGTAGTAGAGTCTGAAGTCAGGCAGGTTGATTCCTCCAGTTCCATTCTTCTTTCTCAAGATTACTTTGGCTATTCGAGGTTTTTTGTATTTCCATACAAATTGTGAAATTATTTGTTCTAATTCTGTGAAAAATACCGTTGGTAGCTTGATAGGGATTGCATTGAATCTATAGATTGCTTTGGGTAGAATAGCCATTTTGACAATATTGATTCTTCCAATCCATGAACACGGTATGTTTCTCCAACTGTTTGTGTCCTCTTTGATTTCTTTCATCAGTGTTTTATAGTTTTCTATGTATAGGTCTTTTGTTTCTTTAGGTAGATATACTCCTAAGTATTTTATTCTTTTTGTTGCAATGGTGAATGGTATTGTTTCCTTAATTTCTCTTTCTGTTTTTTCATTGTTAGTGTATAGGAATGCAAGGGATTTCTGTGTGTTAATTTTATATCCTGCAACTTTACTATATTCATTAATTAGCTCTAGTAATTTTCTGGTAGAGTCTTTAGGGTTTTCTATGTAGAGGATCATGTCATCTGCAAACAGCGAGAGTTTCACTTCTTCTTTTCCTATCTGGATTCCTTTTATGTCTTTTTCTGCTCTGATTGCTGTGGCCAAAACTTCCAACACTATGTTGAATAGTAGTGGTGAGAGTGGGCATCCTTGTCTTGTTCCTGATTTCAGAGGAAATGCTTTCAATTTTTCACCATTGAGGGTGATGCTTGCTGTGGGTTTGTCATATATAGCTTTTATTATGTTGAGGTATGTTCCTTCTATTCCTGCTTTCTGGAGAGTTTTAATCATAAATGAGTGTTGAATTTTGTCAAAGGCTTTCTCTGCATCTATTGAGATAATCATATGTTTTTTATCTTTCAATTTGTTAATGTGGTGTATTACGTTGATCGATTTGCGGATATTAAAGAATCCTTGCATTCCTGGGATAAAGCCCACTTGGTCATGGTGTATGATTTTTTTAATATGTTGTTGGATTCTGTTTGCTAGAATTTTGTTAAGGATTTTTGCATCTATGTTCATCAGTGATATTGGCCTGTAGTTTTCTTTTTTTGTGGCATCTTTGTCTGGTTTTGGAATTAGGGTGATGGTGGCCTCATAGAATGAGTTTGGAAGTTTACCTTCTTCTGCAATTTTCTGGAAGAGTTTGAGTAAGATAGGTGTTAGCTCTTCTCTAAATTTTTGGTAGAATTCAGCTGTGAAGCCATCTGGTCCTGGGCTTTTGTTTGCTGGAAGATTTCTGATTACAGTTTCGATTTCCTTGCTTGTGATGGCTCTGTTAAGATCTTCTATTTCTTCCTGGTTCAGTTTTGGAAAGTTATACTTTTCTAAGAATTTGTCCATTTCATCCAAGTTGTCCATTTTATTGGCATAGAGCTGCTGGTAGTAGTCTCTTATGATCCTTTGTATTTCAGTGTTGTCTGTTGTGATCTCACCCTTTTCATTTCTTATTTTGTTAATTTGGTTCTTCTCTCTTTGTTTCTTAATGAGTCTTGCTAATGGTTTGTCAATTTTGTTTATTTTTTCAAAAAACCAGCTTTTAGCTTTGTTGATTTTTGCTATGGTCTCTTTAGTTTCTTTTGCATTTATTTCTGCCCTAATTTTTAAGATTTCTTTCCTTCTGCTAACCCTGGGGTTCTTCATTTCTTCCTTCTCTAATTGTTTTAGGTGTAGAGTTAGGTTATTTATTTGGCTTTTTTCTTGTTTCTTGATGTGTGCCTGTAATGCTATGAACCTTCCCCTTAGCACTGCTTTTACAGTGTCCCATAGGTTTTGGGTTGTTGTGTTTTCATTTTCATTTATTTCTATACATACTTTGATTTCTTTTTTGATTTCTTCTATGATTTGTTGGTTATTCAGAAGCGTGTTATTTAGCCTCCATATGTTGGAATTTTTAACAATTTTTTTCCTGTAATTGAGATCTAATCTTACTGCACTGTGGTCAGAAAAGATGACTGGAATGATTTCAATTTTTTTGAATTTTCCAAGACCAGATTTATGGCCCAGGATGTGATCTATTCTGGAGAAGGTTCCGTGTGCACTTGAGAAAAAGGTGAAGTTGATTGTTTTGGGGTGAAATGTCCTATAGATATCAATTAGGTCTAGCTGGTCCATTGTATCATTTAAGGTTTGTGTTTCCTTGTTGATTTTCTGTTTAGTTGATCTATCCATGGTTGTGAGTGGGGTATTAAAGTCTCCCACTATTATTGTGTTACTATTAATTTCCTCTTTCATACTCGTTAGTGTTTGCCGTACATATTGCGGTGCTCCTATGTTGGGTGCATATATATTTATAATTGTTATATCTTCTTCTTGGATTGATCCTTTGATCATTATGTAGTGACCTTCTTTGTCTCTTTTCACATCCTTTATTTGAAAGTCTATTTTATCTGATATGAGTATTGCGACTCCTGCTTTCTTTTGGTCTCCGTTTGCGTGAAATATTTTTTTCCAGCCCTTCACTTTGAGTCTGTATGTGTCCCTTGTTTTGAGGTGGGTCTCTTGTAGACAGCATATATAGGGGTCTTGTTTTTGTATCCATTCAGCCAATCTTTGTCTTTTGGTTGGGGCATTCAACCCATTTACATTTAAGGTAATTATTGATAGGTGTGGTCCCGTTGTCATTTACTTTGTTGTTTTGGGTTCACGTTTATACAACCTTTCTGCATTTCCTGTCTAGAGAAGATCCTTTAGCATTTGTTGAAGAGCTGGTTTGGTGGTGCTGAATTCTCTCAGCTTTTGCTTGTCTGTAAAGCTTTTGAATTCTCCTTCATATCTGAATGAGATCCTTGCTGGGTACAGTAATCTAGGTTGTAGGTTATTCTCTTTCATTACTTTCAGTATGTCCTGCCATTCCCTTCTGGCCTGGAGGGTTTCTATTGATAGATCAGCTGTTATCCTTATAGGAATCCCTTTGTGTGTTATTTGTTGTTTCTCCCTTGCTGCTTTTAGTATTTGTTCTTTGTGTTTGATCTTTGTTAATTTGATTAATATGTGTCTTGGGGTGTTTCGCCTTGGGTTTATCCTGTTTGGGACTCTCTGGGTTTCTTGGACTTGGGTGGCTATTTCCTTCCCCATTTTAGGGAAGTTTTCAGCTATTATCTCCTCGAGTATTTTCTCATGGCCTTTCTTTTTGTCTTCTTCTTCTGGAACTCCTATGATTCGAATGTTGGGGCGTTTCACATTGTCCCAGAGGTCCCTGAGGTTGTCCTCATTTCTTTTGATCCTTTTTTCTTTTTTCCTCTCTGCTTCATTTATTTCCACCATTTTATCTTCTACCTCACTTATTCTATCTTCTGTCTCCGTTATTCTACTCTTGGTTCCCTCCAGAGTGTTTTTGATCTCATTCATTGCATTATTCATTTTCAATTGACTCTTTTTTATTTCTTCTAGATCTTTATTAAACATTTCTTGCATCTTTTCAATCTTTGTCTCCAGGCTATTTATCTGTACCTCCATTTTGCTTTCAAGATTTTGGATCATTTTTATTATCATTATTCTAAATTCTTTTTCAGGTAGATTCCCTATCTCCTCCTCTTTTGTTTGACTTGGTGGGCCCTTTTCATGTTCCTTTACCTGTTGGGTATTTCTCTGCCTTTTCATCTTGTTTAGATTGCTGTGTCTGGAGTGGGCTTTCTGTATTCTGGAGGTCTGTGGTTCCTTTTTATTGTGGAGGTTTTACCCAGTGGGTGGGGTTAGACGATTGGCTTGTCAAGGTTTCCTGATTAGCGAAGCTTGCGTCAGTGTTCTGGTGTGCAGATCTTGATTTCTTCTCTTTGGATAGCAATGGAGTGCCCAGTAATGAGTTTTGAGATGGGTCTATGTGTTAGGTGTGACCTTGGGCAGTCTGTATGTTGACGTTCAGGGCAATGTTCCTGCGTTGCTGGAGAATTTGCGTGGTATGTCGTGCTCTAGAACTTATTGGCTCTTGGGTGGTGGTTGGTTTCGTTGCAGGTATGGAGGCTTTTGTAGGGTCACTTATTACTTAAAGATTCATGTAGTCAGGAGTTTTCTGGTGTTCTCAGGTTTTGGGCTTAAGTCTCCTGCTTCTGGATTTCAGTTTTATTCTTCCTATAGTCTCAGGACTTCTCCAACTATACAGCACTGATAATAAAACTTCTATGTTAATGGTGGAAAGTTTCTCCCCCGTTAGGGATACCCAGAGAGGTTCACCGAGTTACATGGAGAAGAGGAGAGGGAGGAGGGAGATAGAGATGGGCAGGAGGAGAAAGAGGGGGACTCAAGAGGAGAGAGACAGATCTACGAAGTTGTCTGATCCCAGAGTGTTCTCCGTAGCCCAGACACCCACAAAGATTCACAGAATTGGATTGGGAAGAGAAGGGGGAAGGAGGAAATAGAGGTGTTCTGAGGTAGAAAACAAAGTCAAGATTGGGAGAGAATAATCAACACACTCGTGAATAAAAATGGGAGCTGAATATTGGATTCTTAAATGTTCACAATTTATATCATATACTGAAAAACAAAAATTAAAAATCTAGAGTAGAGGTTAGACTCTTAAAAATACTATATTAAAAACAAAAACCAAAACACACAAAAGAAATTTTAGAAATATATATGAAGTTTGGTATAAAAATAGGGCTTCTCTTCTTTTTTTTTTTTTTTTTTTTCTTCCCTTTCTCTTTCTTCTGTAAGGTTATAGTGGATTGAAAATGAAAATTAAGGCGTAGTAAAAGGAGTGCTAGAGGGCTTTAAAAGAAATAAGAGAAAAAGAAAAAGAAAATAGAAGAGAAGAAAAAAGAAAAGAAAAAAAGAAGAAAAAAAAAAAAGAAAAAAGAATGAGAAAAAAAATTGTTTTGCGTAATTAAAAAAAATCGTAAAAATCTATGAAAATGAAAGTTAAGGAGTAATGGGGGAGTAATAAGGAATTTTTAAAGGAAAATAAAAGAGAACCAAGAAAAAAGAAAGAAAAAAAAAATTTTTTTTTTCCTTACTTAAAAAAAAAAAAAGAAAAGAAAAAAAGAAAAAAAAAAAAAAAAAAGAAAAAGAAAAAATATATCTAGGAGTTTCCCTGGAGCTGTTGCGGTCAGTGTGGGTTCGGCTCAGCTTCAGATAGCTCCTCGTTCCAGCTTACACTTCTCGATATCTACAGGCCCTTCCGGTGTAGTCAGTCCGTGGTTTCTTCAGGGATTTTAATCTGTTACACCGGTCCCTTTGTTTATTTGGGTTCTGTTGCCGGTCTCTCTTCCGCGCCTAATTTCCGCCCTGACACACGGGGCGGAGGTGGATTCTTATTCAGGTAGCTAGTTCCGTCGCGCTGCGGCGAGGGGCTGTGCGGGGAGGGACCGGCGCTCCCGGGAGAGGCTTGCGCTGTTTTCTCGGTCTGCGCTGCTCAGGCTCCGGGCTGCTCCGTCTGAAGCGCGCGCCACGCTGCGCGCGGCTCCAGCCCTCGGGCGATTCACAAAAGCGCGGCACACAAAGCCGGGCCCGCGCTCCGTCCCCACGCCGCCCGAGCGGCCCAGGCAGCCAGGCGCTTGACGGGCGCTCTCTCCCCGGGTGCGGCGCGTCCTCTGCCCCGCGCGGTCCCAGTCTCAGTCCCCGCCGGCGCCAGTCGGGAGCGCGCGCCCTCTGCCCTCCGTGTCCCCAGCCGCAGTTCGCGCCCGCGCCCTCCGTCTCGCCACGACCCTCCCGGCGGGCTTCGGCCGCCCGGAATCTCGGTCCCTTTGTTCTGCGAACAGCCGGCAGTGTGTTCGGGCCGGTTAATTTTCTGTCTCTTTTGCTGTCCCACAGTTCAAGTTGGCAACTCACAAAAGCTCCCTCTGATTGTCCTCAGGGTGCTCAGGCCCGGATCCAGCCCCAAGTAAAGCCGCCCGCTCCTCTCCGTTCCGTCCCCACTTGCTGGTGGCGGATGCGGGCGTCTGGGGTACTTTTCTGCTGGGAGTTGCTTTTAGGCTCTTAATCTGTGGGTTTTATTTATTGTATCCCTCCCAGTCAGATTCAAACTCTTGAGATTCCAACACTTCCCCCAGGCCCGCCAGAGCGAGGGTTTCCCGGTGTCTGGGAACGTCCTCTATTAAGTCCCTTCCCGGGACGGATCTCCGTCCTTAGCTCTTTTGTTTCGCTTTTTATCTTTTATATTTTGTCCTACCTCCTTTCGAAGACAATGGGCTGCTTTTCTGGGCGCCTGATGACCTCAGCTAGCGATCAGAAGTTGTTTTGTGAAGTTTGCTCTGCGTTCAGTTATTTTTTTGATGAATTTCTAGGAGAGAAAGTGGTCTCTCCGTCCTACTCCTCCGCCATCTTGGCTCCTCCCCCCTAAGACAATTTTTTAAAAGAACAAATTAACTCTTCTAGAACAGAAAATTGAAGTTTAAATCCCTATTCTGTATTTTATCAGTGGTTTTGACAACCTTTCACAATTTCTTATCCTTTCCTTCTCCCTATTCTTCTATCACTTACTCTCCCCCAACTTTACTAAGATATGTAATCTACAAACAAAACGGTCAAAGATATTGGTATCTCATCAATAAATTTGTCTCAATTCATCCTACCCTCAAGAGAACATCATTGCCATATATACACTACCATGTGTAAAACAGATAGTGGGGGGAAGCTGCTGTATAGCACAGGGAACTCAGCTCAGTGCTCTGTGATGACTTAGAGGAATGGAATGGGAGAGGGCTGAGAAGGGTACTCAAGAGGTGGGGGGGGGCAGGGGCGGAATATATGTATACATATAGTTGATTTGAAAAGACCCTGATGCTGGGAAAGATTGAGGGTAGGAGGAGAAGGGGACAACAGAGGATGAGATGATTGGATGACCTCACCGACTCGATGGACATGAGTTTGGGTAAACTCCGGGAGTTGGTGATGGACAGGGAGGCCTGGCGTGCTGCGATTCATGGGGTTGCAAAGAGTAGGACACGACTGAGCAACTGAACTGAACTGAGCTGATAGTTGATTCACTTAGTTGAATAACAGAAACTGACACAGCTTTGTAAAGCAATTATATTCCAATAAGAAAATCTCATGATAATAAAGAATAAATACCATCTGTCTTACCCATATGAACAAAAGTTTTTATCTGAACATAGCTTTTATTCAGTGGGTTATTAATGCACTCCCTAGAAATTTATACCCAAATTCTTTATTGGAAGTAAATAAAGTAACCTACCTCAAAATTAGGAACAAATTCTGCTTTCATGAGGATGCATTCTGCTGCATGTCATAAAAATCCATCTTGAGCTAGCTTAAACATACAAGAAAATCATCCTAACAACATTGTGCTTTCATCAAATCTAAGTACAGATTTGCTACATGACTTCAGAATAAAACTTGATAAATGGATACCATCTTATTGTTTCTCTCAGTCTCTCTTCCTCCCTCCTGTATTTGCTTCTCTCAGGTTTTTGGCTCCATTTCCATCCACAGAGAAAGAATGACTTCATATTCCCATAGCCCAGATCTATCACCCCTATCTTCTGTAGTCATGGGGCAAAGATTATACTATTCCCAGAAGGAAGAGAGATGGGAAAACAAAATATTAGCTGTTCATGATTGAGACAACACCAGTTAAATCATATAAGGTTCATCTCTAGGTTATGTAAGTATGACAAAAGAATAAATAAAACTTGATATGAATTTTTCTCTCTGTGTATGTGTTGTAGTTCACAGTAAAACAAAAAAGGTTAAAACATCAAAAGAACAAATGGAGTCCTTAACATATAAGGAAGTTTCATACACAAAATTTTAAAACATAAAAGTAAACAGAAAATCACAATAGGAACTGCACAAAAAAGAAACAGAGTCAGTAAACAGTTCAAAATATGCTCACCCTTACTAGCAATCGAAATATGCAACTTTTTAAATTTCCCAGCAGTCCAGTGATTAGAACTGTACGCTTTTACCCCCATAGGTCCAGGTTTGATCCCTGGTCAGGGAACAAAGATCCCATAAGTCACACAGCACAGTGAAACAAAATATACAATTTTTAAAGAGGGTTTTTCCCATCACCCAATTAGTAAAAATCGTGGAGACTGATTACAGCCAGGGTTTATAAGTATATGAAGAAATTGACTTCCAAATATAATTACTAGAATGTAAGCTAGTCATATTAATGGACAATTTGGTAGTTTTGATTAAAAGTAATTAATTATTAGGGTTTCCCTAGTGACTCAGTGATAAAGTATACACCTGCCATTGCAAGAGACCCAGGTTTAATCCATGGGTTGAGAAAATTCCCTGGAGAAAGAAATGGCAACCCACTCCAGTTATTATTGTCTGGGAAATCCCACAGACAGAGGAGACTGGTGGGCTACAGTTCACAGGGGTTGCAAGGAGTCAGACACGACTTAGCAACTGAATGAATTAATTATTTATCAAAATATTTAAAGTGTATACCTTTTGAACCAGCAACTGTGATTAAAAATTCAAAGCCTGCTATTTAACTACCCACAGGAAAATAGTTAAATAAATTTTATGATACCATATTATGATGCTACTCTGCAGCAATTCCAAAAGATGAAATGCATTTTTATTCATCAGCATGAAAAGATCAAGAAATCATACTCTTAGATGTAAAACATAAGTTGCCAAATAATAATTTTCTATTTTTATTGAAAACCAAAATTATTAACACCTTAAGATAGGACAGGTAAAAAGAAGGTACCTTTAAAACAAGAATTATAACCAAATGGTAGTAAAGTAAATTACAAGGCCTGGGGCAGGTATAAGGATTAGAAATATTTCAGAGGGCCAGGTGCAGTAAAAAGTCAAAAGTCTGGAAACAATGAAAACAAGACAGCACTGAGGGAGTCAGTGCTTCATCGCCATTAAGGATATGCTGAAGGCCTAGGAGCCCAGATAACACAATTAAGTGCCTGGAATTTAGAAAATCTTATGTCTCTGAAATTGAACACAGAAATGGAAATAACTTGTTATTTTCAGTAGGGGGATTATGAATGCATTTGTGCTCTGATCCTTGTGAAGACATGAAAAGGAGAAAAAAAGCTCATGAGCTGCTCACATACAGAAAAGAACATTTATTCTGAGTACATTTGTGACAAAACAATGCAGCTCAACCATGTGGAATAATAACATACTGTGCTGTGATATCTCTGTGACCCCTCAAGAGACACTAAACTCTGAATTTTTGGCTTCCTCCTTGCTGACCACAGTTGAACATGAAAACAAAAAGTTCTACTGAGCAAATGCCTCACATTACAAACTTAGAGAAATGCATCGACTCTCAAAACATACTGATTTCAAAGAATTCATGCTCAATAACCAGATGAAACAGAATTGCGATGCCAATGAAAACTGATGCAACAAATTTTACTTTAAATAAAGAAAGAGAGAATGGAATTCCCATATCCAAAAGAAATTCTTCTATTTAAATCAGTTACTGTTGCTTTCTCATGTGCTAGCTTACTTAGTTGTCAGTTCTAATTTATCAATGCCAATAATTTATCAACCTATAAATTTGAATCTTAAGCATAGGAATGTAACATATATCAGGATAAAAGAATATTAAAAACCCTCAATAAAACAGCAGTTGCATTTTGTCCCATTGCATTTTGCTGTAAATGTACATAAAAAATAAGATGTACTCTGATTTCTATTAAAAGAATAAATTATTTCTACTCATGTATAGACAATGCAATAAACCACCATAGTTCCCAACAATATATTTAAGTGCTTCATCAAATCTATGGAATTAGCTGCTTTTCTTCTATTATTTCTTTTTTTCATATCTCTTGCCACTGAGATACAAGGCAAGGCACTTTTTGAAACTATACTGCTACTGCTAAGTCACTTCAGTCCTGTCTGACAATTTGCAACCCCATGGACCATAGTCCACGAGGCTGCTCTGTCCATGGGATTCTCCAGGCAAGAATACTGGAGGGGGTTGCCATTTCCTCCTCCAGAGGATCTTCCTGATCCAGGAATTGAATCTGCATCTCTTATATCTCCTGCGTTGGCAGGGGGTTTCTTTAACACTAGCACCGACAGTATAGAACAAAGAAAAAATTTCTGTCACATCCTTTCTTAAATACCCTGCAGCATTTCCCTTCTCTTCCCTCTTTCTTTATAACCAAACTTAAAATTCCACTCAGTGCAATTGAGAAGCATTCTTCATATAATTATTAAACTAGTAGATTGATATTATAAAAACATGTAAATGTAGAAATGAATATGTTATGTAGCATAAGAAACATGTTGCAGAAAGCTCAGTTCAGTTCAGTTACTCAGTCGTGTCTGACTCTTTGCGACCCCATGAACCACAGCACGCCAGGCCTCCCTGTCCATCACCAACTCCTGGAGACCACCCAAGCCCATATCCATTGAGTCAGTGATGGCATCCAACCACCTCATCCTCTGTCATCCCCTTCTCCTCCTGCCCTCAACCTTTCCCAGCATCAGGGTCTTTTCCAATGAGTCAGCTCTACGCATCAGGTGGCCAAAGTATTGGAGTTTCAGCTTCAACATCAGTCCTACCAATGAACACCCAGGACTGATCTCTTTGAGGACTGACTGGTTGGATCTCCTTGCAGTCCAAGGGACTCTTAAGAGTCTTCTCCAACACCACAGTTCAAAAGTATCAATTTTATTGGGGTTCACATGGCAAGAGAAAGGGATCCAGGCTGATCTCAATGTGTGGCCCCACAATTAGAGTCTCTCTCCCATTCCTCTGCTTCTATATGAGCAAGAACAAATGACATGTGAATATATGTAACAATTATCCTTTCATAATTTCACATTTGCTATACAACCTAACTTACAAATCAGGTTTTATTCTCTTGCTTTAATGAAACTTATAGATTCATAACTGTAGTATGAAATGTGTTCTTTTGTTGCTTTTATTCTTGTCATAGTACATATATATTTTTCTAAGAATTCTTTATTTACTCTTCATTCATCATGCCACAAGTCAAATAAAAAAAGATTTATAACCAGGAGATTGTAATCTTAATACAATAAATTTAAATGCAAAAACAAAAGCATCAATTTTTCTGCACTCAACTTTCTTTATAGTCCAACTTTCACATCCATACATGACTACTGGAAAAAGCATAGCCTTGACTAGACAGATCTTTGTTGATGAAGTAATGACTCTGCTCTTTAATATACTGTCTAGGTTGGTCATAACTTTCCTTCCAAGGTATAAGCATCTTTTAATTTCATGGCTGCAATCACCATCTGCAGTGATTTCAGAGCCCAAAAAGTAACGTCTGACACTGTTTCCACTGTTTCCCCATCTATCTGCCATGAAGTGATGGGACCGGATGCCATGAACTTAGTTTTCTGAATGTTGAGCTTTAAGCCAACTTTTTCACTCTCCTCTTTAACTTTCATCAAGAGACTTTAGTTCTTCTTCACTTTCTGCCATAAAGGGTGGTGTCATCTGCATATCTGAAGTTATTGATATTTCTCCCAACAATCTTGATTCCAGCCTGTGCTTCTTCCAGCCCAGCGTTTCTCATGATGTACTGTGCATGTAAGTTAAATAAGCAGGGTGACGATATACAGCCTTGACGTACTCCTTTTCCTATTTGGAACCAGTCTGTTCAGTATGTTTGGTACTGTTTAGTCTGAACAGTATGTTACAGAAAAAAATGTAGATAAAAATAAGCCCACCCAGAATGTCAGTATCTGAATCATTATTTATATTTTATACTTTTTCCCTCATTCTTGTAAATTTTCACATACAAAACAGAAGTGTACTTTGTGTATTTTTTAAGTTTTCTATTATTTAAAAATACATCATGAGCATTTTAGTCTGTTTAATTAAATAGATGGCACAATATTCCACTATATAGATATATCATAATTAATTTGATCATTACCTTTTGAATTCAATTACATCAATTGTATTATAAATAATGCTGAAGTAGACATCATTTTGGACTTCCCTCATAACTCAGTGGTAAAGAATTCATCTTCCAGTGCAGGAGACACAGGAGATGGGAGTTCAATCCTTAGGTCAGGAAGATCCACTGGAGGAAGAAATGGCAATTCACTATAGTATTGTTGCCTGGGAAATTCCGTGGACAGAGGAGCCTGGTGGACTACAATCTATGGGGTTGCAAAGAGTTGTGAACACAAATGCACACAAACACCATTTTAAATAAATCTTGTGTATATTTTATAAACACAACGTCCTAAAAGTGGAACAACTGGATTAAAGGGATGAATATTTTTAATATTTCTGAAACTTATCAGAAATCTTGCTCCAGAGAAAGCATGTACTAAAATAAGCAGACCCAAGCAGTTCAGAGAGCACAAAACTTTCTTCACCTTCCTGGGACTGGGCATTATAAGTTTTAAAACTTTATGACAACTCAATAATCAAAATATGGTTTTGATTAAAACACTTTTATAATAAAGTATTTAATGATATTTTTCTTTATCTATAAGAATACATTACATATTTGCCTTAGCTTTTGTCATAATTTGTCCTTTTCATAATTGGTGACTCTTATTTTGCTTGGACATAGGAAATGGCAACCCACTCCAATATTCTTGCCTAGAGAATCTTATGAACAGTGGAGCCCAGTGGGCTGCTGTCCATAGGGTCACACAGAGTCAGACATGACTGAAGCGACTTCACATGCATGCATGCATTGTAGAAGGAAATGGCAACTCACTCCAGTATTCTTGCCTGGAGAATCCCAGGGACAGGGTCGCCTGGTGGGCTGCTGTCTATGGGTCGCATAGACTCGGACACAACTGAAGTGACTTAGCAGTAGCGTTTTAATGTACAGAAATATTTAATTTTATGTAGTTCACATTTTTTATGTGCTCCTATTATTTCAAAGAAGTTCTTGCACACCACATCAAATTAATATATGCTATTATGCTATTAATGTTTTAAACCAACATTAATTAATACAGAAGAAAATCTGAAACCTGTAAGGAATTTATTGGGGTCAAAGGACTATGACTGACAACTATTACTTATGCAAAACCTAAATGTTTTAAATATAGCATTTTAGTTTCTTTCTAAACAAAAATTGTCACTTATTTTGAATTTCACATTGTCTAAAATGCCAAAAAAAAATACCGTTTAGAAGACACAATCATGTTCTACCTCAGAAACTACAACAAGGTTTTGGAACTTTTTGAAAATTTCAGTTATCTCAAATTTAGTTGCACTGAACTCCATTTGTTTTGTCCTTACCAACTGAGAAGAAACCATTTCAGTCAAATTAATATTAGGAATATTTTGTCTGATAATATCTAAATACTGACAGTGTCAAATAAAATGAAGAAGAAAAAGTGAAAGTGTTAGTCACTCAGTTGTGTCTGACTCTTTGCCCATGGACGGTAGCCTGCCAGGCTCCTCTGTCCATGGAATTCTCCAGGCAAGAATACTGGAGTGGGTAGTCATTCCCTTCTCTGGGGGAGCTTCTGGACCCAGGGATTGAACTCAGTTCACCTGCATTGCAGGCAGACTCTTTACTGTCTGAGCCACCAGGGAGGTTCATCAAATAATGTATCAGTAGGAAAATATTGATAGTGATGTTCACAAAGGAGCCTTGAGGAGAAACGTGCTAGAGAACATTTGAAGAAAAAGGCTGAAGCAAAATACAAAAGCAGTTATTTTCGTTACTGGAAGTTATTTTCATTAATGGAAGTTATTTCATTAGTGGAAGCACATATATGTGCTCTAATTAGACATCTACTCTGTATTCATTCTTTGTATTCCTAAGAAATTACCACAGGGGAACAAGAGACTTTGGCAAACTCCTCTGCTGCAATACAATTCCTTGTCCTGGATGAATTGCAACAGTTTTGCTTTTGAATATATTGGTGAAATAATAAGAAAGTGAGATCTCCAATAACTAGAGAGAAAAACAAAACATAAAGGCAAATTTGCATTTCCCTGGGAAAATGACAGCTCTAGAATTGGCTATATGGTCTAAATACCCGTCTTCAAACCTAAGACTTCCAAATGTGGTCAGGACCCCACAAGGGGGAAAGGACCTGCTCAAGGTTACCCATTGCTACTTGCCCTAGCAAAAAAAATTGCATATACATTTCTCTCCACTGCCTGGGTTTGCCTCTCACTGCCTCCAGCATAGCTTGTAGCCCTTTTGATTTTTTTTAAATGAAACTGGAGAATATTCATTCTTGGCCAGAAGATTCCATTTGAGTCTTTTAAATTCAGTCTCCATTTTAATGTCTTCTTTGTCTTTCAAAATATAGTCTATTTTATCACCGATCTCTTGAATTTCTTTTACTGAAATAACTCCATGTCTATTGGAGTTATACTTTTGAATCAGTTGAGGATCCTGGATGATATTTTTCTTTTTACATCAAACTTTTTTTCACTTGCTTTGCATACTATCAATCATGTTATTCCTGGGAGTCTTGTCCAGCCTGCATGAGGGAGCATAGCATAGAGTACTCTTTGGTTTACCACATAACCTAGTTTTTTTAAGAAGAAAAAGCCAAAGATATCCAGCTACTGAAGATCGGAAAACTGCAATAATACTTAATACATTATTTTTATTTTCAATGAAAGTGAATTTATTGAATTCACTTTTAATAAATTGAAAAACTATTTATAGAGCACATAAAACAAAGTGGCATATTAAAAAATGTAGGCTCATTTGGTGCAAACTGAAATATTCAGCCATTATAATTATGTCTTTACAAACTAAAACATTTGGATGACTGAAGTTAATTTATAATTTTTATTTTGGGGTTTGTTTTCTATTTTTTTTTTTTTTAATTTTTTTTATTTTAATTGGAGACTAATTACTTTACAATATTGTAGTGGTTTTACCATAGATTCACATAAATCAGCCATGGGTGTACATGTGTTACCCATCCTGAGCCCCGCTTCCACCACCCTCCCCATCCCATCCCTCTGGGTCTTCCCAGTGCACCAGACCTGAACACCCTGTCTCATGCATCAAACCTGGATAGGTGATCTGTTTCACATATTATAATATACATGTTTCAGTGCTTTTCTCTCAAATCATCCCATCCTTGCCTTCTCTCACAGAATCCACAGGACTGTTCTATTCATCTGTGTCTCTTTTGCTGTCTCACATATAAGGTTGTCGTTACCATCTTTCTAAATTCCATATATATGTGTTAGTATACTGTATTGGTGTTCTTTCTGGCTTACTTCACTCTGTATACAGGCTCCAATTTCATCCACCTCATTAGAACTGATTCAAATGTATTCTTTTTAATGACTGAGTAATATTCCACTGTGTATATATACCACGGTTTTCTTATCCATTCATCTCCTGATGGGCATCTAGGTTGCTTTGTCTTGGCTATTATAAACAGTACTGTGATGAACATTGGGGTACACATGTCTCTTTCAATTCTGGTTTCCTCAGAATCCCAGCAGTGGGATTGCTGGGTCATATGGCAGTTCTATTTCCAGTTTTTTAAAAGAATCTCCACACTGTTGTCCACAGTGGCTGTACTAGTTTGCATTCCCACCAACAGTGTAAGAGAGTTCCCTTTTCTCCACACCCTCTCCAGCATTTATTGCTTGTAGACTTTTGGATAGCAGTCATTCTGACAGGCATGAAATGGTAACTCATTGTGGTTTTGATTTGTATTTCTCTGATAATGAGTGGTGTTGAGCATCTTTTTATGTGTTTGTTAGTCATCAGTATGTCTTCATTGGAGAAATGTCTGCTTAGTTCTTTGGCCCACTTTTTGACTGGGTCATTATCTGGAATTGAGCTGCAGTTGTTGCTTGTATATTTTTGATATCAATTTTTTGTCAGTTGTTTCATTTGCTATTATTTTCTCCCATTCTGAAGGCTGTCTTTTCACTTTGCTTATAGTTTCCTTCGTTGTGCAAAAGCTTTTAAGTTTAATTAGGTCTCATTTGTTTATTTTTGCTTTTATTTCCATTATTCTGGGAGGTGAGTCATAGAGGATCCTGCTGTGATTTATGTCAGAGAGTGTTTTGTCTATATTTTCCTCTAGGAGTTTTATAGTTTCTGGTCTTACATTTAGATCTATAATCCATTTTGTGTTTATTTTTGTGTATGGTGTTAAAAAGTGTTCTAATTTCATTCTTTTATAAGTGGTTGACCAGTTTTCCCAGCACCACTTGTTAAAGAGATTATCTTTTCTCCATTGTATATTCTTGCCTCCTTTGTCAAAGACAAGGTGTCCATAAGTGCATGGATTTATCTCTGGGCTTTCTATTTTGTTCCATTGATCTATATTTCTGTCTTTGTGCCAGTACCATACTGTCTTAATGACTGTATCTTTGTAGTATAGCCTGAAGTCAGGCAGGTTGTGTCCTCCAGTTCCATTCTTCTTCCTCAAGACTGCTCTGGATATTCGTGGGGTTTTTTGTATTTCCATACAAATTGTGAAATTATTTGTTCTAGTTCTCTGAAAAATACCATTGGTAGTTTGATAGGGATTGCATTGAATCTATAGATTGCTTTGGGTAGTATACTCATTTTCACTACATTGATTCTTCTGATCCAGGAACATGGTAAATTTCTCTGTCTATTTGTGTCCTCTTTGATTTCCTTCATCAGTGTTTTATAGTTTTCTATATATAGGTCTTTGTTTCTTTAGGTAGATATATTCCTAAGTATTTTATTCTTTTTGTTGCAATAGTGAATGGAATTGCTTCCTTAATTTATCTTTCTGTTTTCTCATTGTTAGTGTATAGGAATGCAAGAGATTTCTGTGTGTTAATTTTATATCCTGCAACTTTACTATATTCATTGATTATCTATAGTAATTTTCTGGTGGAGTCTTTAGGGTTTTCTATGTAGAGGATCATGTCATCTGCAAACAGAGTTTTGCTTCTTCTTTTCCAATCAGGATTCCTTTTATTTCTTTTTCTGCTCTGATTGCTGTGGCCAACACTTCCAAAACCATGTTGAATAGTAGTGGTAAGAGTGGGCACCCTTATCTTGTCCCTGAATTTAAGGGCAATGCTTTCAATTTTTCACCATTGAGGATAATGTTTGCTGAGGGTTTGTCATATATAGCTTTTATTATGTTGAGGTATGTTCCTTCTATTCCTGCTTTCTGGAGAGTTTTAATCATAAATGAGTGTTGAATTTTGTCAAAGGCTTTCTCTGCATCTATTGAGATAATCATATGGTTTTTATCTTTCAATTTGTTAATGTGGTGTATTACATTGATTGATTTGCAGGTATTAAAGAATCCTTGCATCCCTGGGATAAAGCCCACTTGGTCATGTTGTATGATCTTTTTAATATGTTGTTGGATTCTGTTTGCTAGAATTTTGTTAAGGATTTTTGCATCTATGTTCATCAGTGATATTGGCCTGTAGTTTTCTTTTTTTGTGGCATCTTTGTCTGGTTTTGGTATTAGGGTGATGGTGGTATAGAATGAGTTTGGAAGCTTACCTTCCTCTGGAATTTTCTGGAAGAGTTTGAGTAGGATAGGTGTTAGCTCTTCTTTAAATTTTTGGTAGAATTCAGCTGAAGCCGTCTGGCCCTGGGCTTTTGTTTGCTAGAAGATTTCTGATTACAGTTTCTATTTGCGTGCTTGTGATGGGTCTGTTAAGATTTTCTGTTTCTTCCTGGTTTCTTTCCTTTGGAAAGTTGTACTTTTCTAAGAAATTGTCCATTTCTTCCTAGTTGTCCATTTTATTTGTATGTAGTTACTGATAATAGTCTCATGATCCTTTGTATTTCTGTGTTGTCTGTTGTGATCCATTTTTATCTCTAATTTTGTTGATTTGGTTCTTCTCCCTTTGTTTCTTGATGAATCTTGCTAATGGCTTGTCAATTTTATTTATCTTCTCCCAAAAAAAAATGGCTTTTATCTTTGTTGATTTTTGCTATGGTCTCTTTTGTTTCTTTTGCATTTATTTCTGCCCTTATTTTTAAGATTTCTTTCCTGAAGAAGAACTCTGGGGTTCTTCATTTCTTCCTTTTCTAGTTGCTGTAGGTGTAGAGTTAGGTTATTTATTTGACTTTTTTCTTTCTTGAGGTAAGTCTGTATTGCTATGAACCTTCCCCTTGGTACTGCTTTTACAGTGTCCCATAGATTTTGGGTTGTTGTGCTTTCATTTTCATTTGCTTCTATGCATTTTTTTTAATTTCTTTTTTTATTTCTTCTGTGATTTGTTGGTTATTCAGCAGTGTGTTGTTCAGCCTCCATATGTTGGAATTTTTAATAGTTTTTCTTCTGTAATTGAAAACTAATATTACTGCATTGTGATCAGAAAAGATGTTTGAAATGATTTCAATTCTTTTGAATTTACCAAGGCTGGATATGGCCCAGGATGTGATCTACCCTGGAGAAGATTCCGTGTGTACTTGAGAATAAGTTGAGATTCATTGTTTTGGGGTGAAATGTCCTATAGATATCAATTAAGTCTAACTCGTCCATTGTATCATGTAACGTTTGTGTTTCCTTGTTAATTTTCTGTTTAGTTTATCTATCCATAGGTGTAAGTGGGGTATTAAAGTCTCCCACTATTATTGTGTTATTGTTAATTTCCCCTCTCATACTTGTTAGCATTTGCCTTACATATTGCGGTGCTTCTATGTTGGGTGCATATATATATATTTATAATTGTTATATCTTCTTCTTGGATTAATCCTTTGATGATTAGGTAGTGTCCTTCTTTGTCTCTTTTCACAGCCTTTATTTTAAAACCTATTTTTTTCTGATATGAGTATTGCTACTCCTGCTTTCTTTGGGTCTCTGTTTGCATGGAATATCTTTTTCCAACCCTTCACTTCCAGTCTATATGTGTCCTTTGTTTTGAGGTGGGTCTCTTGTAGACAACATATATAGGGGTCTTGTTTTTTTGTCCATTCAGCCAGTCTTTGTCTTTTGGTTGGGGCATTCAACCCACTTACATTTAAGGTAATTATTGATAAGTATGATCCCGTTGCCATTTACTTTGTTGTTTTGGATTCGAGTTTATACACCCTTTCTGTGTTTCCTGTCTAAAGAAGATCTTTTAGCATTTGTTGGAGAGCTGGTTTGGTGGTGCTGAACTCTCTCAGCTTTTGCTTGTCTGTAAAGCTTTTAATTTCTCCTCCATATTTGAATGAAATCCTTGCTGGGCACAGTAATTGGGGTTGTAGGTTTTTCTCTTACATCACTTTAAGTGTGTCCTGCCATTCCCCTCTGGCCTGAAGAATTTCTATTGAAAGATCAGCTGTTATCCTTATGGGAATCCCCTTGTGTGTTATTTGTTGTTTTTCCCTTGCTGTTTTCAATATTTGTTCTTTGTTACTTTGATTAATATGTGTCTTGGGGTGTTTCACGTTGGATTTATCCTGTTTGGGATTCTCTGGGTTTCTTGGACTTGGGTGACTATTTCCTTCCCCATTTTAGGGAAGTTTTCAACAATTATCTCCTCAAGTATTTTTTCATGGTCTTTCTTTTTCTCTTCTTCTGGGACTCCTATGATTCAAATGTTGGGGCATTTAGCATTTCCCACAGGTCTCTGAAATTGTCCTCATTTCTTTTCATTCTTGTTTCTTTTTTCCTCTCTGCTTCATTTATTTCTACCATTCTACCTTCTACCTCACTTATCCTATCTTCTGCCTCCGTTATTCTACTGTTGGTTCCCTCCAGAGTGTTTTTTATCTCATTTATTGCATTATTCATTGTATATTGACTCTTTTTTATTTCTTCTAAGTCCTTGTTAAACATTTCTTGCATCTTCTCAATCTTTGTTTCCAGGCTATTTATCTGTAACTTCATTTTGTTTTCAAGATTTTGGATCATTTTTACTATCATTATTCTGAATTCTTTTTTAGGTAGACTCCCTATCTCCTCCTCTTTTGTTTGGTTTGGTGGACATTTATCCTGTTCCTTTACTTGCTGCATATTTCTCTGCCTTTTTATCTTGTTTAGTCTTTCCATTTCTGGCAGCTTGTTGTTCCTCTTTATTGTGGAGCTTCTTTGCTGTGAGTGGGGTTGTACGGGTGGCTTGTCAAGGTTTCCTGGTTGGGGAAGCTTGTGTCAGTGTTCTGGTGGGTGGAGATGGATTTCTTCTCTCTGGAGTGCAATGAAGTGTCCAGTGGTGAGTTTTGAGATGTCTATGGATTTGGTGTGACTATGGGAAGCCTGTGTATTGAAGCTCAGGGGTATGTTCCTGAGTTGTTGGAGAATTTGCATTATATATCTTGCTCTGGAACTTGTTTGCTCTTGGGTGGTGCTTGGTTTCAGTGTAGGTATGGAAACTTTTGGATGAGTTCCTATCAATTAATGTTCCCTGGAGTCAGGAGTTCTCTGCTGTTCTCAGATTTGGGGCTTTAGCCTCCTGCCTCTGGTTTTCCATATTATTCTCACAGTAGCCTCAAGACTTCTCCATCTATACATCACCGATGATAAAACATCTAGGTTAATGATGAAGTTTCTCCACAGTGAGGGACACCAGGAGAGGTTCACAGTTACATGGAGAAGAGAAGATGGAGGAGGGAGATAGAGGTGACTAGGAGGAGAAGAGGGGGAGTCAAAGGGGAGAGAGCAAGCTAGCCAGAAATCAATTCCCTATATGTTCTCCACAGTCTGGACCCCTCAGAGATGTTCATGGAGTTACACAGAAAAGAAGAGGGAGGAAGGAGACTGAGGTTACCAGGAGGAAAAAGGGGGGAATCAAAAGGGGAGAGACAGATCCAGCAAGTAGTCAGTTGCCTAAGTGTTCTCTACAGCTCAGAACACACAATGAGATTCACAGAGTTGAGTAAAGAAGAGAAGGGGGAGGGAGGAGATAGAGGTGACCTGGTGGAGAAAAATGAGAGTCAAAAGGGGGAGAGAGCAATCAAGCCAGTAATCACACTCCCAAGTAAAAATGGATACTGAAGATTTGGTTCTTAAAGGAAAATTTGATAACAAATACCAAAAAGCAAAGATTAAAAATCTGGAGTAGAAGTTAGAATCTCCAAAATCTATATTAAAAAAAAAAAAACAAAGTCACAAAAATTATAAAATATATATATGAAGTTTGCTTTAAAAATAGGGTCTGCTTTCTTTTTCTTTTCCATTTTTTTTTTTTTTGCAAGGTAATAGTAGGTTATCCCAAAGAAAGGCAATGCCAAAGAATGCTCAAACTACTGCATAATTGCACTCATCTCACACGCTAGTAAAGTAATGCTTAAAATTCTCCAATCCAGGCTTCAGCAATACATGAACCATGAACTTCCAGATGTTCAAGCTGGTTTCAGAAAAGGCAGAGGAACCAAAGATCAAATTGCCAGCATCTACTGGATCACCAAAAAAGCAAGAGAGTTCCAGAAAAACATCTATTTCTGTTTTATTAACTATACCAAAGCCTTTGACTGTGTGGATCACAATAAACTGTGGAAAATTCTGAAAGAGATGGGAATACCAGACCACCTGACCTGCCTCTTGAGAAACCTGCATGCAGGTCAGGAACTAACAGTTAGAACTGGACATGGAACAATAGACTGGCTCCAAATAGGAAAAGAAATGTGTCAAGGCTGTATATTGTCACCCTGCTTATTTAACTTATATGCAGAGTACATCATGAGAAACGCTGGGCTGGAAGAAGCACAAGGTAGAATCAAGATTGCTGGGAGAAATATCAATAACATCGAATATGCAGATGACACCACTTATGGCAGAAAGTGAAGAAGAACTAAAGAGCCTCTTGATGAAAGTGAAAGAGGAGAGTGAAAAAGTTGGCTTAAAGCTCAATATTCAGAAAACTATGATCATGGCATCCGGTCCCATCACTTCATGGCAGATAGATGAGAAAACAGTGTAAACAGTGGCTGACTTTATTTTTCTGGGCTCCAAAATCACTGCAGATGATGATTGAAGCCATGAAATTAAAAGACGCTTACTCCTTGGAAGGAAAGTTATGACCAACCTAGACGGCATATTAAAAAATAGAGACATTACTTTGCCAACAAGGGTCTGTCTAGTCAAGGTTATGGCTTTTCCAGTGGTCATGTATGGATGTGAGTGTTGGACTGTGAAGAAAGCTGAGCGCCGAAAAATTGATGCTTTTGAACTGTGGTGTTGGAGATGACTCTTGATACTCCCTTGGGCTGCAAGGAGATCCAACCAGTCCATCCTGAAGGAGATCAGTCCTAGGTGTTCATTGGAAGGACTGGTGTTGAAGCTGAAAGTCCAATACTTTGGCCACATGATACGAAGAATTGGCTCATTTGAAAAGACCCTGATGCTGGGAAAGATTGAGGGCAGGAGGAAAAGGGGATGACAGAGGATGAGATGTCTGGATGGCATCATCGACTTGATGGAATGGGTTTGGGTGGTCTCCAGGATTTGGTGATGGACAGGGTTGCCTGGCATGCTATGGTCCATGGGGTCACAAAGAGTCGGACAAACTGAGCGACTGAACTGAACTGAATAAGGTGAAACAGATCACCAGCCCAGGTGGGATGCATGAAGCAAGTGCTCGGGCCTGGTGCACTGGGAAGACCCAGAGGAATTGGGTGGAAAGGGAGGCGGGAGGGGGGATCAGGATGGGAAATACATGTAACTCTATGGCTGATTCATATCAATGTATGACAAAACCCACTGAAAAAATTAAAAAAAAATTTTTTTAAGAAAACTAAAGGAGTAATAGAGGACTTTTAAAAAACTTTGAATTTTTAAAAATGATAATAGTGAAAGTAAATCTAGGAGTTTCTCTGGAGATGTTGCAGACAGTGTGGGGTCAGTTCAGTTTCAGATAGTTCCTTGACCTGACTTATACTTCTCAAGATCCATAGGCCCCTTCCAATGTAGTTGGTGCTAAATATAGGGTTTTAATCTGTTGCACCTGTCACTCCCAAAGCGGTTCCCTCTATTTATTTTAGCTTATTCTGTTTGCTGGTCTCTTCAGTGTCTAATTTCTGCCCTGACACAATGGGGCGAAGGTGATCACTTATATAGGCTCACTTGTTCAGTCGTGTTGTGGAAAGGGAGGAACACTGCAAACACGTGTCACTGGCGTGTGTGGGGAGTACTCGCAGTGTTTTGGCCACACTGGGTTTGCCCCCACTCACGGCGTGTGTGCTTTCCCATTCTACACTGCTCAGGTTCTAGGTTGCTCTGCCGGGAACTGTCCAATGTGGGCCCTGGTTTACATGCACTTCCCAGGCCTAAGCCACTCAGGTTCAGGTTCTCAAGTACTCCACACAGGTGCAGACTCGGTTGGGCTTGCGTTTTGTGCCTGTCCCAGGTCTGAGCAGCTCAGGAGACCAGGTGCTTGGTGAGCACGGTCTCCCCCAGGTGGGGAGTGTGTCTTATCGCCTCCCTGTCTCTGCCGCTCAGTTTTCTGGGTGGCTGCGGGTGGGCCCCTCTCAGGTGTGCCGTGTGTGTCTCTTCTGGGGAGCTGATCTCTGGCTGAGACCCTTCAGGTGGATGTCAACCATCCAGAATCCCAAGAAGTCTTGGTTAGCAACAGAGCCTGCTTGCAATTTGGTAGAGGTTGCCTCTCTGGGGCCGAGTTTGCTGTTTCTGGCTCTGGCTGCCCCCTGCCTGCCTGTCTCCAGTGGGGGATGGGTTGGTCCACAGCCTGCTAGCTCTCCTCTGGTATTTGCTTAGTCCTTTGTTCTGCGAGCAGGCCCGGCAGTGCCTTAGGTTAGGGCTTTTTGTGGGATAGTTCTCTCTCTCTCTCTCTAGGGTCTTTCCTGGGATAGTTCCTCTCTCTCTCTCTCTCTCTCTCTCTCTCTCTCTCTCTCTCTCTCTCTCTCTCTCTCTCCTCTCTCTGGCTATCCTACAGTTTGGGTTGCTATTTCACGTTAGTTCCCTCAGATTGCCCTCAGGGCATTCAGGCCTGATCCTTACCCTAAGCAATGCAGTCTGCGCCTTCCTGTTCAGCCCCCACTTGCTGGTGGTAGCTGAGAGTGCTGGGAGTTGCTGTTAGGCACGTAATCAGTTGGTTTTATTTATTTTTCCTCCCAGTTATGTTGCCCTCTGAGATTCCAAAACTCCCCACAGACCCCCCCAGTGAGAGTGTTTCCTGGTGTTTGGAAGCTCCTCCTCTTTTAAGACTCCCTTCCCGGGATGGATCTCCATCCCTACCTCTTTTGTCTCTCTTTTTTTTTCTTTTAAATTTTGTCCTACCTCCTTTCAAAGACAATGGGCTGCCTTTTTGGGTGCTGATATCCTCTGCCAGCATGGGGAATACATGTAACTCCATGGCTGATTCATGTCAATGTATGACAAAACCCACTGCAATGTTGTGAAGTAATTAGCCTCCAACTAATAAAAATAAATGAAAAAAAATTTCATTTATAGTTGACTGAGAAAAAAAAAAAAAGAAGTTGTTTTGTGGAATTCGCTCAGAGTTCAAATGTTCTTTCAATGAATTTGTGGGAGAGAAAGTGGTCTCCCTGTCCTATTCCTCCACCATCTTCTGAGCCTCTAATTTATAGTTCCATTCTGAATGTTTAGTATTGCATAAAAGTAGCCACATTTCATATTTATGTTCACTTTATATTTGCTGCAAGATAAAGCCATGCAGTAACCTATAATTCAGTTTGTATGAGCTCTTTTAATCAGCTTCTACTTAACTGACTCTCTGGACTAACCAAACTTGGCTTTCCTGCTTTAGAATTTATTGATGGCAGCAGTGATAACAGGCAGCTCTGTATGTCTGCTCTTCTGTCTTACTCAAGTTGAATGGAAAACAAGAAATCAGTGTTTATTCCCAAAACTAGTTATACCATTTGTATTTGTTATACAACTAACATATAATTTGATGAGTTACTAGTTAATCACTCAGTCGAGTCTGACTCTTTGCAATCCCACGGACTGTAGCCCGTCAAGCTCCTCTGTCCATGGAATTCTCCAGACAATGGTACTGGAATGGGTTGCCATTTCTCTCTCCATAATTGATTAACTAGTATGTAAACAGAAGAAATATCAGTGTGAAACTCATTGATTGCTTTGTAAAAACTCAATAAAATTGAGCATAAAATTGCTGCTGATTTGATTGTGAGAAAAACAACTTTAAAAAGAGAGAACAAAATCAGAAAAATCTAGGAAAATGTTGCCTTCAGAATTCATTGCAGTGTCATTAAATGCCTACCTGACATAAAAAGGCAGAAATAGGTGACCGCAAATGCTGCATTATGGGTAGGATTTATGCAAGAAATTGAATAGAGAACACTGGTCAGTCAAATTCATGGACCCTTTCCACTGGAACTGGAAGAATCTGGCAATCTCATCACTTTCCACTATAGCACTAAACTGAAATTAATTTACCACAATGAGGCGATGATGCAATATTAGGCAATATTTCTACGCTAATTCTGTTTGAAGACTACTTCACATATAGGGAGGAGAGGAGAAATAAGAGGTCGAAGACAGCATTTTTTGTCTTTTTTGAGAACCAGAGAGTGTCAGACACTGCTACATTTTTTGCCTATTTAATCTCATTTAACTCTTACAAGAATGCTAGCATTGAAGTGTTAGTCTCATTTTACTAGTTTTTGTTTTTTTTTTTTTTTTTTTTTTTTTTTAAGGCCAGGAGAAGATACATATATAGCCAAGGATACCCAGTTGAGAAGTGGCAGGGTCTAGACTCAGCTCAAGTCTTTTTTAATTCAAAGCCTGGATCTTTGCTATCCTCCATTTCTTTAGCAATCAAACACTAACTCTTACTATACAGTAACAATTTAGAGAAAGGTCTATATATCTCAAACTCAATCACTAAATGTGGCATAATGAATTTTAGGTAGGTCCATGAGTTCACAAAAGGCTATAAAAAAGTATTTACAAATCAATTCAAAGAAATATTTTTAATAGCATTCAGCTTCAAAATATCTGTATTCTAAATCTTCAAAATTTACAAAAGTACTCTTATAAACAATAAAACTTTAAAATAAAAATATTTTAAATAAAGTCTACAAAAAAAGTTTATAGCTAAAAATTTCCTAATATCCCATTCCAATAAAAATACAGCTTTATTTTTGCAAATTCTTTATGCTATAATGGTGAGAATTCCATGGACAGAGGAGCTTGGCAGACTACAGTCCTTGGGGTTGCAAAGAATTGGACAAGACTGAGTGATTAACACACTACACTACACACTTAAGATGATTAGCAGATGATGACTTATTTCAATTAGCTTACTCTCATAAACAATGAAGGCTTAAAGTAAAAACGTCTTAAGTAATGCCTATAAAAATAAATTTTATAGCTAAAATTTTTCCTAATAGCCCATTCCAATAAAAAGATGGCTTAAAAAAAAATCTGTATACTATAATAGTGAATGTATAACCTTATTATATTTTCTGACCCTTTACCCTCAAAAAAGCAAATGTTTAAGATGGTCTTCAAAATATTTCCTATACTTGACCAAAGAAGCACCTGCTCTAAAAATTAGGCCTCATCTCTAGTTAAATGTGTCAACACTGAACTTAAATTTCCCATGGATTTCAGTGCTTGCTATTCCCTACTTGTACATGATTTTTCCTACTGTACTAACAAGGATTGTTTCATTCATTCATTCACAAACTCATTAAAGCAATTATTCAACAAATATTGAGTTCCTACTACACACCTATCACTGTTATAGAGCCATGATGTAATGATAAATAAGTCACAGTTTCTGCTTCCTTGGGCAGTGTACCAGACTATACTCTCCAGCCTTCTTGAAATCACAAGACAAAGGGTGGGAACGAAGAAGCAAATTCAGTCAAATGAAATAGGAACAAAATAAATGCAAGTTATCTTCAAGCTTGGCATCAAAAACCTCTCAGTGATCCTCCACATGCCCCTTCTTCCACACCTACTGGCTCGAAAGAGGGATACACAGAAAGACTTTCAGTTCCTAGGGTATGATGAAGAAACCTGGCAGGGAAAACTCAAATTCTTAAAACACATGAAAGATCACTCATCCAACAGTTATAACATGGTGACATATAAACACATATTCTGATGGTGCAGCCACTATGGAAAACAGTATAGTAATAGGATAAAATCTTAAAAATAGAACTATATATGATGCAACAATTCCACTTCATGGAATATACCCAAAGGCAGATAAGACTGAAATATACTTTTAGATTTAATATAATTCTTCTTGGGCCCTGGAACAAACTTAATTTCAAAAGATGGATGATCCTAAGCATAGGCCTTTTAAATTGTCAACTTAGACTTTGATGTTTCATTTTATTATTTCTCAACCAAGTATTTGGCATATATTTTTTAGAATAATGATCTCTAATCCTTTTACCTATTCATTAATGAAATAGACCACTTTCTTCTAGGTAAAGTTACAGGTTAAGTCTCTGAAATATAAAGCAGTTATTTAAGTTATTGAAAGATATGGTAAATAACTAAGATCCAAATGGAGACCAAATAGTGGAGAATGACTCTTTAATCTGTGGGAAAGACACATAAATCCCAGAGGTTAGCAAGCCCTCCAGGTATATTCTATGGCCTTGAATGTGGGTAGTGAAATCTGAGTGTGGGAGGCTAAAGATGGCAGAGGGAAGAGGAGAGTTCATAGAAATATAAGCCTACTTCGAGAAATAAAAGAGACATCAAATAAACAAACTTACACCTAAAGCAACTAGGGGAAAACAAAACAAAAAAGAATGTTAGTAGAAGGAAATAAATCATAAAAATAAGGACAGAAATAAATGAAAAAGAAATAAAGCAAACTATAGAAAAGACTTAAGGTCGCTCAGTCATGTCTGACTCTTTGCAACCCCATGGACTATACAGTCCTTGGAATACTCCAGCCCAAAATACTGGAGTGGGTAGGCTTTCCCTTCTGCAGGAGATTTTCCCACCCAAGGATTGAACCCAGGTCACACACATTGCAGGCAGTTTCTTTACCACCTGAGCCACAGGGAAGCCCAGTGAGATTTTACTACAAAACTTACAAAGGACTAGGGAAACAGACTTTTCAGTTCAGTCGCTTAGTAGTGTCTGACTCTTTGCAATCCCATGGACTGCAGCACGTCAGGCTTCTATGTTCATCACCAACTCCAGGAGCTTGCTCAAATTCACGTCCATTGAGTCAGTGATGTCATACAACCATCTCATCCTCTGTTGTCCACTTCTCCTCCCGCCTTCAATCTTTACCAGCATCAGGGTCTTTTCCAAAGAGTCAGTTCTTCACATCAGATGGCCAAAGTATTGGAGCTTCAGTTTCAGCATCGGTCCTTCCAATGAATATTCAGAACGATTTCCTTTAGGATTGATTGGTTTGACCTCCTTGCAGTCCAAGGGACTCTCAAGAGTTTACTCCAACACCACAGTTAAAAAGCATCAGTTCTTCATCGTGCAGCTTTATAAGCCAGCTCTCACATCTATACATGACTACTGGAAAGACCATAGCTTTGACTAAATGGACATTTGTGGGCAAAATAGTGTCTCTGCTTCTTAATATGTTGTCTAGGTAGGTTATAGCTCTTCTTCCAAAGAACAAGTGTCTTTTAATTTCTTGACTGCAGCCACCACCTTCAGTGGTTTGGGAGCCCAAGAAAATAAAGTCTCTCACTCTTTCCATTGTTTCCCCATCTATTTGCTATGAAGTGATGGGATCGGATGTCATGATCTTGATTTTCTGAATGTTGAGCTTTAAGCCAACTTTTCACTCTCCTCTTTCACTTTCATCAAGAAGCTGCATAGTACCTCATCACTTTCTGCCATAAAGGTGGTACCATCTGTGTATCTAAAGTTGCTGATATTTCTCCCAGCAATCTTAATTCTAGCTTGTTCTTCTTCCAGCCCAGCATTTCGCATGAGATATTCTGCGTAGAATTTAAATAAGCAAGGTGACAATATACAGCCTTGACGTTTTCCTTTCCCAATTTGAAACCAGTCCTTGGTTCCATTTCCGGTTCTAACTGTTGCTTCTTGGCCTGCATACAGATTTCTCAGGAGGCAGGTAAGGTGGTCTGGTATTCAAATAATTTTAAGAATTTTCCACAGTTTGTTGTGATCCACACAGTCAAAGGCTTTGGCATAGTCAATAAAGCAGAAGTAGATTCTTTTCAGGAAATCTCTTGCCTTTTCTATGATCCAATGGATGTTGGCAATTGGATCTCTGATTCCTCTGCCTTTTCTATATCCAGTTCCATGAACATCTGGAAGTTCACAGTTCATGTACTTTTGAAGCCTGGCTTGGAGAATTTTGAGCATCACTTTGCTAGTGTGTGAGATGAGTGCAATTATGCAGTTGTTTGAACATTCTTTGGCATTGCTGTTTTTGGGGTTGCAATGAAAACTGACCTTTTCCAGTCTTGTGGCCACTGCTGAATTTTCCAAATTTGCTGGCATATTGAGTGCAGCACTTTCACAGCATCATATTTTAGAATTTGGAATAGCTCAACTGGAATTCCATCACCTCCACTAGCTTTGTTCATAGTGATGCTTCCTAAGGCCCACTTCATTTCACATTCCAGGATGTCTGGCTCTAGGTGAATGATCACACCATCATGGTTATCTGGGTCATGAAGATTTTTGTATAGTTCCTCTGTGTGTTCTTGCCACCTCTTCTTAATATCTTCTGCTTCTGTTAGGTCCATACCATTTCTGTCCTTTATTGTGCCCATCTTTGCATGAAATGTTCCCTTGGGATCTCTAACTGTCTTGAAGGGACCTCAAGTCTTTCCCATTCGATTGTTTTCCTCTATTTCTTTCCATTGATCACTGGGTAAGGCTTTCTTATCTCTCCTTACTATTCTTTGGAACTGTGCGTTCAAATGGGTAAATCTTTCCTTTTCTCCTTTGCCTTTAGCTTCTCTTCTTTTTTCAGCTTTTTGTAGGGACTCCTCAGACAATCGTTTTGCATTTTTGCATTTCTTATTCTTGGGTCTGATCTTGATTCCTGCCTCCCATACAATGTCACAAACCTCTGTTCATGGTTCTTCAGGCACTCTGTCTGTCAAATCTAACCCCTTGAATCTATTTGTCACTTCCACTGCATAATGGTAAGGGATTTGATTTAGGTCATACCTGAATGATCCAGTGGTTTTCCCTGCTTTATTCAATTTAAGTCTGAATTTGGTGATAATGAGTTCATGATCTGAACCACAGTCAGCTCCTGGTCTTGTTTTTGCTGACTGTATGGAGCTTATCCATATTTGGCTAGAAAGAATATTCCAAAATTCACCAGCCAGCTTTCAACAGTGTGTGAACTGAGGACTTCTTGATGTTCAAACTGGATTTAGAAAAGGCAGAGGAACCAGAGATCCAATTGCCAGCATCCATTGGATCGTAGAAAAAGCAAGAGAGTTCCTGAAAAAACATCTACCTCTACTTTGCTAACTATACCAAAGTCTTTGACTGTGTGGATCACAGCAAGCTGTGGGAAATTCTTTAAGACATATGAATACCAGACCACCTTACCTGCCTCATGAGAAATCTGTATGCAAGTCAAGAAGCAACAGTTAGAACCAGACATGGACTGGTACCAAATTTTGAAAGGAGTGTGTTAAGGCTGTATATTGTCATCCTGCTTATTTAACTTCTATACAGAGTACATCATGTGGAATGCTGGGTTGGATGAAGCACAAGCTAGGAACAATTTTCCCAGGTGAAATACAAATAACTTCAGATATGTAGAAGACACCACATTTATGGAAGAAAGCAAAGAGGAACTGAAGAGTCTCTTGATGAAAGTGAAAGAGACAAGTGAAAAGGCTGGCTTAAAACTCAACATTCAGAAAACTAAGATCAAAGCATATGGTCGCATCACTTCATGGCAAATAGATAGGGAAACAATGGAAACAGTGAGAGACTTAATTTTCATGGGCACCAAAATCAATGCAGATAGTGACTACAGCCATGAAATCAAAATATGTTTGCTCCTTGAAATAAAAACTATGACCAAGCTAAATAGCATATTAAAAAGAGGAACCCTACCTTGCTGACAAGTCCATCTAGTCAAATTGTGGTTACTCCAGTAGTCATGTATGGATGTCACAGATGGTCCATGAAGAAAACTGAGCAATGAAGATTTGATGTTATTGAACTGTGGTGTTGGAGAAGACTCTTGAGAGTTCCTTGGACTGCAAGGAGATCAAACCAGTCAATCCTAAAGGAAATCAGTCCTGAATATCCATTGGAAGGACTGATGCTGAAGCTGAAGTTCCAATCCTTTGGCCACCTGCTGCAAAGAACTGACTCATTGGAAAGGACACTTATTCTGGGAAAGATTGAAGACAGTAGGAGAAGGGGGGTGACAGAGGTTGAGATGGTCGGATGGCATCACCATCTCGTTAGACCTAAGTTTGAGTTGGTGACAGGGAAGACTGACTTGTTGCAATCCATGGAGTCACAAAGAGCTGGATGCAACTGAGCGACAGAACTGAACTGATAGCAAAGGCAAATCTAAAAGATACTACAGCAAATATAAAATTAAAAGTTGGTTCTTTGAAAAATAAACAAAATTGGCAAACCGTTAGTCAGACTCATTAAGATAATAGGCAGAAGACTCAAATCAATAAAATTAGAAATGGGGCCGGTCCCAAGATGGCAGAGGAATAGGACAGGGAGGCCACTTTCTCCCCCACGAATTCACAAAAAGATCATTCGAATGTTGAACAACTTTCACAAAAAAACTTCTGCACGCGGGCAGAGGACTCCAGGCTCCCAGAAAGGTAGCCCATTCTCTTTGAAAGGAGGTTGGTCAAAATAAAAAAGACAAAAAGAGAGACAGAAGATTTAGGAATGGAGACTTGACCTCAGGTGGGAGTCTAGAAGGAGAAGTTTCCACACAGTAGGTAATCCTCCCACAGGCAGGTCTGTGGGAAGTTTTGGAATCTCAGAGGGCAACATAATCAGGAGAGAAGGAAAAAAAAAAAAGAATACACATCTAACCGCAACTGGGTGGCTCAGACATTGCATCCACCACCAGCGAGCAGGGGCTGGGCAGGGAAGCACAGGCTACATCATTGGTCATTAGGGTAAGGACCAGGCCTGGATGCCCTGAGGACAATCTAAGGGAGCTAACATCAGATAGTACCCCAAACCTTGGTATCGCCAGAGAGAAAAAAAACAAAAAACCTTTCCCACGAATGGCTCTAACTCGCAGCCTATTGGTGCTCACAGAACAAAGGATTGAGTGTATACCAAAGGAGAGCTATCCAGCGGCATATAGGCTTCTCCCCTACTGAGACAGAGAGGCAGGCAGGTGACAGCCAGAGCCGAAAGGCAAGGGGCTACTGCAGTCTTGGCCCCAGAGATGGCATCTTCCCTCCAAACTGAGAGCAGGCTCCTATGTCTTCTTGGGATCCTGGACAGCTGACATCTACTAAGTGTAGCTCAGCCTGAGATTAGCTCCCCAGAGGAGACACACAGCGCACCTAAAATGGTGCTCTCATGCGTGCCCGGAAAATTAAGCAGCCAGGATCAGTGGGTGTTTAAGATTCCCGGCTCACATGGGACAGTGCACTCACCAAGCACCCAGTTGCCTGAGCTGCTCAGACCTGCGAAGGACACAAAATGCACCGCCCAATCGGGTCTGTGCCATTGCAGAGCACCTGAGAACCTGAGCATCTTAGACTTGGAAAGTGCATGAAATGCAGGGCCCACTTGGGACAGTGCCCTTGCAGAGCACCCTGGAGCCTGAGCAGCACAGACCCAGGAAGCACACGCTGCCTTGGGCTGTGGCAAACCCAGTGTGGTCCATCTACTGCAGTCACTCCCCACACATGCCAGCAATATTTGTTTGCAGTGTCCATCCCTCCCCACAATGCAACTGAACAAGTAAGCTTAAATAAGTGTCCACCTTTGCCCCCTTGTGTCAGGGCAGAAATTAGACACTGAAGAGACTTGCAAACAGAGGAAGCCAAAATAAACAAAGAAGAGGGAAACCGCTCTGGAAGTGACAGGTGCAACAGATTAAAACTCTGCAATTAATATCTACTGTGTATTGGAGGGGATCTATAGACCTTAAGAACAATTACAAGCTGTAACAAGGAACTATATGAAACTGAACTGACCCCACAACAGCTCCAGAGAAATTCCCAGATATATTTTAACAATTACCACTTCTTAATTTAAAAAAAAATAAGTTTTTTATTACTCCTTTAATTTTATTTTTCATAACATACTTCAGTTCAGTTCAGTTCAGTCGCTCAGTCGTGTCTGAGTCTTTGTGACCCCATGAACCACAGCACGCCAAGCCTCCCTGTCCATCCCAAACTCCCGGAGTTTACTCAGACTCATGCCCATCGAGTCGGTGATGCCATCCAGCCATCTCATCCCCTGTCGCCCCCTTCTCCTCCTGCCCCCAATCCTTCCCAGCATCAGGGTCTTTTCCAATGAGTCAACTATTCGCATGAGGTGGCCAAAGTACTGGAGTTTCAGCTTCAGCATCAGTCCTTCCAATGAACACCCAGGACTGATCTCCTTCAGGATGGACTGGTTGGATGTCCTTGTAGTCCAAGGGACTCTCAAGAGTCTTCTCCAAAACCAAAGTTCAAAAGCATCAATTTTTCAGCACTCAGCTTTCTTCACAGTCCAACACTCACATCCATACATGACCACTGGAAAAACCATAGCCTTGACCAGACAGACCTTTGTTGGCAAAGTAATGTCTCTGCTTTTTAATATGCTATCTAGGTTAGTCATGACTTTCCTGCCAAGGAGTAAACATCTTTTAATTTCATGGCTGCAATCACCATCTGCAGTGATTTTGGAGCCCAAAAAAGTGAAGTCTGACACTGGTTCCACTGTCTCCCTATCTATTTCCCATGAGGTGATGGGACCAGAAGCCATCATGATCTTAGTTTTCTGAATGTTGAGCTTTAAGCCAACTTTTTCACTCTCCTCTTTCACTTTCATCAAGAGGCTTTTTAGTTCCTCTTCACTCTCTGCCATAAGGGTGGTGTCATCTGCATATCTGAGGTTATTGCTATTTCTCCCGGCAATTTTGATTCCAGCTTGTGCTTCTTTCAGCTCAGCATTTCTCATGATGTTCTCTACATAGAAGTTAAATAATATACTACTACCTTCCAAAACAAGATCCTATTTTTTACAGCAAATTTCATATATATATATTTTTAAATTTTGTGATTGATTTTGTTTTGTATTTTTCATATTGTATTATTGAGAGTCTAACCTCTATTCTATATTTTCAGTCTTTGCTTTCTGGTATTTTTTGTCAATTTTGTACCTTTAAGACTCTAATATTCAGTATCCATTTTCACTTAGGGATCTGATTACTGGTTTGATTGCTCTCTCCCTTTTTTGACTCTCCCTTTTCTCCCTCAGGTCACTTCTATATCCTTCCTCCCCAATCTCTTCTCTACATAACAGTGGAGAGCACTTAGGGATCTGATTAATGAATAGACTGGTCTCTCCCCTAGGATCTAAATAAACAGGAACAACGAACTGCCAGCCTACAGAACAGGCACCCCAAACACAGCAATCTAAACAAAATGAAAAGGCAGTGAAATATTCAGCAGCTAAAGGAGCATGATAAATGCCTGCCAAACCAAACAAAAAATGAGGAGATAGGGAGTCTACCTGAAAAAGAATTAAGAATAATAATAGTACAGATGATTCCAAATCTTCAAAACAAAATGAAGTTACAGAGAAATAGGCTAGAGGCAAGCATTGAGAAGATGCAAGAAATGTTTTAAAAGGGCCTAGAGGAAGTAAAGAGGAGTCAGTCAATAATGAATAATCCAATAACTGACATCAAAAGCACTCTATAGGGAGCCAACAGTAGAATAACTGAAGCAAAAGAGAGGATAAGTGAGGTGGAAGACAGAATGGTGGAAATAAATGAAGCAGAGAGGAAAAAAGAAAAAATTATTAAAAGGAATGAGGACAATCTCAGAGACCTCTGGGACAATATTAAATGCCCCAACATTCAAATCACAGGTGCCCAGGAGAAGAAGACAAAAAGAAACAGCATGAGAAAATACTTGAGGAGATAATAGTTTTGAAAACTTCCCTAAAATGGGCCAGGAAATAGCCACCCAAGTCCAAGAAAACCAGAGAACTCCCAAACAGGACAAACCCAAGGCAAAACACCACAAGACACATATTAATCAAACTAATGAAGGTCAATGCAAAAAGAAAATATTAAAAGCATCAGGGGAAAAGCAACAAATAATACACAAGGGGATCCCCATAAGGATAACAGCTGATCTTTCAATAGAAACTTTTCAGGCCAGAAGGGAATGGCAGAACATACTTAAAGTGATGAAAGAGAAAAACCTACAACCAAGATTACTATTGCAAGCAAGGATCTCATTCAGATATGAAAGAGAAATCAAAAGTTTTATAGACAAGCAAAAGCTGAGAGAATTCAGCACCACCAAATCAGCTCTTCAACAAATACTAATGAATCTTCTCTTGACAGAAAACACAGAAAAGGTTTATAAACTTGAACCCAAAACACCAAAGTAAATGGCAATGGGATCATGCTTATCAATAATTACCTTAAATGTAAATGGGTTGAATGTCCCAACCAAAGACAAAGACTGGCTGAATGGATACCAAAAGAAGACCCCTATAAATGCTGTCTACAAGAGACCCACCTCAAACCAAGGGACACATACAGACTGAAAGTGAAGGACTCAAAAAGGCATTTCATGCAAATGGAGACCAAAAGAAAGCAGGAGTAGCAATACTCATATCAGATAAAATAAAATTTGAAATATAGACTGTGAAAAGAGACAAAGCATTTGACTGCATGGATCCCAATAAAACTGTGGAAAATTCTGAAAGAGATAGGAATACCAGACCACCTGACCTGCCTCTTGAGAAACCTGTATGCAGGTCAGAAAGCAACAGTGAGAACTGGACATGGAACAACAGCCTGGTTCCAAATAGGAAAAGGGATACATCAAGGTTATATATTTCCACCATGCTTTTTTAACTTATATGCAGAGTACATCATGAGAAACGCTAGATTGGAGAAAGCACAAGCTGGAATCAAGATTGCTAGCAGAAATATCAATAACTTCAAATATGCAGATAACATCACCCTTATAGCAGAAAGCAAAGAGTTAAAGAGCCTCGATAAAAATGAAAGAGAAGAGTGAAAATGTTGGCTTAAACTTCAACATTCAGAAAACTAAGATCATGGCATCTGGTCCCATCACTTCATGGCAGATAGATGGGGGAAAAGTGGCTGACTTTATTTTTCTGGGCTCCAAAATCACTGCAGCTGGTGATTGCAGCCATGAAATTAAATGATGCTTACTCCTTGGAAGGAAAGTTATGACCAACCTAGACAGCATACTGAAAAGCAGAGACATTATTTTGTCAACAAAGGTCCATCTAGTCAAGGCTATGGTTTTTCCAGTAGTCATGTACGGATGTGAGAGTTGGACTATAAAGAAGGCTACTTTTGAACTGTGGTTTTGGAGAAGACTCTTGAGAGTCCCTTGGACTGCAAGGAGATTCAACCAATCCATCCTAAAGGAGATCAGTCCTGGGTGTTCATTGGAAGGACTGACCTTGAAGCTGAAACTCCAATACTTTGGCCACCTGATGCGAAGAGTTGACTCATTGGAAAAGACCCTGATACTGGGAAAGATTGAGGTCAGGAGGAGAAGGGGACGAGAGAGGATGAGATGGTTGGATGGCATCACCAATTCAATGGACGTGGGTTTGGGTGGACTCTGGGAGTTTGTGATGGACAGGGAGGCCTGGCATGCTGTGGTTCATGGGGTCGCAAAGAGTCAGACATGACTGAACAACTGAACTGAACTGAACATAGACAATCTCGAAGAAATGAACTTTTTAGAATGGTACAACCTTCCAAGACTGAACGAAGAAGAAATAGAAAACATGAACGGACAATCTCAATTGCTGAAACTGTGATTAAAAATCTTTCAAAAACCAAATGTTCAGAACCAGATGGCTTCACAGGCAAACTCTATCAAATATTAAGAGGACAGTTAACACATATTCTTCTGAAGCTCTTCCACAAAACTGCAAGGAAAGAAATATACCCAAGCTCTTTCAATGAGGTCACCATCATCCTGATACCAAAACCAGACAATGCCATCATGAAAAAAAGAAAATTACAGACCAATATCACTGATGATCATAGACACAAAAATTCTCAAGAAAATACTAGCAAACTGAACCCAAAAGCACATTAAAATATCATACACCCTGACTGAGTGGGATTTATTTCAGGGGTGCAAGATTTTACATTTGCAAATTGATCAATGTGATACACCATATTAATAAATTTAAGAGTAAACATAAGCATAGGATCATCTCAATAAATGCAGAAAAAGTTTTTGACAAAGTTCAGCACCCATTTATTATAAAATTATCCAGAAAGTGGGCATAGGGGGAACTTACCTGAACATAATAAAGGCCGTATACGACAAACCTACAGTTAACATTGTATTCAATGGTGAGAAGCTGAAAGCATTTCTTGTAAGATCAGAAACAAGACAAAAATGTCCATTCTTGTCACTTTCATTCATCATAGTTTTGGAAATCCTAAGCCACAGGATCAGGCTTCCTAGGTGGCACTAGTGGTAAAGAACCCACTTGCCAATATAGGTGACTGGGTTGGGAAAATCAGTCCCTGGGTTAGGAAGATCCCCTGGAGGAGGGCATGGCAACCCACTCCAGTATTCTTGCCTGGCAAATCCCACGAACAGAGGAACCTGGTGGGCTACAGTCCATCGGGTCGCAAAGAGTCAGACACAGCTGAAGAGTCGGATATGACTGAAACAACTCAGCACACATGCACAAGTTGCAGATAACAGAGAGAAGAAGCAAAAGAAATCCAAATTGGAAAAGAAGTAAAACTGTCATATATGTATATGTTTAACTGATTCCATTTGTTGTGCACCTGAAACTAACACAACATTTTAAATCAACTGTACTCCAAGAAAAAAATTTAAATAAATAAATTAAAGAGAAATCTGAGCAAGCTAGGTTGGCACTGAATAGTACATCTAAAACAATAAATTTCAATGAGATTGCTATAAAATCTCTCTCAGTTCAGTTGCTCAGTCGTGTCCAACTCTTTGCAACCCCCTGAACTGCAGCATGCCAGGCTTCCCTGTCCACCACCAATTCCCAGAGCTTACTCAAACTCATGTCCATTGAATCAGTTATGCCATCCTACCATCTCATCCTCTGTCATCCCCTTCTCTATATACACATTATATACACCTGTAATTCCAAGTTATATTTGTTGATATGGAACTTTTGTGCCAAAGGGCATATACCTTTTTTCAAATATTGTCAAAATGCCTTTAGGAAAAGATTATCTAATTCAACTCCAACTAATGATATTTGAAGGGATAGTTTTTATGAACCCACTTCAGTATGTGTATATATATATATATATATATATATATATATATATATATATATGTTTAGCACCTAAGTTTATATATAAACTTCAGTATATATATATATATATATATAGTTTAGCACCTAAGTTTATATATAAACTTCAGTATATATATATAGTTTACCACTTAAGTTGTGTCCAAATATTTTACAAACCCATGGACCCCAGGGTCCTCTGTCCATGAGATTTCCCAGGCCAGAATACTGAAGTGGGTTGCCATTTCCTTCCCCAGGGGATCTTCTCAACCTAGGGATTGAACCCATTCTCCTATATTGGCAGCTAGATTCTTTACTACTGAGCCAAAAAGGAAGTCCATATATATCTCTGAATCACTGTGCTATATGCTTGAAACTAACACAATATTGTAAATAAACTATACTTCAATTAAAAAACAACTTTGCAGCAACTTTGTTACCTGATATTTAAGATCTGAGAATGAACCTTGTCTGTCCTGCAGCTATACCATTTAAAGGATTTTTTTTAACGTCACTATATCTGTATCTTGGGACTGAAATTTAAAGCTTCTTTGTCTTTGATGTGATACCTAGCACCATCCTATCTTATTTAAACTTTTCTCTAATGATTTTGAGTAGTTTTATAACCCTATTGTTCGTTTGTGAATTTGAGAAGTCTCTGCATAATGAACTATCAACTGTCATATTATAAATGTTTTCTAAAATTTTCCACTCATCTTTCAAATGTATTTATATTATGGCATACCAAATATATATAATAATGGAGTCAACTCTATCCATTTAAAATAATTTTTCAAATTATGTGTTTGAAACTGATTTTTTAGAACGCTTCTAAGTTAAAAGTCTTCCATCTCTACAGAAATATATAGGTAGGTTTTCTCTTGAATTTAATAGCTTCTTGTTTCATTTAACACCTCAATATATATGAATTTATTTTAATATATAGATAGTATTTATTGTATAGGGATATTAATCTATAGATAATGTCTTTTCAAATTACTATTCATTTGTTATATACATATATAGACATATAGATATTATATATTTTCAAATTATTCCATTTTTTTAAAACATTGGTTGACTTCTTTTATCTCCTAATTACTTGCAGTTTATTATTTAATAAAGTCAGACACATGCACATGAGATTCTTTGTAGCTCACTTTATTATCCCTTTCATCTCTAAATCCTCATGTTAATATCACATTGTTTTGATAATATCTGATGTATCAAATACTTCCACATTTAAATACATTTACAAAATTTTAACTATCTTTATTTTCTTATTCTTCAAATGAACTTCAAAATTTTATTAGCTATCTTTATTTATTTTTCAAGACAAATATAAAGTCACTACCAAGTTCTAAAAGTAATCCAATGGGATTATTATAAGCATTGAATTATAATTAATTCTGATAGTGATCTTTTTATGATATTTAAACTGCCCACTCAGGAATCTGGTATGCAAAATCATTTACTCACTTCTACTTTTTATGGCCCACAGTATTTTTTAAAATACATCTTGCTTAAAAAATATTAGGGAATATAATATAGAAAGCCAATATACAAAATCAAGTGTGTGTCTGTGTGTGTTTGTGTGTGTGCGTGTGCTAAATCGCTCAGCTGTGTCTGACTCTTTGCAACCCCATAGGCTATAACCCACCAGGTTCCTCTGTCCATGGAACTTTCCAGGCAAGAATACAGGAGTGGGCCACCATGCCATCCTCTGGGGGATCTTTCTGACCCAGGGATCGAACCCAAGTCTCTTGGGTCTCCCGCATTGACAGTCAGGTTCTTTACCACTAGGGTCAACTGGAAAGCCCCACAAAATCAAGTGAATGTGTATAAATAAAGATTACACAACATACAGACACCTACATAATGATAAATATTTGCTCTGGCACATGAGACATCTTTCTGTACTACTTGCTAGTCATTACTGGTATATTGGAAACGTACTGGTTTATTTATACTTACTTATTTCCAACTTCAATAGTTGGGATCAAGGTAGAAAAACAGATGGCACATCCATACACATAATTGATAAGAATTTCAAAAAGTCTACTGACAGAAGTAGAGCAAGAACAAATCCGATAAGAGGTGGTGAAGCATGAGGGACCGGCAACAGGGGAAGCCACTGCCTTGACTAGACTGCGGGGGTGAGGGAAAGGTCTTGCACTGGGTACACAGAACGCATTAGGGTTGTCACAATGGCAGAGGACCTCCTGAATGAATCCATGGCCTGACAAGGTGTAAACAGCAAACTACTACTATGATTTCATTCTGCTCTGCAGATGGTGTCTACCAGTTGCTGAATTCAACCAAAAGGTAAAAGGGGAGTATTCCCAGCTGAAATGTTTAAAGAACTCAACCCCCCTCCTGAGAAGAAAAGAATAAAGAAGGACTGTCAAGAGCCAAATAAACAAGGGGAGTAGAAAAGCATGGTCTTTTAATAGAATTCAAACTTATGTATCTGTTAAAAAAAAAAAAAAGAAAGAAAGAAAGGTTTACAAATGTTGACAAGGATAATTACTGAAAATATTGAGTGAATAAACATAGGTTAAAAAATACAAGTTTGGTATGATTCAAGTCATGTATATTTATGAAACACAGAAGGCAGCAATATGTATCTTATGTACATAAACCAACTTACTAAAATTATCAAAAAGTAACAAAATGGAAAGAAAATATATGTATTAATTTCAGAGTTACCTCTAACAAGAAAGAGAGTAAACCCTATGGGAATGAGAAGGTTTCCACTTCTATTTTATTAAATTAAAAACAGAGATTTGATATATTCTAAAGTCTCAGTAATGGACACATGAATTTGTGTTATACACTCTCTTTACTTTTCTGTACGTTTGAGGATTTTCATAATTAACTACACAATCTAAAATTGGTGTGACAAAGGAGGGTGAGAGTAGCCAAGTGCCTTAAAGAAGGCAACTGTATGTTTCTCCCTGATCGAGTTCTCTTGAGTCAGGACGCACAAACAGATGGGGATTCTTTAAGTAGCCCGTGCTCCATAAACCAAAAGTCCAGTGCCATCTCCCTTAAGAGTCAATGGGGTGAGAGGGTATATATGGAGAGAGGGTATATATGTATACAGATGTACATGTATATACATATATGTATTTACATATACATTAGTTCATTCACTTTATTGTGCAGCAGAAACTAATACATCATAAAGTGAGTATATTCCAGTTAAAAAATAAATTAAATGATGGGGAAAGTCAGTGGGATTTGCAACCAGATTCTGACGTTTGATTTTCCCTTAGTTTTAAGAAGTGTTTCCATTTTTCTCCTTTCCTGTGACTTGATTTTAAGAAAGAATGTGAGATAACCTACACCAGCTGCTGGTAATGCTGATAAGCATCATTTTAAACTGGAGCTCACAGGAATGAAACAGTTTCTCTGAAGATTCTTGAGATATTGTACTGTAATTTATCTGTTGTTCTCTTCCTTAATAGTCTATAAATTCCTTTGAGAAAGAAAAACATTTTGTATTTATTTGTCTTTGTGTCTTCAGCACCTGTCACAATGCCTGACAGCAATTAAAACAAACACTTTTGTTCAAGATATGACAATTTAGAAGTGCCAATCATTGCACAATAAGAGGAGAAAAATTGAAAAATGAAGACAATATATATAGAAAAAATTTTTAAGAAAAGCTATATCTTTTAATAAAACACACTTACTATAATTAGGACAATTTTGACAATACATTTATTTATATATATATATATATATATATATATATATATATGTTTTCTAAGATATAAGCATTATTCTATAATTCATGCCTGTATGAAATTTTTTTTTTTAATTTTATTTTATTAGTTGGAGGCTAATTACTTCACAACATTTCAGTGGGTTTTGTCATACATTGACATGAATCAGCCATAGAGTTACACGTATTCCCCATCCCGATCCCCCCCTCCCACCTCCCTCTCCACCCGACTCCTCTGGGTCCTCCCAGTGCACCAGGCCCGAGCACTTGTCTCATGCATCTCACCTGGGCTAGTGGTCTGTTTCACCATAGATAATATACATGCTGTTTTTTTTGAAACATTCCCCCCTCACCTTCTCCCACAGAGTTCAAAAGTCTGTTCTGTACTTCTGTGTCTCTTTTTCTGTTTTGCATATAGGGCCATCGTTACTATCTTTCTAAATTCCATATATATGTGTTAGTATGCTGTAATGTTCTTTATCTTTCTGGCTTACTTCACTCTGTATAATGGGCTCCAGTTTCATCCATCTCATTAGAACTGATTCAAGTGAATTCTTTTTAACAGCTGAGTAATATTCCATGGTGTATATGTACCACAGCTTCCTTATCCATTCATCTGCTGATGGGCATCTAGGCTGCTTCCATGTCCTGGCTATTATAAACAGTGCTGCGATGAACATTGGGGTGCACGTGTCTCTTTCAGATCTGGTTTCCTCGGTGTGTATGCCCAGAAGTGGTATTGCTGGGTCATATGGCAGTTCTATTTCCAGTTTTTTAAATTTATTTCAACTGAACTATATGCTGCCCACTGACCTATACCACCAAGACCTTCTTGTTATTATCTTTTTCTTACTTTTGTTTTAGTTTCTTTACTCTCTTCAATTTCAAACTAAAGGAAAAATTGATAAAATAACAAAACAAGCACCAGTATAATCTTTGCCTAGATAAAGTTTCTTTATAGCTATTTTTTCCCTATTCAGGATTCAATCAATGGATTGATTTTTATACATTATTTTCAGTTTCCATGTCCCTTTAGTCTCCTTTAATCTAGAAGTGACAGATTATCAACACATGTTTTTTGTTCTTCATAATATTTGCATTTTTGAAGACTCCAAGTGACTTGTCATATAAAAGTTATCTTCACCTGCATTTGACTGGTGGCTCCCTCACTTTCAGAAGTCCAGTTAAACATTTTTGGCTAAAATACTACTTAGGTGATTTTGTGTGTCTCAAAAGATGTGTGCATGATTAAAGGAAGTATGTGATGTCAGTTTGTTCTGATAGTAATGATGCCAAATTTGATCACTTGATTTAAGTAGTATTACCAAGTTACTCCTATAAAACACTGCTTTCTCTCTGTAATTAAAAAGTAATATGTGGGGTGGTTTTTGTAGATTGAATATTCTATTATTCCAATAAATGTAATATCCATTGATGAATCTTGCTTGAATAATTATTATACAGATTTTACAAAATAATGATTGTCTAATTCTGTCAGTCATTTTACATTTATTAGCTGACATCCTTTTTTAAAGCAGAGTTTTCTCTTCACACATACTTTTATTTTATCACTGTATAATAACAGATTCTATTTCTGACTTCAGTGTGCTATCATCCATTATCCTTATTAGCTTTTTCACTGGCTTCTGAATCATTTTGATGTACCACTATCATTTTTAAACATGACTTTGCTTTCTGACTCAACAATATATTTCAGGATTTCCTCTTTTCTTTCTCCAGACCTGGAACTAACCTTTACTCTAGTAACAGATTTTATTTTCTTGGGCTTCAAAATCACTGTGGACAATGACTACAGACTTGAAATTAAAAGACCCTTGCTCCTTCAGAGGAAATCTATAACAAACTTAAACAGCATATTAAAAAGCAGAAACATCACTTTATTGACAAAGTTTCATATAGTCAAAGCTATGGTTTTTCCAGTAGCCATGTATGGATGTGAGAGTTGGACCATTAAAAACCTGAGCACCAAAGAATTGATGCTTTTGAACTGTGGGGCTGGAGAAGACTCTTGAGAGTCCCTTGGACTTCAAGGAAATCAAACCAGTAAATTCAAAAGGAAATCAACTCTGAGTGTTCATTGGAAGGACTGTTGCTGAAGTTGAAGCTCCAATACTTTGACCACCTGAAGCAAAGAGTTGACCCACTGGAAAAGACCCTGATGCTGGGAAAGATTGAAGGCAGGAGGAGAAGAGGTAGGCAGAAGATGAAATGGTTCCATAGCATCACCAACTCAATGGACATGAATTTGAGCAAACCCCGGGAGACAGTGAAGACGGGGAGTCTGGCATGCTATAGTCCATGGGGTCACAAAGATTCAGACATGACTTAGCAACTGAACAACAACTAAACACTCCATTTTACTGGGATGGTGCTCAGATGCCAAAACTTTTGCAGTAAATATGATCATTGCTACTGAGGTCATTGCCTACATAGATCTCTGACCCATCTCCATTACCTTTACTATTCTACTGAAATAACCCACAGTTCTTCTGACAGGCAATTTGGCTTCCCTTCAACAGTTCTTCCCACTGCATTCAGAGCAATCTTTCCAAAATACAAGTCCACTTCTATTATACCCAGAGCAGAAGTATGTGTGCTTGCAAATATTTGTGTACTTTAAGACTTACTGAAAACCATTTGGCGGCTGCCCTTTGGTTATAAGATAAACACTAAAATAATTAGCATGATCACAAAGACCTCACATGGCCTGTCCTTTCCCTATGCCCCAGTCACATCTTGACCGCATTAACCCAGTCATAAACCTATATGACTAATGTCTTTCTAAGAAGAGAGAACTGGGACTTCCCTGATGGCCCAGTGATTAAGACCATGCTCCCAACGCAAGGGGTATGAGATCAATCCCTGGTCAAAGAACAAAGATCCCACAGGCTGCACAATGCAGCCAAAAAAGGAGGGGGTGAATTGTCTGGTATGTGAATTATATCATATATAAATATATCATATATTATATCATAGCTGTTGTGTGTGTGTGTGTGTGTTTTAAGAAAAAAAGAAGAGGAAACGTAGACATAGCCAGAAGAAAGATTGTCTGAAGATAAAGAAGATGGCCATGTGGAAGCCAAGGAGAGAGGTCTAGAAAAAATCCCTCCCTCTCAGCCCTCAGAAGGAACCCTGTCAATATGAAACTCAGATCTCTAGCCTCTGGAACTATGAGCAAAAAATTTTCTACTGTCTAAACCATTTAGTCTGTGGTACATTTTTAAAGCAGCCCTAGCAGACCAATACACTATTTTTTTGCCTTTTAATTCTCCAGCTTTTAGCTCACAGAATTATATACCACAGAGACTTACATTTTTTTCTTATGAATTGAACTAATGCCCATGTTTTGAAAAGATCCCGTGGAGGAGGGCATGACAACCCACTCAAGTATTCCTGCCTGGAGAATCCCATGGGCAGAGGAGCCTGGCAGGTTACAGTCCTTTGGGTTGCAAAGAGTTGGATAGAACTGAAGCAACTTTACATACACACCATGTTATTGTATATGCCTTCCCAATTAGAATGTAAATAACTTTGGTCTTGGAGTCAAAACTGAATTCAAGTTTAACCACCTTATTAACTGACTTCGGAAAAGAAAGCGAACCGTAGGTTGAAGATAGGAATAATAATAATCTAACTCATGGGAGTAGTTTGATAATTAAATGAGATATGAATATAAAGTCTTCAACACAGTGCCTGAAAAATAGTAAGCACTCAATAAATATTAACTATAATTGCCACTAACTGTCTCATATTATATGTGTAACAAGAACATAATGAGGCAGAATGGAGAAATATATAGAAGTACATTTAAGTGATCTAGTAGGGGGATAATTTTAAACACATTTTACATTTTCCTTGGGACCTTCCCTAATGACTCAGTGGTAAAGAGTCCTCCTGCCAATGCAGGAGATACAGATTCAATCCTTGGGTCAGAAAGATCCCCTGGAGAAAGAAATGGCAACCCACTCCAGTATTCTTGCCTGAGAAATCAGAGAAGACAGAGGAGTCTAGCAGGCTACACTACAAGGGGTCACAGAAGAGTCAAACATGACTTAGCAACTAAACATTTTCCTCAGTATTTTTACTATAAGTGAACTGAAGAACATAATAAGTTCCCAAAAAGAAGAATATCTCTGTTCACTGTGTACTAAAATACTTTATGGGAATCGTCTTGGTTTAGGTCTCTCACAACCAATATTCTTTACAAAGAGACATATCCCCAGGGTAACACAAGCTCAAATGCCCGGCAGTTCTCCAGATTGGCGCACTATTAACTTTCAGCGTCAGAAGGAGGGCTAACCAGAGATAGGGCTCTGAGAGAGTAAAACTATCCCACAGAGATTTACACATGGAACAGGGCTGAGCTGGAGGAAAGTAGATTTATGTATCTGAACAATGCTGTTATTTCCTTCTAGGAAATGGCATTTTCACATCCATGTCACATTAGTGTTGGATGTAAAACTTTACATAAAAGGAAATAGTGAAATATGTATGTTAGGGCGAGAATGTTCAATCTAGAAGATACCAGGGACTGCTGTTTTTCTTAAACACATGCACACACACACAGTAGATCAGTGCCCCTCACCTCTAAGACTACAATGGAAATGCGTGAAGTAAGTCATACACAGAAAGACAAATACCATATGATATTGCTTATATGTGGAACATGTTTTTTAAAAGGGTACAAATGAACTTATTTACAAAACAGAGGTAGAATCATGGATGTAGAAAACAAACTTATGGTTACCAGGAGATAATGGGGGGAGAGATAAATTAGGAGATTGGGATATACATATACACACTACTATAAATAAAAGACAGCTGATAAGAACCCAGTGAACAGCACAGTGAACTCTATTCAATACTCTATAATGACCTGTGTGGGAAAAGAATATTTTTTTAAAAATGGATATATGTATATATTTAATTGAATTGCTGAGACTAACACAGCATTGTAAACCAACTATACACCAATATAAAATGTTTTAAATAAATAAATAAAGTAGCAAGTAGCAAGTGAAATCCATAAACCTTACTTAAGCAAAGAGCAGCAGAGAGGAAGACAGGGACAAGGAAAGGCCAAGTGTAAACTGAGGTAGTGAAGAGTGAGACTCACTGGCCTCAGCCATCCTGAGACAAGCTGAAACTGAAATTTCAAGTTTGAGAAACCTGATATGTTCTCTTAGCAAGTTTCAAGTATACAGTGCAGTATCATTAACTATTATCACCAGGCTGTACCTTAGCTCTCCACAACTCCTTCATCTTGCATAAATGAAACTTCACACCCTGTGACCAGCATTTTGTTCCCCCCAACCTCATTCCAGCAGCCACTACTGTCTGTACCCTCTGCTTCTATGTATTTGACTATTTTAGATTCCACATACAAGTGAGATCAACCTCAGTAAAGTTAAGAACATTTTGAAAAGAAACACAATCTGATCTTGCCATCTCAGCTTGAGAATATAGCTTTGGTAAATGATTTAAATGTTTTCCCATTATTTTTTAAAGATAAACTAGGATACTTCTGGGTCCACATGGGACTACTTAGTCCTAAAAGGCCAAATTTTCCTATAACTAATCAAGAAAATGCCCTAAACTCCATTTGGATGATATTGATTGGCATGCTGCTCTCACAACAGCCCTTGGGAGGTCTGACCCACTTGAAATACTACAAATCAAAATTATTCTTACCCTTGGGAACAAGACATCTCCCACCTCAAGACAGTCTTCCAGACTGTACAATCGATAGGTACAAAATCTGCAGAGGCTCCCAAGACCTATAGCTGAATGATGGATACCCTTTCCCATCCAGCATGATAACCTATCCAACTGTGAGCATGTCACATCCCAAACTACTTTGCTTTCTCAAGATAGCTTGTGCTCGCATGTGTGCGTACTATCACTTCAGTTGTGTCTAATTCTTTGTGATCCCCTGAACTGTATGCATCTCATCAGGCTTCTCTGTCCTTGGAACTTTCCAGGCAAGAATATAGGTGTGGGTTGCCATGACCTCCTCCAGGGGATCTTCCTGACCCAGCGATTGAACCCAAGTCTCTTATGTCTCCTGCATTGGCAGGTGGGTTCTTTACCACTAGCGCCACCTGGGAAGCCCAGCTAGATCCCCAAATTACCTCCATGCTTTTTTCCCCAATTAAGACAACTCTGCACCCACCCCAGTAAGCCATGAGACATTTATGCCAAATAAAACACTATGGCCGCTTTCTCCACTTTTTCAAGCATGCTCTTCCTATCAAAATTGGAAGATTGCACAGAAGGTTAAGAAATTTTCAAAGCCCTTTCTGTTACAAAGATTACTACTCTCTACTTGTTATATTCAGTGAACAGTACCATGTGGTTAAAAATAAATGAAATACAGCTAATACTTTAAAAATAGCCACAACTTCACATCTGCAGTGATGTGCTCTTTGATAAAGATGTGTTCATTTTTTAAAATAACTCCACATCTCATGATTAATTTATGAGAAAATATTGTTTTACAAATTCCAGGTGGGTCACAGGCCCACTGATGATATCAGAGTATAAGTCTGTCATAGCTCTTCCTTTAAATTCTAAGCAATGATAATACCCAGCACTGATGATGCTAAAAGAAAAACATTTTTCTACAGAACCAAAGGCCATTTATGGGAATGTTTGAATTGCTGTTTAGTAGACACAGACACTTGGAAAGAGTCAACCATAAACTGAAAACCCTGAGTATAGACAGTGGGTAGAAAGAATACCAAGTATCAGGTTTTCATGACCTAAGTGCAGACAGTTTGTATATGTTGTATACAACATATGTTGTATCTATTATCATAAATATTTCTACAAGCCACTGAGGCAATCATCTTTCTTCTGAAAATGAACACTGACTTGTAGGTATTTAACAACTTAGTTTGTAATAGCTATATTTTTGCACTTCATTTATGGTATTTCCTTTAATCATCATTTAACAATTGTTTGCTACATTAAAAATTATATTCATTAAATGCAACAAATACTGTTGCGGTTCTCCATATCATCCCCACAGTCCACCTCAGATTCCAGCTGCAGTTTGGAGTTGCCAACATCCCATCTTAAGCATGCGCATTTCATCTAAATCAAGGAGCTTACTCAGACCTGCAAAACCACAGCTCAGGAGTATGGGTAATTAAAGTCCCCAGAGGCACATTCCATCAGTGGGGTGTGCAAGCTGGCAGAGAAGTGCCCTTTTCTTTCTTTTAGATGAACAGTCCCAAGAGGTAATCTGTATGTTTCTCTGAGATTCTACAAATCTGTGCCTGCCTCAGCTTCAGTGGCTTATCGTGATATTGGTTTCTTCTCTTTCCTGTGCTCATTCTCTATGCTCCTTCACTAAAACTTCCTGGAATTCTATTCCAATCAAAATACCTGCTCCCAACTTCAAATTTCAGGCTCTGCTTTAGGAGAACCCAAACAAAGATGTCAAATATCTTAAATCTAGTGAAATCTAGATAGTGAAATTTTGGATATTGAGACAAAATCAGTGAGAGCTACATGGGAAAATATTATCTGATCATTGAACAAGTATCTATAAAGTACTTACTAGTGCCAAGCACTGTTCCATGAACTGGGAATGCTGCTTCAGGAACTGGCTACTAAAAATAGCCATTTTCTGAGTTACTCATTAAATTACTGAGTCATTTTAATATTTATAAAACACTTTGGACTGTGCTACTGTTACTGACACATATTAAGTGGTAGATGTCTATTAAACAAATAAAAAATAAGCAAATGTATAAAATCCTAAGTATATACTGATTATGCCTCAAATTTTAAATCATCTCTCAGTTTTTCAACAAACTCCAATAGTTTTTTTAACTAATTTTTTCAATTTTGAGATAGTTAAATATTTAATGTGATTATAAGTAGGAATAATAAAAAGATCCCAAATACCTTTTATGTGAGTAGCTTAAGTTTAAATCTATTGCTAAGCAAATAATTCAAATCAAATTTTCTTTTTTTTTTTCCACTTGCCTGGCACTCAGAGTTCAGTGCTTTTATTTTTATTGAGGTGCAACTTTCATATCAAAATTTACATTCATAATATTGTTGAACTACCATCCATAATAAGTTCCAAAACATTTCATTAGCCTAAAGGAAAGCTTCATACCAAGTAAGCAGGCACTCCCAATTCTTCCCTTCTCTCAGCCCCTGGCAATCACCAACCTGCTTTCTGTCTCTCTGAATGTGTCTATTCTGGGTTTTTATATAAACAGAATTGTGTAGTCAAAGGTATGGTCTTCCCAATAGTCATGTATGGATGTGAGAACTGGACCATAAAGAAGTCTGAGCACTGAAGAATTAACGTTTTTGAACTGTGGTGTTGGAGAAAACTCCTGAGAGTCCCTTGGACTTCAACGCGATCAAAGCTGTCAATCCTAAAGGAAATCAACCCTGAATATTAACAACATATTTGAAGGTTTATTTCTGGATACTCTATCCTAGTCCACTGATCTTTATATCTGTCCAGTACCACACTGTTTTGATTACTGTAGCTTTTTAGTACATTTTGAAATGAACTAGGATTCCTTCACGGAGAAGGCAATGGTAACCCACTCCAATACTCTTGTCTGGAAATCCCATGGATGGAGGAGCCTGGTAGGCTGCAGTCCATGGGGTCTCTAAGAGTCAGACATGACGGAGTGCCTTCCCTTTCACTTTTCACTTTCATGCATTGGCGAAGGAAATGGCAACCCACTTCAGTGTTCTTGCATGGAGAATCCCAGGGACAGGGGAGCCTGGTGGGCTTCTGTCTGTGGGGTTGCACAGAGTGGGACACAACTGAAGCGACTTAGCAGCAGCAGCAGCAGCAGCAGGAACCCTTCAACTTTGTTCTTTCTCAAATTGTTTTGGCTCTTTGCAAGGTCACATGAATCTGAGGACTGGCTTTTCTGCTTCTCAAAAAAAAAAAAAATGGAATTTTAATAGGGATTACAATGAATCTGTAGATCACTTTGTGTAATATTGCCTTTAAATTATCCAATCATTAACATAGGATATCTTTCCATTTATTTAGATCTTCTGTAATTTCTTCTAACAATGTTCTGTAGTTTTTCAATGTATAAGTTTTCATCTCCATGGTTTAATTTATTCCTAATTATTTCATTCTTTTGGATGCTAGTGTAAATGAAATAGTTTGCTTAATTTTATTTTCATCATTTATTTCTAGGGTATAGATATAAAACTGACTTTGTATGTTGATCTTTTATTCTGTAATTTAGCTGAATTCATTTATAAGTTCTAATTGGGTTTTGCAGATTTTTAAAATTTTCTATATATAAGATCATGTCAACTATGAATAGAAATAGTTTTATTTCTTGCTTTCCAATTTGTATGCTTCTTTTTTTGTCTCACTGCTCTGGCTAAAACTTTCATCATAACCTTGAATGGAAATGGGAAATTGGGCCTCCTTGCCTTGTTCCTGATCTTACAGGGAAGAATTTCAGTCTTTAACCATTGCATATGAAGTTAGTTGTAGGTTTTTCATAAATGCCCTTTGCTAGATTGAGGAAGTTTCCTTCCTCTTAGTTTAAGTTTTTATCAGGAGATGGTGCTGAATTTCATCAAATATTTTTCTGCATGAATTTAGGTGACCATGTGAGTTTTTTTCCTTTCATTATATCACTGTGGTGTATTTCATTGACTTTTATACATTGAGGCACACTTTAATTCTGAGAATAAATTCCATTTGATCATGGTATATAGTTCCTTTAATATGCTACTTAATTTTTTTGAGAATTTTTTCATCTATATTCATAAAGAGGTGTTGGTTTATAGTTTTCTGTCCTTGTGATGTTATTATCTGGCTTTGGTATCAGAGTAATAGTCCACCCAAAATGAGCCTCTTTTAGACAGCATGTACTAAGATCATTTTTTTATCTTTTCTGACAATCTTTGCCTTTTAATTGGAGAATTAATTTATGCAATTTTGAAGCAATTACTGAAAAAGAAGGACTTACTTCTGTGATTTTACTATTTGTTTTCTGTATGTTATATTTTGTTTGTTCCTCTATTCCTTTATTATTTTCTTCTTTTGTGTTTAATTTTTATATCCTTTTATTCCTTTGGTATTTTGTTTTCTGTATCTTTGTAGTTACTTTCCTACTGATTATCCTCTGCCCCAATAATCATGCTCCTATACAGCTCCATTTCTCCCCCTTGATGAAACTGTTATTACAAATTACATCTCTAAATGCTATGTACAAATTAACATAGATTTATAATTGATGTTGTATGCATTTGTCTTTTAAGTCATGTAAGAAAAAAATGGAAGTTACAAACCAAAAATATATTAAAATAATAATACTCTCACTTTTACTCACTTATGTACCTAATTTTACCAACATTTCATATTTCTTTGTATGGTTTCAAGTTGTTTTCCCTCATTTCCACCTGTAGGACTCCCTCTGGACAACTCTATGCAGAGTACATCATGAGAAATGCTGGGCTGGAAGAAGCACAAGCTGGAACCAAGATTGCTGGGAGAAATATCAATAACCTCAGATATGCAGATGACACCACCCTTGTGGCAGAAAGTGAAGAGAAACTAAAGAGCCTCTTGATGAAAGTGAAAGAGGAGAGTGAAAAAGTTGGCTTAAAGCTCAACATTCAGAAAACTAAGATCATGGCATCTAGTCCCATCACTTCATGGGAAATAGATGGGGAAACAGTGGAAACAGTGTCAGACTTTATTTTTTTTTGGTTTCAAAATCACTGCAGATGGTGATTAGTAGTGGTAGTAGTGAAGTCACTCAGTCATGTCCGACTTCTTGCGATCCCACGGACTATAGCCCACAAGGCTCCTCTGTCCATGGGATTCTCCAGGCAAGAGTACTGGAGTGGGTTGCCATTTCCTTCTCCAGGGGATCTTCCTGACCCAGGGATCGAACCCACATCTCCCGCATTGCAGGCAGAACGCAGATGGTGATTACAGCCATGAAATTAAAAGACACTTACTCCTTGGAAGGAAAGTTATGACCAACCTAGAGATCATATTTAAAAGCAGAGACATTACTTTGCCAACAAAGGTCAGTCTAGTCAAGGCTATGGTTTTTCCAGTAGTCATGTATGGATGTGAGAGTTGAATGGTGAAGAAAGCTGAGCACCAAGGAACTGATGCTTTTGGACTGTGCTGTTGGAGAAGACTCTTGAGAGTCCCTTGGACTGCAAGGAGATCCAACCAGTCCATCCTAAAGGAGATCAGTCCTGGGTGTTCATTGGAAGGACTGATGTTGAAGCTGAAACTCCAATACTTTGGCCAGCTCATGTGAGGAGCTGACTCATTGGAAAAGACCCTGATGCTGGGAAAGATTGGGGGCAAGAGGAGAAGGGGCTGACAGAGGATGAGATGGCTAGATGGCATCACCAACTCAATGGACATGGGTTTTTGTAGACTCCAGGAGTTGGTGGTGGACAGGGAGACCTGGCATGCTACAATTCATGGGGTAGCAAAGAGTTTGACACGACTGAGCTGCTGAACTGAACTGACTGTTGATGAACTACCTCATATTTTGTTTATCTGGAAATGTCTTAGTTTTACCTTATATTTTGAAGAATAGTTTTGCTGGGTATACAGTTCTTGATTGACAGATTCTTTTTTTTTATTTTGTACTTTAAATATGTCACTCCACAACCTTCTGGATTCCAGGGCTTCTGCTGAAAAATAAATTTATTTTCTTATTGAGGATCACTTGTATATGATGGGTTGCTTATCTTGCTCCTTTCAAGACTCCTTGTTTTTTACTTTCAACAGTTTGCTTATAATGTGTCTTAGTATGGTACTCTTTGGGCATAGCTTCCTTGGAATTTGCTTAGCTTCTTGTATGTGTACTATGCTCAGACGTTCAGTCACATCCAACTCTTTGCGACCCCATGAATGGTAGCCCACTGAACTCCTCTGTCCGTGGAATTTTCCAGGCAAGAATACTGGAGTGGGTTGCCATTTCCCCCTCCAGGGGATCTTCCTCACCCACTGTTACTTCAAATATCCTTTCTATTTCTCTATGTCTCCTCTCCTTTGGAGTCTCTGGTGCAGTTATTGGCAATCTTAGTGTTTCTAACAAGTCTCTTTTTCTTCTTTTTTCTTTCTTCCCCTCAACCTAGACAACCACAGTTGATCTATTTTCGAGTTTGCTGATCCTTCCTTCTGCCTGCTCAAATGGGCATGCTATTAAAATCTACTACTGAGTTTTCCATTTCTGCTATTGCCCTGTTAAGTTCAGAATTTCTTTGAGGTTCCTTTTTATAATTTCTATACCTCAAATGATATTCTTTATTAGTTGAGACATCATTTTACTGGTTTCCTGTTAGATTTCTTTTTCATAACAAAAATTGGGGAGTTCCAAGGAGAGCAAGATCCCTCGATATGTTTCAATTCTTATTGTGTGTCTATAAGTTCTTTAGCAGCCTGTAGTTTCTCTTTTGAAAGGGGCCACTGCTCTGTCCAAATAGGTTCGTCATTCTTCCAAGTTATTTTAATAACTGCATTATTTGTTAAACAGCAGTGGCCCCTAGGAAAAATGTGGAATGTATATCTGAGTTTGCCATTGCATAAGTAAATCCCTTCCTATTAAATTAAGGGGTGCATCTATCACATAAGGTCTTAAAGTTGCAGGTTGGCCTTCTGGTCCCTCACATCAGTAGATTTGAACACTTTGATAAACCTCTTGTACCTTGGTTTGAGAAACTCTTGCAGTTTGGCAAAAAACTTTTTGTATAGACTATGATTTTGGCCATAAATGTTTGGATATAATAGTAATATCAGATCCAGTATCAAGGAGACCAGAAAATCTTTTACCATTAATTTTGATATTTATATTTTGTCAGGCATATTCGGATACCAATGATGTCCATAAAGATTGTTTTTGGTCTGTACTGCTGAATCCACCTGTCCATACATCACTAGAGGAGTTAATAGAAATGTAGGGTAAAAGAAGTAATTGAGCAATTTTGTCCCCCTTTTTGAATTGCCATAAAATCTTAGATGACATCATAATTTGAATTTCTCCTTTATAATCTGAATCGATTACTCCAGGGTGAACAGTAATTCCTTTAGAAGTCTAATTAGATTGGCCAAGTAAAAGACCAAAGGTTTGTGGGGGCAGATTTTTGGAGGTCTTTTATTAGTTTCCTTAGGGCAATTTTTTTTTAAATGGTCCTTATCCCTGCATGTGAAACAGCCCTCATTTCCCTTTTTAAAGCAAGCAGCCATCGTTTCAGCTAGCATTTGCATTTTTTGAGTTTCTGATCCTAGATTGTGACAAGCCTTCAAATAGTCAGTAACAGTCCCTGTCTCACAAATTGGAACTATAGACTTCTGACATTCCTGATTTGCATTTCATAAGCAAGTAATTTCTCTAGTTGTCTTTTAGCTTCTTCTCTGATTACAGTACGGGAAATAGCAGTTTCTAATCTAGCTTAAAAATCGGCATAAGTTTCATTAGGTCCTTGCAGTATTTTAGTGTAGCTACCTGTAGGTTCCTCTTGAGGAGTAATTCCATCCCAGGCTTCAAGGGCCACTGTTTTTAATTGTTCAGGCAACAAAGGAAGGCATTATATTTGAACTTCTATAGCACCAAATTATCCGGTGCCAGTTAACATTTCAAAAGTAATTTGGTTTGGGGGAGTGCCAGCTCGAGCTTTTTTGTTAGCATGATCTCTGGCTATATCTTGAAACCACATCCTCCATTGAAGATATTCTCCTGGTTTAAGGAGAACTTTTATTAAAATTCACCAATCATAGGGAATAGAAGCCCCATAGAATTTAGAATCTCTCTAGTAAAGGGCGAATGTGGGCCATACATAGCTACAGCCTTTTTCATTTGTTGCATGTGAAAAAAGTTAATATGTTCATATTGAGGTATTATCTGCCCTTGAGCATCAGCATTTCTTAAAACTGGAAAGGCAGAAAAATCATCGGCTTCAGAGACTTGTGATTGCAAAGCCAGCAATTCAGAGAGCCTCTGTCGTGAAGGAGAGTGAGTAGGTAGCAATTCTTTGCAATTATGAGTATGTGCTAGGGACTTATCATTATTATCCAGAAAAGTATTGCCAGTTTTGGGTCAAAAGTGTCTCAGGAGAGTCGTTCTCAGAATCATTATGTATTAGCAAAGGAGAGACTTTTCGATTCGCATCTGTTGGCAGAGGAGGAGCATTTGGAGCAGCCAGGGCAGGGTTTGTAGGAAAATTCTGAAATATTTTATGTTGTTCTAATTGGGCTTTTTGTAAAGTTTCATCATCTAATTCATATTCATGTAATAAGTGTTCTGTCTGTTGTTGAATATCGGGAGGGCTAGAATTACCTTGAAATGACAGAATTACAGATTTAATGAGAGCCCACAGGGGCCAGAAATCAATTGGAATATTTTTTCCCCTTCTGGTGACTCATTCAACATTCTCTTTGACTCGGTGACAAATTTCTAAATGAAAACTGCCTTCATCAGGGAACCAGGGATTATGTTCAACTATTGTTTGAAGGCAAGCCTCTATTCGCTAGCACAAAACCGAAAGTCCCTGAACTTTAAATAAATGCTGAAGTAAAGTAGAAAAGTGATAGGACTTTCCGTTTGACCCATGTCCTTGTACTTACTGACCTCAATAGGTCCCGAGTCACTCCATCTGAAATGCCGTGTGTACCAGGTCCCTGTTTCAGGCGCCACTCGTTGGGGTCCTTTAATGGACCGGAACCTGGTGGTCCGGAGTCGACGATAAGAAAGTGAAAGAAGAAAAGAGGCTAGTATTCCCTGGGTTACACAGAAAACAAATAAAGCCCTAGGACAGGGCTTGTACCACTCACGTAGGCACAGGGTGCCCTGTCGAAGAGGTCTTGAAAAACCAGGCAGGAAAATGAGCTCAGCAGGCTTCCATGCTCCAGAGAATCAGCCAGAAAGAGAAATAAAGAGAGAGAGAGAGAGAAGGACATGGGGACCCAAGTCTCTAACGGAGCAAGTGTGCTTTATTGAACTCTGTGTGAGTATATATATATACCGTATTACAAGGTAACTTCTTCAGATAAAGATCAAAAGACCAGACTTTACAAGTTACTACGGAAACAAGGAGCAATAGAGGCCATAAAGCCAAAAGACAATCCATATCAAAAGAGGGTCATAAATAATCACTTTCATCATATGGAAAAGCTAATGAAGGAAATCCAATGCGTGCATTCCATCTCTTGGTCTCAGTCCTGGAAGCAGGGTGCAGCTCTGCTTCTTCCTGACAGGAACTGATAAGGAACAGAGGGCTCTTGATAGACAGGAAACAGCAGACAGGAATCCTACTGTTAAACATCCCCTGACAGTTTCCTCTATCAGTTTACCCATGGTTTTCTTTAGCTCTTTCATCATATATGGAACAAGTGATTTAAAAATCTTTGTCTTTTAAGTCCAATATATGTGTTGCCTGAGAAACAGTTACCATTCATTTTTCTGTGAATAACCCATACATTATTGTTTTTTGTACACTTTACAATTTTTGAAACTGAACACTTTGAATATTATAATATGTTAACTCTAGAAATATTATTCTTCCCCTCTTCATTTACTAAATTTTATTTTACATTATTTTAGATTGTTCTTGCTTACTGTAGGTTTTAGTGATTTGTTTTCTGTTTTTGTTATTTTTCTAAACTACTTTTGTAAAGCTTTTATTTTTTGTTGACTGTAGTCTCTGAAGTCTCTTGCAATCAAGTAATGTTGACAGAGATTGCTTTGAATGCCTAGATCCAAAAAAAGAAAGAAAAGGCAAAAATCTCTCTCAGCATTTACAAATTGGTTCTCTTGATGCTTAACCAGGCTGTTCACAACTTTGAATTAGCCTGAGTTTGTGTTTTCACTGACCCTAAAGAATGGCCAGAGGAGAAAGCTATGGGTGGTTTCTAGTTTTTATGAGCACGCACCTGCCCTGGGCATGCACATGTCTTTCTAGATTCCCTGGAATATGCAAGACTATTCAATGCCCTAAATTTTAAAAAAAGAAAAATAAAAAAACAAACCTCTATCCCCAACTTTTCCTTCCAGGGTGCTGAAGGTCGAGTTGTTCTTTGCTGTTGTCTGTTTTTTGTTTTGCTTCAACTTTAATCTTTTGCCCCAGGCAGCAGCAAGGTTTTCATTTGCCTTAAAATGACTTCAAGGCTGCTTCCATGTCCTGGCTATTATAAACAGTGCTGCGATGAACATTGGGGTGCACGTGTCTCTTTCGGATCTGGTTTCCTCGGTGTGTATGCCCAGAAGTGGTATTGCTGGGTCATATGGCAGTTCTATTTCCAGTTTTTTAAGAAATCTCCACACTGTTTTCCATAGTGGCTGTACTAGTTTGCATTCCCACCAACAGTGTTAGAGGGTTCCCTTTTCTCCACACCCTCTCCAGCATTTATTGCTTGTACACTTTTGGATAGCAGCCATCCTGACTGGCGTGTAATGGTATCTCATTGTGGTTTTGATTTGCATTTCTCTAATAATGAGTGATGTTGAGCATCTTTTCGTGTGTTTGTTAGCCATCTGTATGTCTTCTTTGGAGAAATGTCTGTTTAGTTCTTTGGCCCATTTTTTGATTGGGTCATTTATTTTTCTGGAATTGAGCTTCAGGAGTTGCTTGTATATTTTTGAGATTAATCCTTTGTCTGTTGCTTCATTTGCTATTATTTTCTCCCAATCTGAGGGCTGTCTTTTCCCATGCTGCAATTACAGATGTTCACGAGTGGTTTCTGTATAGAAATTTTTATTATAAGTTAAATATATTTATCAATATACTTTGCATGCTTTATTTTTTAAAAAATCATGTAATTAAAATAAAAATAACATCTTTAGTAGCTTTAAAAAAAAAAATGACTTCAAGGAATGCCCTTTGTGTGGCCACTCTTCACCCCGAGAAAACTTCAACTTAGGTGAAACAAAAGCAAGCAATTTACATCGGTTCTTCAGGTAACCCCCAGATAGTTCAAAACATACAAACACAATTTTTTGAGAGTATATTGTACTTTGCTCCCTCCAGAAGCAGATATCAGGGTTCACACTGTGCACACAGGCTGCCATTTTCCAGTCTACTATCAGACCAAGCAGAGGAATGAGGTGAGAGGAGGCAAACACCACAGAGCTTTCTTATCATTCATAAGTTGCTCCCTTTTAAAATAGCATGTTTGCTTCTTTTCTAAAAATCTTTGCCTATTTTCCAGAGTTCCCACAAAGTTGCTTCTGACAATTTGTGCATTATGTTTTGAAGTTTCTATAGAGAGAACAGGCCCTTGGATCTATCAACTCCTCCTTTAGCCCAACAGATGTACACTGTTGGTGGGAATGTAAATTTGTGCAGCCACTATAAAAAGACAATATGGAGATTCCTAAAATATTAAAAATAAAACTACCATACAATGTATTAATTTTACTTCTGGATATTTATTGGCAGAAAGTCAAAATAACACTAACTTGAAAAGAGATATGCATTCCTGTGTTCATTACAGCACTATTTAAAATAGTTAAGATATGAAAGCAACATAAATGATCATATGTACTTATATATTTATGAATATTAACCATAAAAGGGAATATTAGCCATAAAACAAATGAAATCTTGCCATTTGTGATAGCATTGATGGACCTAAATGGTATTACGCTAAGTGAAATATCAGACAGAAAAACACAAATACCATATGAATTTGCTTATATGTCAAATAAAAAACCCAATTAAGTGAACAAACGTATCTAAGCAGAAACAGAACTATAGATACAGAGAGCAAACATGTGGTTTTCAGGGGAAAGAGAGGTGGGAAGGAGGAGAGAAATTAGATAAGGGAGACTAAGAGATACAAACTTTCAGTTGCAAAATAAATAAGACACTGATAAGAAATGTATACTCTGGGGAAAATAGTCAATAAATATGCAATATCATTGTATGTTGACAGATGACAACTAGACTTACCATGGTAATAATTTTGAAATATACAGAAATATCAAATCACTATGCTGTGTATCAGGAACTAACATTACGTTGTAGGTCAATTAAACTTCAAAAAAATAAAACAAATAAAATCATTTAAAAAGAGATCATACTTGTGGCTACCAGGAATGTGATGTGGGGAGGGAGAATTGGATGAAGGTGGTGAAAGTTTACAAACTTCTAGTCATAAGATAAATAAGTACTAGGCGTATAATATAGTATAGTTACTCTGTGTGTGTGTGTGTGTGTGTGTGTGTGTGTGTGTGTGTGTGTGTGTGTTAGTCACTCAGTCGTGTCCAACTCTCTGTGACCCCATGGACTGCAGCCCACCAGGATCCTCTGTCCATGGAATTCTGCAGGCAAGAATACTGGCGTGGGTTGCCATTTCCTTCTCCAGGAGATCTTCCCAACCCAGGGATCAAATCCAGGTCTCCCACATTGCAGGTGGATTCTTTACCAGCTGAGACACCAGGGAAGCCCATTGACATTATCTTCTGTATCAAAGAATCTGCCTGTGATGCAGGAGACTGGAGTTCAATCCCTGTGCCAGGAAGATACCTTGGAGAAGGGAATGGAAATCCACTTCAGAATTCTTTCCTGGGAAATCCCATGGACAGAGAAATCTAGTGGACTACAGTCCATGGGACTGCAAAGAGTCAGACATGACTGAGCAACTAACACTTTCACACTTCCCTCATCAAATAGGCCCACAGAGCACTATCTTAATCATAAATAGGCATACTCTTAAAAGATTTCCAACTTTCACTGTTTTCTAAAAATAAAATAAATATAAAAGTGATAATTCTTGAATCAAAGTAAAAAGGTAGTAATTTCATTAAAAGGCAAGTTTATATCTATTTTTATGCTTTATCTATTATGCTTTTGGTATGCATCCTACTTGCCCAGTACTGAGATAGATACATATCTATTTTTTTCTCCATTGCAGTCAATTAAAATCCCAATCATCTTAGACTCACATACCTGGATCTGAGAAAACATGTTTTCAATCTCCTTTCAAATGGATAAAATATTTCCAAAATATGTAACAAAACAAATAATCAGAAAAACATATGCACCAAAAAAATGTTATTTAGGGAAAATTATCAAGTATCACAAACATCTTTTGGCTTTCATTTTATTCTTGAGTCATCTATGATTAAAAACCTGTCACTGATATCACTTGTATGTGGAATCTTTAAAAATAATACAAATAAACTTATTTACAAAACAGAAACAGACTCGCAGACATAGAAAACAAATATATATTTATCAAAGTAAAAGGATAAGGGTGAGATAAATTAGGAGTACGGGATTAACAGATACACACTACTCAACTGGCAAAGAATCTGCCTGCAGTGCCAGAGACCTGAGTTCAATTCCCAGGTTGGGAAGAGCCCCGGGAGAAGAAGATGGCAACCCACTCCAGAATTCCTGCCTGAAGAATTCCATGTTCAGAGGAGCCTGGTGGGCTATAGTCGATGGGATTGCAAAGAGTTGGACGTGACTGAGCGACTAACACTTTCACTTTTCACTGTATATAAAATAGAAAAATAATAAAGACTTACTGTATAGCAAGGGAACTATATTCAAAATCTTGTAATAGCCTATCATGGAAAATAATCTAAGAAAGAAAATACACATATGTATATACATATTGTATGTATATAAATCACTTTGCTGTATATCTGAAATTACACAATATTGTAAATCAACCATACTTTGATTTAAAATAATAGTCATTCAAATTGTCCTTTTTTCTTCTGAGCGAGATGTTGGGGGTAATACTGATATGGAGGTAGCAACATTCCCTAATATTCAGGAGGTGCTGCCAGGGGAATAAATCTGTACAATATACACAATCATAAAATGTAGAATATAATTTAAATGAATAAAACTTTTCACTTTTAAAAAAAAACATTCTTTAACAAGGAAAAGAGAAGTAATTAGTACATCTTCAAAACAGGAGTCACAAGCAAGAGAGAAAATAAAATGCTATATTTGAGGTTCTTAGCTTGTTATCAAGGGTTTTCCAATCCAAAAAGATAAGAATATGTTAGCTAAATTAAAGTTATTCACACTTTAAAGAATGGAATCAAAGGTCTCTTCAATTGATGCTTTGTAACAAAATTCTTGTGTGCTCACATACCTTAACATGTCACTTTTTTTGATCTGACAGTCTGAATTTACATGAAAAACACTATTCGTGTTTTAGTGTGACTTGCGTGTTGTTGTTGGGTTTTTTTCCCCATTTATTTTTATTAGTTGGAGGCTAATTACTTTACAGTATTGTAGTGGTTCTTGCCATACACTGACGTGAATCAGCCATGGATTTACACGTGTTCCCCTTCCCAATCCCCCCTCCTGCCTCCCTCTCCATCCCATCCCTCTGGGTCTTCCCAGTGCACCAGCTCTGAGCATTTGTCTCAAAATAATATCCAGAAAAACTGAGTCAATGAAGTCATGAAGTGGTTTGCTGGTATTATGAATTATTTCGTATTTTTCTGATTTTTTTTCCGGCAAAGATTAGTAATTTGTTCATCTTTTCTAGGTTCTTTGTTGTACGACTTCTTTTTCAGGTCTTTTGAGTTTGGGCATGTTCATGCCTGAACACAACAGCCATATACTCAATGCACTGTTTAGCAAAAACAGCCTGCAGATTTAACCAACTATAAACTAAGCCATAAAATCACCTGTCCCATAAAACTGCTCTACCTAAAATAACTGAAGACTTCCTAATTATGAAATAAAATGGTTTTAAATAGCAGTCATGTTGGCAGTATTGATGAGTCAACATTTCTTCCCTTAGCTTCTCCAGTGATTTCTCTAGCAGTTCTTTCCTTGCTTCTGCTCCCACATCCTTCCAACCATCTTCAGAGATTCCTTTTCCTCCAATTGTTCCCACTCCAAATGGTGTTAAATACCAAAAAAACTTTAAATGTGTGGGGAAATGTTAGAAGTACCTATACAAAACTATTTTAATAGTGGTAGTGTTTGAGAGGGTGGTTATGTAATTTTTTTCTACCTTCTCTGGTACCTTTCTTTAGCTTCCAAGTTCTCTTTCCTGAAACAAATTTAAAAATAAATAAACAATAACTTTTTTTTTAAGTTTTAAGAATCAGATGGAATTCCCTATATTCCATTCTTAATGCTTTTCTCTTCCTATTGTATATATTCTCCTCTGGTTTTGGTCAGCAGATCTACAATAACAAAGTCTAACTTTACCCAGGTTGCCCCCTTTTTCAAAAAGTGCATTCAGAAAGTTAAAAGTGTGAAAGGCAAATAAAAGATACATGTGTTAAAGTACATTTACATGTTTGAAGAGCTTAAATTTTCTAAGAAACTCTTTATGTGGCATCTTTAGGAGCCACAATTTATCCTAAAACTAAGGGAATCAAGCCAGGCGTTCCCTTCCTTTTGCATGGACCACAGGGGCCAGAGCAGAATATCTCCTTTCAATGTCCCATGGAAGCATCAAGGAATCCAAAATGAATTCTTATTCTTTACCTTTACTCTAAAATAATTTCTCATAGCTTAACTGTCTCTAAATGGCATCTGCTCTAGTGAAGTATGCTATACAAGACTGGAGAGAAAATTCAGGAGTCTAGAATAACACTTACATCTCAAATTTATACAACATCCTACCTAATCTTATTTATAAACATTTCTACCCTCTACTCTATCCTCACATACTTACCTTGGCTCAGACATTCATCATTTCCTAATCAGATTCATGATCTTGACAGTTTTCCAAGTTTGCAGTCTTGTCAAGAGTATGAGAACCCAGAACTTTCAGATGTACAAGCTGGATTTAAAAAGGCAGCGGAACCAGAGATCAAATTGCCAACAACCACTAGATCATAGAAAAAGCAAGGGAATTCCAGAAAAAGAAAATCTACTTCTTCATTGACTATGCTAAAGCCTTTGCTGCATGGATCACAACAACTGTGGAAAATTCTTAAATAAATAGGAATATCAGACCACCTTACCTGCCTCTTGAAAAACCTGTATGAAGGTCAAGAAGCAACAGTTAGAATAAGACATGGAACAAAGGACTGCTTCCAAATTGAGAAATGAGAACAACAAGGCTGTATATTGACACTCTGCTTATTTAACTTATATTCAGAGTACATCATGAGGATTGCTAGGCTGGATAAATCACAAGCTAGAATCAAGATTGTCAGGAGAAATATCAGCAATCTCATATATGCAGATGATATCACTCTAATGGCAGAAAGCAAAGAAGAACTAAAGAGCCTTTTGATGAGGGTGAAAGAGGGGAGTAAAAAAGCTGTCTTAAAACTTAACATTCAAAAAACTAAGATCATGGCATCTAGTCCCATCATTTAATGGCAAATAGATGGACAAAAAGTGGATAGAGTGACATATTTTATTTTCTTGGGCTCCAAAATCACTGCAGATGGTGACTGTAGCCACGAAATTAAAAGACACTTGCTCTTTGGAAATAAAAAGCATCTCTTTGCCAACAAAGGTACATCTAGTCAAAGCTATGGTTTTTCCAGTAGTTGTATACGGATGTGGGATCTGGACCATGTAGAAGGCTGAGCACTGAAGAATTGATGCTTTCAAATTGTGGTGCTGGAGAAGGATCTTGAGAGTCCATTGAACTGCAAGGATATCAAACCAGTCAATCCTAAAGGAAATCAGCCCTGAATACTCACTGGAAAAACTGATGTTGAAGCTGAAGCTCCAATACTTTGGCTACCTGATGTGAAGAGGCAACTCATTGGAAAAGACCCTGATGCTGAGAAAGACTGAGGGCAGGAGGAGAAGAGGGTGACAGAGGATGAGATGATTGGATGGCATCACCAACTTAATAGACATGAGTCTGAGCAAACTCCAGGATATAGTGAAGGACAGGGAAGCCTGGCATGCTGCAGTCCATGGGGTCACAAAAAGTCAGACATGACTTAGTGACTGAGCAGCAACCTGCCTCCAGGCAACCAATCCACAACATTGTTTTAGAGTGATGTTTCTGTAATATAAATGTAATGAATAGTTAGCATTCAATAAACATCTTTTGAATACTTGAATGATCAAAATTGGGTAAATCACTATCCCTAATCTCAAATTGCTTAAAATATACCTGGAGAAAAAGAAACTGACAAATTTAATTTTTCTACCTATATCATTGTACGTTTACAATGTTTTTTTTTACTTTGTAAAATAATTCTTTTGGAGTAAAGACATTTAAAACTGAAAAACATTTTAACAAAACTTTTAATAAGATAATATTTTAACAAGAAATTATATATATATATAATTATAATTATATATATATATATAATAACATATTTAATTACTATAGTTTAATGGGGCCTTCCCAAGTGGCACTAGTGGTGAAAGAACACACCTGACAATGAAGGAGTGAAAGGTTGTTGCTGAACGATAAGATGCGGGATTCTTGACCTCCGGAGGAGACTAATTCAATCTGGGACCAGGGACGAGGCTGGATCGCTCAGAGCTTTTGTGTAATAAAGTTTTATTAAAGTATAGAGGAGATAGAGAAAGCTTCTGACATAGGCATCAGAAGGGGGCCGAAAGAGTACCTGTCTTTAGCTGTAAGTTATATAGTCACAGTCTGTTAATGAAAAGAAAGGAATGTCTTAGATTTTAGAAAGGCACCAGATAATTCATCCCTGGCCATAAAACGATTGACTTGAATCTTGTAGAAGGGCAGATTACCAACAAATAGTTTCATTTACATAGATCAGGGAACAATATCTGAGTAAGTAGGTTAGGCCGTTTGGCGGAACCAACTTGAAGATAGAGTCTGGGGTACATTAACATAGCTTAAGACAACATTTCCATAAGAAAAAGAAATGTATTGGTTAACTCAAGGTTTGAGAGTTGTTAGTTTCAGGTGAAACCAGGTGTCATGGCAACACAGTATTTTAAGAGAAACCTCCTTTTAAATTTGTATAGAGAAGAAAAAATACCTCTGGTTTGTTTCCTCCTGCCGCTTAAGAGAGATAAAAATGCCTGGCACTTGCAGCCTATTTCCTCTGTTTGAAGACCCCTGACCTTCCTGCCTGTTACCCTCTCAGGAGATATAAGAGACACAGGTTCAATCCCTGAGTCAGGAAGATACCCTGGAGGAGGGCATGGCATCATGGCAACTCACTCCAGTGTTCTTGCCTAGAGAATCCCATGGACAGGGGACCCTGGTGGGCTACAGTCCATAGGGTCACAGAGTCAGACAGGACTGAAGTGACTTAGCACAGCACAGCAGCACATGGTATAAAAAGGAAAAAATCATAGCAGACTTGTTATGTAATGACGAGCTGGTATCAAGTAAAGATTAAATCATATTATAGGGTATGAACAAAAATTTCACTGTGATTTACTTGGAGAAAGTTTTGAAAGAACTGAGCTACCGTGTGGCTTGGGATATTAGAGATTTTTGAACACAAATGTACCTACCCCAGAGCACTGAGTAGGATAATCATTAGAGCAGCTCCTTGTACAGATCCTATGTTGTGCAAAATAATTTATGATTAAAAGGGAAAATGTTTTCTAAATGATGATTAAAATTCCTTTACTTTCATTTGCTTAGTTTTTGCTATGTGTCTGTGTTTAGTGGCTCAGTCATATAGTATTCAAATCATTGGCCCCACAAAATAATGTATGAGTAACCAAAGCCTTGATGAAAAGGATATTAATGACACTGATAATGGTGGTCACTTTAAGGATGGTTGATTGGGCTTCAAATAAAAAAGAATGGATGAGTGAATAAATAAATGAATGGATGGGTAGAAAGATGGATAGCCAGCAAGTACATCCTTCTACTATTAAATTTAACCTAGCAATTTAATTTTACCGACTACCAATCATTGTTTTAAACTCCTGTCATTAATTTGACTTTTTAAAGGCCTTTAGAATTGTTTTATTTAATTTATAGATTTGTTTTTGCTTGATAGGCATGAAAGAGTTCAAGTATGAAGAGATTATAACTAGTTTTATGTCCTTACATATTTAAGAAATACAGGGGCTTCCCTGGTGGTTCAGTGCTAAAGAATCTCCTTGCCAACGCAAGAAACATGGGTTCAGTCCCTGATCTGGGAAGCTCCCACATGCCACAGAGCAACTAGGCCCAGCCACCACAACTACTGAGCCTGTGCTCTAGAGCCTGAGAGCCACAACTACTGAAGCCCGAGTACCCAGAGCCCGTGCTCCACAAGAGAAGCCACTACAGTGAGAGGCTTATGGACCAGAGTGGGCCCTGCTCACCACAACCAGAGAAAAGCCCAGGCAGCAATGAAGACCCAGCACAGATAAAAAGTAATTAATTAAAAAGTTAAAAAGAGAAATACAGTACTCAATAATCAAATCTTTGAAAAATATTTCCTTATTTATGGAATTTCTATATTACTCAAGCTTGAGAAACGCAGCTAAAAATAGTGAGTGGAAGGTTGATACTTATGTATTAAGAGGTCACCGCCATTTCCCCAACCTAGACTACTACACAAAGCTACTTGCAGTTCTGTAAACATGTAAACATTATCTCATTAATCTGATCCTTAATGGAAGAATTGCAGCAAGTCTCCTAAAATTCCCAAATTACTTGGTACTCTTCCATGTCTTTGCCTTCTTTCCACATCTGGGGTAAATTTCCCAGACATTCTCACAGACTCAGTTGAGAAGTCACTTGCTCATTCATAAACCCTGCCCTCCAAGAGCAAATACTCTCGTGGGAGGAGGAAAACCTAATTAAATGATCAAGGAAGGGAATTTTAGATCTAGGAAACATAGTTTTGTCAAGAATGCTTGTGACTCGTAAAAACTAAAGAGAAAGGTTGTAACAGTAGTGAGAGGAGTCCTGGAGAGAAGAAGCCAGTGTTTAGGGAGATAGATCTACAAGCTTCACTGATGGGTTGGATGTCCATAGTTAAAAAAAAAGGGCGGGGGGGGGGGGGAAGGAGTTTGAAAGACTAAGCCAGCAGCAGAGCTTTCCATATAGAAGAGAGATGTCAGGGGAAACAAGCTCAGTTTCTCCCTTCTCCCTCTCCGTTAGAGTTTAATTTCTCTTCTTTGGTCATCTTATCCTCAATACAGAGTACTTTTTATTTACTATTTTCAGAATATTCAATATGTTATCCTGTGGTTATTTATGAATATAATATCTCTCCCCACTTTCATTATACTCTAGGTCTCTGAAGATGAGGAAGGAATAGCATTTTATTCAACTTTGAGTTAGGAACTACATAGGTGGTTAAAACAGGAATATAAATGACAACAAAAAGAGCGCAGGGGATGGATAGGGCGAGAGAGAACTGTAGAAGACAAAGAAGGTTTGCAGAATTATTACATCTTCCACTTGGCTATTTGGGAACCCTATCTACTAGATTCATCAGACTGGAGTTTTAACATACATTAATATTTTGAGTAATTCTGAAGATGTATCTGGTTTTTGGGAAGGCTGAAAATCTAGAATTTCTAACATTGTGGTTTACCTTTAGCTGGTGCCTCCCATGAATTTTTTATGCATGGAAGGTTTTTACCTATAGTCATCCAAAGAAAACTAGTATTGATTTATGGAAACAAAGGGACTTAAGAAGGAACCACAGAGTCAGTGACAGAGCATTAACTGCTCCTGGTAATAACAAAGTGAATAAAAACAGCAACAAAAGGCTTCTAGCTGGACTCTATAGCAGAAAGATTATCTTTAAAAATCTCACACTAACCAGTTATCATCTTTATTATAAAGAATAAGCAAGAAAAACAGTTGCAAGACCTGACTATCATAGAAAGGTCATTTCCAACCTAGGCCACACTGAATGACCTATTGAGATAGTAGCAGGAAGTGGGGAAAGCTGACAGGAAAGTCTCACTGGATGACATGTGGCCTTTAACATAACTAACCCATGGGGCCTGACAGAATCTGAGTCAGTTGACCTACAGAGCAAATAGAAAACTTAACATTTCAGTTCAAGTAATAGCCAGAAGCCTGAGAGCCAGATGCCTTTTATGTCTTCACACTTGCTTCTCTAAATAAAACATAATGGAAGTGACAAGGAGAAAACAAAAGTGAATTGATATCACAGGGTATAAAGATTACAGGAATGATCCTCATGAAGTTAATAGTTTTTGTCATATTTCAGACCGGATGATAGCACAACACCCCTAGCATTGGAGCCAGTGTTTATATATCTACTTGCTTTTAAAATAATAGCAAATGAAGCAAGTGACAAAGAATTAATCTCCAAAATATACAAGCAACTCCTGCAGCTCAATTCCAGAAAAATAAATGACCCAATCAAAAAATAGGCCAAAGAACTAAACAGACATTTCTCCAAAGAAGACATACAGATGGCTAACAAACACATGAAAAGATGCTCAACATCATTCATTATCAGAGAAATGCAAATCAAAACCACAATGAGGTACCATCTCACACCAGTTAGAATGGCTGCTATCCAAAAATCTACAAACAATAGATGCTGGAGAGGTAGGTTATGGAGAAAAGGGAACCCTCTTACACTGTTGGTGGGAATGCAAGCTAGTACAGCCACTATGGAGAACAGTGTGGAGATTCCTTAAAAAACTGGAAATAGAACTGCCATATGACCCAGCAACCCCACTGCTGGGCATACACACTGAGGAAACCAGAATTGAAAAAGACACGTGCACCCCAATGTTCATCACAACACTGTTTACAATAACCAGGACATGGAAGCAACCTAGATGTCCACTGGCAGATGAATGGATAAGAAAGCTGTGGTACATATACACAATGGAATATTATTCAGCTATTAAGAGAATGCATTTGAATCAGTTCTAATGAGGTGGATGAAACTGGAGCCTATTTTACAGAATGAAGTAAGCCTGAAAGAAAAACACCAATGCAGTATATTAATGCATATGTATGGAATTTAGAAAGATGGTAACGATAACCCTGTATGTGAGACAGCAAAAGAGACACAGATGTATAGAACAGCCTTTTGGACTCTGTGGGAGAAGGCGAGGGTGGGATGGTCTGACAGAATAGCATTGAAACATGTGTATTATCATATGTGAAACAGATCGCCAGTCCAGGTTCGATGCATGAGACTGGGCACTCAGGTCTGATGCACTGGGATGGCCCAGAGGGGTGGAAAGGGGAGGGTGGAGGAAGGTGGTTTCAGGATGGGGAACACATGCAAACCCATGGCTGATTCATGTCAATGTATGGCAAAAACCACTACAATACTGTAAAGTAATTAGCCTTCAATTAAAATAAATAAATTTTAAAAAATAAATAAAACAATTATGCAAGAAAAAAAGGAGAAGCTGAATATGATGAAGAATTGTCAATTTGCAAACTTCCTGAATTGAGCCAACAGATGAAAATGTGCAAATAGGTAAGAGTTCCTGGAGCTAAGAGGAGAGACTCTTTGGAAAAATAATGAGGAGGAAATAGAAAATAAGATGAATGACCACTGCAGCCAGTTGGCAATTGCAAATGGAAAAAAAATGAGAGGGAAAAGTTTATATGATGAGCCTGTGTGTCTATAAATAATCTTTAGACTTTATGACAAGGGTTTAAAGTAAATGATAAGAATTATAATATTGAGACAAGGCTCACTGTCTAAGCTTTTTAGTAGCCCCTATCACAGTCACTTACAATTTACATTAACTTAATTTAAAACATTCACATTCTCATTTAATATTTTTCCATATCCATATTTTTGCTGTCTTCATCCATTCCAATTTGATTAATATTATCAGTCTGCTTTTTAGTAACTTGCAAACTTATAAAATAGCACACATCACTTCACCATATAGTTCATCACATCTGATACCTAGCAACAAGAAATATATTTAATATAGCACAAGTTAGGTAATAAGCAACCTATTATTCTTAAAGTCTTGTTCACCACTTTACTGAAAACCATATTTTCTATTCAGGATGTTTAGATGCATTTGAGTACTTGAGGTTCTATACTCCAAGTACTTTTACCAGATATAAAAAGAAAATGTTTCCATTCATCCTTTATTCCAAGTTTGTGAGTTTTTTTAATCACATGCATTTTTATGAGAATCACACAGGTGTTCAGTGACACCAGTTCCACTTCTTTCCTAAGACTGTCAATTTCTCCCTCTTGTTGGTTATTTTCTCTAAACATAGAATACTCAAAAATCTGACATCTCACAACACCTGCATGCACCCACATACACACACTCATGTGCACACTTACACACCTCTCTTTCAGTTCAGTTCAGTTCAGTTCAGTTCAGTCACTCACTCGTGTCTGAGTCTTTGCGACCCCATGAATCACAGCACGCCAGGCCTCCCTGTCCATCACCAACTCCTGGAGTTTACTCAAACTCATGTCCATCAAGTCGGTGCACCTCTCTTTACTTCATCCTCAAATATGTCTACCCCTATGGCTCTGCTCAGTTTCACACAGAATGCTTGGTGCATGCATGCATGAGAAGTCGCTTCAGTCGTGACCGACTCTGTGCGACCCTATGGACAGCAGCCCACCAGGCCCCTCTGTCCACAGGATTCTCTAGGCAAGAATACTGGCATGGGGTGCCATTTCCTTCTCTGCCATATCCCATAGGAAGCTGTGAAACATAAACTGTACTGCAGAGTTTGTTCCTGGACTGCCAATCCTGCTTACAGCACCTGTTCACACTGTCGCACTGTTTGCTGAACCCAGAGTAGGCAAGGCTCAAGCTAAGAGGTTGGAAGAAGACGCAGAGCCAGAGGAACTGCAGACACATTTATTCTCCCCTGCTGGCACAGCAGCTGTAGCAGCAGCCATAGCCTTACCTAACACAACACAACCTCTCTGCTGGCTGTCATAGCAGCCGTAACAGTATTCTCTCCTGGTTGATGCAGCAGCCCTAGCAGTAGCCACGCTGTATTCTCTCCTCTAGTGGCTGATCCAACAGACACAGCCGTGATGCAACAGAAATGCTGCCCCTTTCTAAGTGGAGCACAAAGTAGCCTGTGACCAAGCGAATACCTTATGACACACCTGGGCAGTGTTCTAAATGATCTCAGCTGCTGCATAGTCATTATTTACAAAACTGGGATGAGAGAGCCTGAACACACCATCTTAGCTAAGTTACTCTCCCCCCGCCAACCCCCTCCCCCAACTGTAGCTCTCCAGGCTCCTCTCTCCATGGAATTTTTCAGGCAAGAACACCGGAGTGGATTGCCATTTCCTACTCCAGGGCATCTTCCTGAGCCAGGGTTTGAACTCGCATCTCTTGGCAGGTGGATTCTTCACCACTGCACCACCTGGGAAACCCTTTCCTCCTATTACCGCTCTTTACTGTTATTCTCCAAGGTCGTTCCCGCTCTTCATTTTACTTAGGTGATCTGATTAGTAGGCATGGCTCCGAGTACCACTATTATGCTGATGGCTCCTGTCTTAGGTCAGGCTCCCTAGAAACAACTTGATTCCAGGATCCTTGTTAAAACTATTTATTTGAAGACACATTCTTAGGATAAGGGGGAGGTGGGGTGAGTGAAGCTAGAAAAGGTGGAGAAAATAATCAAGCCAGAATGTGGTCTTGTCTGAAGACTAGCTTTAGTTTGTTCCATGGAGAAGCTCTAGAATGCAAACAAGATATAATCTCACCTTAATGAGAGGAACCTATACCCCTTTGCATTTTCATATTAGTCAATCACTGGTTTTGGTCTACCTGAGGGATAGAGGTGCCAAGGGGTTGGGGGAACTCCCCAAAAACTATTAATAAAACCATTCCAGTGCCTGAGCTCACTAGGACAGAGCCAGAACACAGACGTAGGAGTGACCAAGGAAAGAAGGTGATAGGTATCTCCTGATATCTCATTTCATCTACTTGATAGTTTAAATTTTTTTTAAATATCTACTTTCTGGTGGTCATTAAATTACAGTAGAAACACCCTCACACTTTATAGTCACTTCCATAGGTTCATTACCACAGCGGTCCCCAACCTTTTTGGCACCAAGGACCAGTTTCATGGAAGACAAATTTTCCATGGATGGGGGTGGGGATGTGTAATCTGAGCTGTGGTGCAGGGGTGCTGCTCAGACAGTAATGCAGTAATGCAAGTGACAGGGAGTGGCAGATGAAGCTTCACTTGCTTGCCCACTGTTTCTCTCCTGCTGAGCAACCTGGCCCCTAACAGGCCACGGATTGGTCCCTGTCCATGACCCCGGAGCTGGGGACACCTGCATTACTATGTCTCTTCCCAAATGTGTGATTGGGTTTACCCTTCAGTTTGCAATTTTGTTCCTTTCAGGCCCTCTGGAAAACCTGTTAAGCTATTCACCACTGACCGTGTTTACATATATATTCTTAACTTGGGTCAATTTTTTCTCCACACATAGCTCTGTCAACTAGGAGGATTTCACCTCGCTACTGTTTTTCAGGGCCACCTTCAAGGGGAACTAGAGTGAATCTGTTGTCTGTTTTACAGTCAACCTATCTGTGATTGGGTTTACCCTTTTCTTCCTTCATCATCTGTTCATAAGGGAGTCTCCCCCTACCTTTTGCATATACATTTAGGCTGAAAATAAGCATCAGTAATAGTCGCATGTGGTGGGTATCTGGGCCAGTTGCTCATGCAGTTTACTTGTAGCTTTGCACAAACCATATGATGTATCATTCCCATTATGTGATAAGTAGCTTTTCATTTACCTTGCTTAATGAGTTTATGTATCTGGCAACACCTAAATCATGATGGGCAGTTTCAGGTTCATGGTTACTTGGTCCCCAAGACAAGATGCTCACTTTCTCTTATGCCCCAGAAATATACCAAGAGTTGTTTGACTGGAGTACAATAGATACAAAATGTATAAGGATTGTCTTTACTCTAGAACTTTATGAGTCTGTACTGTGTTTCTCCTTTGTGGCCTTGACAGAAACTCCAGACAGCATCTTTCTTTACCACTCTGGAATGTGGTATCTGCTAAAATGTATATCCCCAATAACAGAACTGCTCATACTGCAAACTAGATCTGTTGTGATGCCTTTCCTCGATCTTGATCTGAGTCCTTCTCAAAATGAGAAGCCTTGCATGTCACCAAATAAATTGAGCATTAAAGTAATCCTAAGTGTAGAATATGTGGGCTACAAAACCCCAAAGGAGCCTACCAACCTTTCTGGTTTTTCCTTAGGGGTAGAAATACAAGGTACAATAATTGTCCCGTTTTCTGGAAAGGATAGAAAGATGTACCCTAGACCATAGATCCCTAAACACCTCACTAATGTGATGTGTCCCTGAATTTTTGTAGAGTTTTTCTGCTACCTTCTGGAGCACAAATGCTTTACCAAAGCTTCCAGAATACTCATCAGCTCTTGCTCATCAGATTTCATTAACATAAGGTAATCAAAATGGGGGGTGGGGGGGATTATCTTTTGCTGAATTTCCATATAATTGGGATCCCTTTCAACTAAATTATGAGAAATAGTAGAATTAATAGACACCTAAAGAAAGATTTTGAAAGTATACTATTGACCCTCCTCTGAGAATACAATCGGTTTCTGATCTTCCTTCATGATGGATAAGTAAAAGAATGCATTTGCCAAATCAACAGTTACATTCCATGTAGGGAAAGTAGTGTTAATCTGCTCTAGCAGAGATACCACAGCCGGCATAGCAACTGCTTTAGGTATCCTACTTGGTTAGGTTTATGGTCATCCATCATTAATGAAGTTACAAATGAGACTTAAATCAATGCAACAGGCTGTTTTGAAGCAAGGACTCTTCAGAATTGTCCCAAATTGAGTCAAAAGGGTAGACCTTTAGATGCCCTGCTATCAGTCAATCATTGACAAAATCTTGTCTCCTGGGCAAGGTAGTTACACCTTCAAAGATTCAGTTCCCTGAGGCCAAGGAACACTGCTTTGTGCCAATAGTAACATATTCTCAGCATTTGGAGAAAATTATGATTGAAGAAAAAGGCATCTGAGTGAAGCATGATGGCATCTGGTACACATTCTTGCCTTGGCTTTAATGGTTAAATGTTGCCACCTGGCCTCGGGTATTTAGGATCCTATAATACACAGCACTACTAGGGATCTAAATTCTGACAGCATGCTGAGCTCCTGATGCCACGACTCCCTTACCAGTGTATTCCTTATTGCCTTGGTAAATGAAGTATACTAAGGAGAGTGGGAAGCTTGTGAATTTTCTTGTTAGAAGACCCACTCTAGCATTCCCGCTTTTCTCAGTTGTTGGAAAAAGGGAGTTGCAGCATCTCAGCTTCATTTAATGAGGGATATTTTTCTCTAAGCTTTCAAATAGAAATACCAGCTGTATTTAAGCACCATCGCCTATGGTCTCAGAGTGGTATAGGAAAAACCATCGTATTGATAAATTTTCCTAATCCAGCTTCATATTCCACCCCCTTGGTCTAGCACTCTCAAGATTGCCTCCCAGTCAGACTCTTCTACTTCTTGGTAATACAGGTAAGCCAGGTCCTGGCTCCTCCTAAGGAAAGACCATTTATCTTCCCTTAGCAGAATTATGCAAATATTTGACCTCAATTATGGAATAGTGGGCAGGAAAGGAGATGGAGGCAGAATCTAATAAGAGAAAGCATTGTCTTAGAAGGAATTGCCTTTCTCGACTGTTTTGCATAGCTTCCAAGCAAGGGAGAAAGGATATTCTATATCCCAACAAAGGGTAGTAGGCCTCTTTTGCAGACCAGAAGGTTCAGAGAAATTTAGCGGCTCAAAGGTCTCAAGCATCTTTACCCAACCACCTTCATTCCAAGTTTCAAAACTCCCACTCCTTCCTTAGCAGGGCTAACATTGGTGTAGAAGACTTGTCTAGGCTTAGAACTCAACCTTCTATTAAATTCTTCCATTCTGTGCCTGGTCTTCATCCGTGTTTGTCCTCCAACTGCAAGAGAAAAGAATTTCTTAAAATGATGTCTTGGAGGCCCTCTAACCCTCATGCTTTTCTTTAAATTAGTGATTAACAGATTTGACTAATCATTTCCTCTTATAAGTCCATGTGCTGTGCTTAGCTGTGCTAAGCCACCTCAACCATGCCTGACTCTGCAACTTCATAGATTGTAGCCCACCAGGCTTCATCCATGATAGTCTCCAAGCAATAGAATAGCTACAATTCCTCCTATACCTCTAAAATGCTGATAGCTTATGGTGAAAAATGTCAGATTTGTTATCTCCAAAGAAGATTTAGCTTCGGGACCAAGGACCAGGCTTGATCACTCAGAGCTTTTGTGTGGTCCAAGTTTTATTACAGTGAAAAAGGACAGAGGAAGTTTCTGACATAGACATTACAATTGGGATACAACTAGTCTTATCAAGACCCTATATACTTTTACCAGACACATCCCCACAAAATACATCTTAAATTAACATGATTATAAAAAAACAATAGAAAGATGCTACCAGCCAGCGTTTCTCATAATGTACTCTGCATAGAAGTTAAATAAGCAGGGTGACAATATAGAACCTTGACGTACTCCTTTTCTTATTTGGAACCAGTCTGTTGATCCATGTCCAGTTCTAACTGTTGCTTCCTGACCTACATATAGGTTTCTCAAGAGGCATGTCAGGTGGTCTGGTATTCTCATCTCTTTCAGAATTATCCACAGTTTATTGTGATCTACACACTCAAAGGCTTTGGCATAGTCTATAAAGCAGAAATAGATGTTTGTCTGGAACTATCTTGCTTTTTTGATGATCCAGCAGATGCTGGCAATTTGATGTCGGTTTCTCTGCCTTTTCTAAAGCAGTCTTGAACATCTGGAATTTCACAGTTCACATACTGTTAAAGGCTGGCTTGGAGAATTTTGAGCATTAATTTACTATTGTGTGAGATGAGTGCAATTGTCTGGTAGTTTGAGCATTTTTTGGCATTGCCTTTCTTTGGGATTGGAATGAAAACTGACCTTTTCCAGTCCTGTGGCCACTGATGAGTTTTCCAAATTTGCTGGCGTATTGAATGCAGCACTTTCACATCATCATCTTTCAGGATTTGAAATAGCTCAACTGGAATCCCATCATCTCTGCTAGCTCTGTTCATAGTGATGTTTCCTAAGGCCCACTTGACTTCACATTCCAGGGTGTCTGGCTCAAAGTGGGTGATCATACCATCGTGATTATCTGGGTCATGAAGATCTTTTTTGTACAGTTCCTCTGTGTAATCTTGCCACCTCTTCTTAATATCTTCTGCTTCTATTAGGTCCATACAATTTCTGTCCTTTATTGAGCCCATCTTTGCATGAAATATTCCCTTGGTATCTCTAATTTTCTTGAAGAGATCTCTAGTCTTTCCCATTCTGTTGTTTTCCTCTATTGCTTTGCACAGATCTGAGGAAGGGTTTCTTATCTCTCCTTGCTATTCTTTGGAACTTTGCATTCAAATGTGTATATCTTTCCTTTTCTCCCTTGCATTTTGCTTCTCTTCTTTTCACAACTATTTTTAAGGCCTCCTCAGACACTGGTTTTTCTTTTTTACATTTATTTTCTACAGGAATGGTCTTGATCCCTGTCTCCTCTACAATGTCGCGAACCTCCATCCATAGTTCATCAGGCACTCTGTCTACCAGATCTAGTTCCTTAAATCTATTTCTCACTGCCAGTGTATAATCATAAGGGATTTGATTTAGGTCATAACTGAATGGTCTAGTTTTTTACCTACTTTCTTCAATTTAAGTCTGAATTTGTTTATAAGAGTTCATGATCTGAGCCACAGTCAGCTCCCAGTCTTGTTTTGCTGACTGTATAGAGTTTCTCCATCTTTGGCTGTGAAGAATATAATCAATGTGATTTCGGTGTTGACCATCTGGTGATTTCCATGTGTAGAGTCTTCTCTTGTGTTGTTGGAAGAGGGTGTTTGCTATCATCAGTGCGTTCTCTTGGAAAAACTCTATTAGCCTTTGCCCTGCTTCATTCCGTACTCTAAGGCCAAATTTGCCTTTTACTCCAGGTATCTCTTGACTTCCTACTTTTGCATTCCAATCCCCTATAATGAAAAGGACATCCTTTTTGGGTGTTAATTCTTAAAGGTCTTGTAGGTCGTCATAGAACCATTCAACTTCAGCTTCTTCAGCATTACTGGTTGGGGCATAGGCTTGGATTACCTTGTTATTGAATGATTGCCTTGGAAACGAACAGAGATCATCCTGTTGTTTTTGAGATTGCATCCAAGTACTGCATTTCAAACTTTTTTGTTGACTATGATGCCTACTCCATTTCTTCTAAGGGATTCCTGCCCACAGTAGTAGATATAATGGTCATCTGAGTTCAGTTCGCCCGTTCCAGTCCATTTTAGTTCGCTGATTCCTAGAATGTCGGCATTCACTCTTGCCATCTCCTGTTTGACCACTTCCAATTTGCCTTGATTCATGGACCTAACATTCCAGGTTCCTATGCAATATTTCTCCTTACAGCATCGAACCTTGATTCTATCACCAGTCACATCCACAACTGGGTACTCTTTTTGCTTTGGCTCCATTCCTTCATTCTTTCTGGAGTTATTTCTCCATTGATCTCCAGTAGCATATTGGGCACCTACCAACCTGGGGAGTTCCTCTTTCATTATCCTATCATTTTGCCTTTTCATACTGCTTATGGGGTTCTCAAGGCAAGAATATTGGAGTGGTTTGCCATTCCATTTTCCAGTGGACTGCATTCTGTCAGACCTCTCCACCATGACCTGTCTATCTTGGGTGGTCCCACACGGCATGGCTTAGTTTCATTGAGTTAGACAAGGCTGTGGTCCTGTGATCAGATTGGCTAGTTTTCTGTGATTATGGTTTCAGTGTGTCTGCCCTCTGATGTCCTCTCGCAACACTTACCATGTTACTTGGGTTTCTCTTACCTTGGACGTGGGGTATCTCTTCATGGCTGCTCCAGCAAAGTGCAGACACTGCTCCTTACCTTGGAAGAGGGGTATCCTCTCAGGGCCGCCCCTCCTGACCTTGAAATAGTTCCCCTTGGCCTTCTTACAACTGGGCAGCCACGGCTCCTTGGACGGGGAGTTGTTCCTCTTGGCTGCTGCCCCTGACCTTGGGCGTGGGGTAGCTCCTCTCAGACATATAATGGTCATCTGAATTAAATTCACCTATTTCTGTTCATTTTAGTTCATTGATTTCTAAGATGTCGATGTTCACACCTGCTTGTCGTTGTTCAGTTGTTCAGTCATATCTGACCTTGTGATCCCAAGAACTGCAGCATGCCAGGGTTCCCTGTCCTTCACCACCTCCCAGAGTTTTCTCAAATTAATATCCATTCAGTCGGTGATGCTATCCGACCATTTCGTCCTCCATCACTCCCTCTCCTCCTGCCCCCAGTCTTTCCCAGGATCAAGGTCTTTTCCAATGTGTTGGCTCTTCACATCAGGTGGCCAAAGTAGTGGAGCTTCAGCTTCAGTATCAGTCCTTGCTATGAATATTCCGTACTGATCTCCTTTAGGATTGACTGGTCTCCTTGCAGTCCAAGGAACTCTCAAGAGTCTTCTCCAGTACCACAGTTTGAAAGCAGCAATTCTTCATCACTCAGGCTTCTTTATGGTCCAACACTCACATGTGTACATGACTACTGAATAAAATCATAACTTTGTCAGTAAAGTAATGTGTCATTTTTTTAATATGTTGTAGATTTGTCATAGCTTTTCTTCCAAGGGGAAAGCCTCCTTTAATTTCATGGTTGCAGTCACCATTCTCCATGATTTTTGAGCCCAAGAGAAAAATTCTTCACTGTTTCCATGGTTTCCCCATTCGATTGTCATGACATTTATTGTGATGCATACAGTCAAAGGCTTTAGAGTAGTCAATAAAGCAGAAGTAGATGTTTTTCTGGAATCCTCTTGCTTTTTCTATGATCCAGCAGATGCTGGTAATTTATTCTCTGGTTCCTCTGCCTTTACATATCTAGTCTGGACATCTGGGAGTTCTTGGTTCATGTACTGCTGAAGCCTAGCTTGAAGGAGTTTGAGCATTACCTTGCTAGCAAGTGAAATGAGCACAATCATGTGAAAGTTTGAACAATATTTGGCATTGCCTTTCTTTGGGATTGAAATGAAAACTGATCTTTTCCAGTGCTGTGGCCACTGCTGAGTTTTCCAAATTTGCTGACATATTGAGTGCAACACTTTCACAGTATCATCTTTTAGGATTGAAATAGCTCACTAGAATTCCATCACCTGTACTAGCTTTGTATGTAGTGATGCCCCTAAGGCCCCCCTGACTTAATGCTTCAGGATGTTTGGCTCGAGGTGAGTGATCACACCACATTGTTATCCGGGTAATTAAGATCTTTTCTGTATAGTTCTTTGTATTCTTGCTACCTCTCCCTAATCTCTTCTGCTTCTGTTAGGTCCATACCTTTTCTTTCCTTTATTGTGTCCATCTTTGCATGAAACGTTCCCTTGATATCTCTAATTTTCTTGAAGAAATCTCTATTTTTCCATCCTATTATTTTCCTGTATTTCTTTGCATTATTCACTTAGGAAGGCTTTCTTATCTCTCCTTGCTATTATTTGGAACTCTGCATTCAGCTGTATGTATCTTTCCTTTTCTTGTTTGCCTTTCACCTGTCTTCCTTTCTCAGATATTCCCTGTTGATCCAGCAAAGAGACTGAGAACCCCCAGGGAATTTGACTCTGAAGGCCAGTTGGATTTGATTATAGAATTTCCACAGGACTGGGGAAACAGAGTCTTGGAAGGCACAAACAAAACATTGTGAGCACCAGGATTCAGGGGAAAGGAACAGTGACCCCACAAGAGACCACGCCATACTTGCCTGTGAGTGTTTGGGATTCTCTGGTGGAGACCTGTGCCAACAATGGCTTGCTGCATGATCAGGGACACTGACTGCAGCAATCCTGGGAGGCACAGCATGCTGACATAAGTCCTTTTGGAGGAGGTCACCATTACCTCAATATTCTCCAAGCCAGGCTTCAACAGTAAGTGAACTGTGAAATTCCAAGTATTTAATCTAGATTATTAAAAAGCAGAGGAACCAGAGATCAGATTGCCAACATTCATTGGCTCATTGAGAAAGCAAGAGAGTTCCAGAAAATCATTTGCTTCTGCTTTATTGATTATGCCAAAACCTTTGACTGCATGGATCACAACAAACTGTGGAAAATTCTTAAAGAGATGGGAATACCAGACAACCTGACCTGCCTTCTGAGAAATCTGTATGCAGGCCAGAAAAGCAACAGTTAGAACTGGACGTGGAACAGCAGATTGGTTCCAAATCGGGAAAGGTATATGTCAAGGTTGTATGTTGTAACCATGCTTCTTTAACTTATATGCAGAGTACATCATGAGAAATGTTGGACTGGGTGAAGCAAAAGCTGGAATCAAGATTGCAGGGAGAAATATCAATAACCCCAGATATGCAGATGACACCACACTTATGATAGAAAGAGAAGAAGAACTAAAGAGCTTCTTGATGAAGGTGAAAGAGGAGAGTGAAAAAGTTGGCTTAAAACTAAACATTTAGAAAACTAAGATCATGGCCTCTGGTCCCATCACTTCATGGCAAATAGATAGGAAAATAGTGGAAACAGTGACATATTTTATTTTGGGGGGCTCCAAAATGAATGCAGATATTGACTGCAGCCATGAAATCAAAAGACACTTGTTCTTTGGAAAAACTCTATGACCAACCTAGACAGCATGTTACAAAGCAGAGGAGACATTACTTTGCCAACAAATGTCCGTTAGTCAAAGCTTTGGTTTTTCCAGTAGTCATGTATGGATGTGAGAGTTGGACTATAAAGAAAGGTGAATGCTGAATAATTGATGCTTTTGAACTGTGGTGTTAGAAAAGACTTGAGTGTCCCTTGGACTGCAAGGAGATCAAACCAGACAATCCTAAAGGAAATCAGTCCTGAATATTCATTGAAAGGACTGATGTTGAAGCTGAAACTCCAGTACTTTGCCTACCTGATGCGAAGAAGTGACTCATTTGAAAAGACCTTGATAATGGGAAAGATTGAATGCGGGAAGAGAAGGGCATGATAGAGGATGAGATGGTTGTATGGCATCACTGACATGATGGACATGAGTTTGAGCAAGGTCCAGGAGTTGGTGATGGACAGGGAAGCCTGGCATGTTACAGTCCATGGGGTTGCAAAGAGTTGGGCACAACTGAGTGACTGAACTGAACTGAATTGAACTGAAACATTATCCCTACCATAGTTTGGACTCAGGTCAAACTACAGGGAGGGAATACATCCCCACCCATCAGCAGAAAATTGGGTTAAAGATTTCCTGAGCATGGCCTTCAAGACCCAGTTTTTCCCACAGCCAGTCCCTCCTATCAGGCAGCTTCCACAAACCTCTTATCCTCATCCATCAAAGCAGAGAGAGAATGCAAACCACAATTACAGGAAACTAACTAAACTGGTTTCCTGCTTGACCACATTCAATTTACCTTGATTCATGAACTTAACATTCCAAGTTCCTGTGAAATATTGTTCTTTACAGCATCAGACTCTATTTTCACCATCAGAGACATCTATAAATAAGTTTTGTTTCCAGTTTGGCCCAGCTACTTCATTCTTTCTGGATCTATTAGTAATTGTTTCCACTCTTTCCTAGTAGCATATTGGACACCTTCTGACCTAGGGTGCTCAACTTCTGGTGTCATATTTTTTGCCTTTTCATGCCACTCGTGGTGTTCTCTTGGCAAAAACACTTGATTGGGTTGCCATTTCCAGTTGACCACATTTTGTTAGAAATCTTCACTCTGACCCATCCATCTTGCCTGGCCCTGCATGGTATGGATAATAGCTTCCTTGAATTATGCAATCCCCGTTGATCCATGAAAGGGCAAAACTCTTTAGCAACAGCTATTGGAACTTACTGTCACCAGAATGTGAGGTTAGTGTACCACAAATGTACCATCCACAAATGGTACACACTGACAGAAACACCTACGGAAGAAAAGCAGAGGTTTCTCCACCATCTGATTGTGAAACATTCTGACATGCGTGAAGATCATTGATTTTTAAAAATAAACATACTTTCCTTAAAAAAAAAGTTATGGCTTGATTCTCATGTCAACTAATATTTATAAATTTTCACATCTGTGTGCAGTTTTTCTCTCTAGCATTACTTATCACTTTCTGGCTTATAATATAGTTAACTTTTCTTAAAGGAAACCACTGGGCTTCCCAGTGGTGCTTGTGGTAAAGAACCCACCTGCCAATGCAGGAGATGTTAAAGACACAGGTTCAATCCCTGGGTTGGGAAGACCCCCGGAGGGGGGCCTGGCAACCTACTCCATTATTCTTGCCTGGAGAATCCCATGGACAGAGGAGTCTGGTGGGGCTCAGGGTCCACAGGGTTTCAAAGAGTCAGACATGACTGAAGCAACTTAGCATGCACACAAAGGGAGGATAGACTAGAATTAATCAAAATTGTCGTAATTGCTGGAAACTCTGTATTTAAAGATCTCCATGCTATTAGAGAAGTCTAAAATAGTTTTTAAAAAATTGAGTGACTCAGTAACATTCTCTTCCCATGGCCTCTTGACATATTACTTTGACCCACAGTGAACTCCCTTGGACTCTTAGACATCATTATTTAGTATTCATTATTGTACCTTGAAAGGATGCCAAAAAATTGGAGAAGGCATGAAATATTTATGGGATGGAAGTGCATTCCATAGACTCTTGAGTATCACTCTAAGAAGTTGAATGTACATAAACTAATAGAATTGGTGTTAATTAAATAAAAAATTTTTTTCTGAAAAGATTTACCATTCAGAATGTGTGTATACGTACTAGATTTATTGGGTATAAGCTCCAGATTAAAAGCATGAACCTGAGTTAAGTCTGCTTGAATTTCTACATTTATTAGTTATGTGATGTTGGGAATTTACAGATTAGAACTCTACAGATAAAGAACTTGAGGTTCAGAGAGATGATTTTTGGTACTTACCTTATAAGTTGTTATAAGGATAAAATAATGCAATTAAAGCACTTAGCATAGTGTCTATATCTTAAGAAACATATGTATGTTCATTTTCAATGATGGAGATACTACTTTTTCTAGTCATTTACATCTAAGCCTATTTTGGTTAATTCCCTGCCAGATACTGGTTTCATTACCATACTATACCATTTTAATTATTATGAACTGTGGTGTATAAATATTTTAAACTCTTTAAATTAGATGGCTATAAATGCCCTTTCCAATTCTAAAGTTTGTGTGATATTTGTGATTTCATGAAATGCTGTTCATAAATCAGTATCTGTAAGAACAAAAAAAAAAACGCTCAAAATAATAGCTATATTGTAGAAGATTTGATGGTTCAAAAGTTTAAGAAATCATACTACAAATACAAGAGAAAAGTTATTTTTTATCTGACTTTTCCCATTAAAAAAAACAAAACCACCAGACACTGGTTCATAATAAGGAGTCAGTTATGGTGGTTGCATTGGTTTTTTGGCAAATCATAGATTCTCCAAAAGACATACTATAATAGGGTTGAAAATGAATTGCCATAACTCTTTCTTCAAAGATCTTTGAATATGTCTTTACTTTCAGAGATAATAAAATATATATGGGTAAGATTTGAGTATCTCAAATGTGGTAGCCACTGCCTCTTAAAGTTCACATATATTACACAACGAACTCTATCCCCAACCCTATGAACAGAGTAATATGATTATTGCCATATCAGACATGAGAAAGCTGAGGGACTGAGAGATTAAATAACAAATAATGTGGCTTATAAATTATATATTATATATGTATATATTATACATTGTATATAATATATAAACCAATTTGCACTTCTATGTGATATGATAACAGTTTAGATTGTCAAAGACTACAAAGAAGACTAAATTATGATTTAATCACAATTAATAAGTACATTACTGCTGACCTGGATAAAGTACAACCTGGAATCAAGATTGCCGGGAGAAATATCAATAATCTCACATATGCAGATGACATCACCCTTATAGCAGAAAGTGAAGAAGAACTAAAGAGCCTCTTGATGAAAGTGAAAGAGAAAAGTGAAAAAGTTGGCTTAAAATTCAACATTCAGAAAACTAAGATCATGGCATCCGGTCCCATTATGCCATGGCAAATAGGTGGGAAAACAATGGAAACAGTGTGAGACTTTACTTTTGTGGGGCTCCAAAATCACTGCAGATGGTGACTCTAACCATGAAATTAAAAGACGCTTGCTCCTTTGAAGAAAAGCTGTGACCAACCTAGACAGTATTAAAAAGCAGATTTACTTTGTCAACAAAGGTCCGTCTAGTGAAAGTTATGGTTTTTCGAGTAGTCAAGTGTGGATGTGAAAGTTAGACTATAAAGAAAACTGAGCGCTGAAGAATTGATGCTTTTGAACTGTGGTGTTGGAGAAGAGTCTTGAGAGTTCCTTGGACTGCAAGGAGATCAAATGGGTCCAACCTAAAGGAAATCAGTCCTGAATATTCATTGGAAGGACTGATGCTGAAGTAGAAGTCCCAATACTTCGGCCACCTGTTGTGAAGAAATGATTCCTTGGAAAGGACTGTGATCCTGGGAAAGACAGGGCAGGAGAAGGGGACAACAGGGGATGAGATAGTTGTATGGCATCACCGACTCGATGGGTATGAGAGTTTGAGCAAACTTTAGGAGTTGGTGATGGACAGGGAAGCCTGGCATGCTGCAGTCCATGGGTCACAAAGAGTTGGACAGAACTAAGTGACTGAACTAAACTGAACTAAGTACATTAACATTTTGTATTTTGTTGATGTTGCATTTATTAATACCATATAATCAGTTCAGTTCAGTCACTCAGCTGTGCCCAACTCTTTGATACCCCATGGACTGCAGCACTCCAGGCTTCCCTGTCCATCACCAACTCCCAGAATCTGTGAAACTCATGTTCATTGAGTCAGTGATGCCATCCAGCCATCTCATCCTCTGTCGTCCCCTTCTTCTCCTGTTTTCAATACCATACAATAATGTACTATATGTTGCTATTTTTCAAAGCTTTATTTTGACAACCAGGAGCTTAACTATTTTGTATTATACAGCTTCTTCCTAAGAATTACACAACATATAATACTTTATAGTCTTGAATGACTCATTTATAAGTAATTTTAAGAAAATATTTAGGAAATCAGTTCCTGAATTTTATAAAATTATGCTGAATAATAGATGACAGAATATTTTTGACTGTGGGATACAAATGATGTAGAGATAAAATAAGCTTTAAAATAATTGCCTTCTTCCTGTTGTACTACACTGCCTTTTAGTATGTCAATCTATTATTTATAAGAATTTCTGTCATTTATAATGTTTTTAAAATGATTTTGTAATGTTTAAAAAACCAGTATGTAGAAAGACTTTGAGATTTAAAAAAAATATATATTTCATTTATTATTAACTGATTATTTAACTGTGGAAAATTCTGAAAGAGATGGGCATACCAGACCACCTGACCTGCCTCTTGAGAAACCTATATGAAGGTTAGGAAGCAACAGTTAGAACTGGACATGGAACAATAGGCTGGTTCCAAATAGGGAAAGGGGTATGTCAAGGCTGTATATTGTCACCCTGTTTATTTAACTTCTATGCAGAGTACATCATGAGAAATGCTGGCTGGAGGCAGCACAAGCTGGAATCAAGATTGCCGGGAGAAATATCAATAACCTCAGATATGTAGATGATACCACCCTTATGGCAGAAAGTGAAGAAGAACTAAATTGCCTCTTGATGAAAGTGAAAGAGGAGAGTGAAAAAGTTGGCTTAAAACTCAACATTCAGAAAACTAAGATCATGGCATCTGGTCCCATCACTTCATGACAGATAGATGGGGAAACAGTGGAAGCAGTGGCTGACTTTATTTTTCTGAGCTCTAAAATCACTGCAGATGGTGATTGCAGCCATGAAATTAAAAGATGCTTACTCCTTGGAAGGAAAGTCATGACCAACCTAGACGGCATATAAAAAACAGAGACATTACTTGGCCAACAAAAGTCCGTCTCCTCAAGGCTATTGTTTTTCTTGTGGTCATGTATGGATGTGAGAGTTGGACTGTGAAGAAAGCTGAGCGCCGAAGAATTGATGCTTTTGAATGGTGGTGTTGGAGAAGACTCTTGAGAGTCCCTTGGACTGCAAGGAGATCCAGCCAGCCCATCCTAAAGGAGATGAGTCCTGGGTGTTCATTGGAGGGACTGATGTTGCAGTTGAAACTCCAGTACTTTGGCCACCTGATGTGAAGAGCTGAACTCATTGGAAAAGACCCTGATGCTGGGAAAGATTGAGGGCAGAAGGAGAAGGGGAAGATGGAAGATGAGATGGCAGGATGACATCATCGACTCGATGGATGTGGGTTTGGGTGGACTCTGGGAGTTGGTGATGGTCAGGGAGGCCTGGCGTGCTGCAATTCATGGGGTCACAAAGAGTTGGACACAACTGAACAACTGAACTGAACTGATTATATCTACTACTGTGGGCAAGAATCTCTTAGAAGAAATGGAGTATCCCTCATAGTCAGCAAAAGATTCTGAAATGTAGTACTTGAGTGCAACTTCAAAAATTACAGAATGATCTTTGTTCATTTCCAAGGAAAACCATTCAACATCACAGTAATCCAATTCCATGCCTGAAATACTGATTTTGAAGAAGTTGAAGTTGACCAGTTCTGTGAATACCTACAAGATCCTGTCGAATCATACCAAAAAAAGAGATGTCTTTTTCACTACAGGAGATTGGAATGCAAAAGGAGGAAGTCAAGAGACACCTGGAATGACAGGGAAGTTTGGCCTTGCAGTACAAAGTACTAAGAGTTTTGTCAAGAGAATATGCTCTTCAAAGCAAATCTCTTTCCCTACTACACAAGAAACAACACTACACAAGGACGTGGTCCACTGGAGGATGAAATGACAACCTACTACAGTATTTTGGACACAAGGACATCACTAGATGGTCAATATAGAAGTCAGATTAATTACATTCCTTGCAGTTGCAGATGGAGAAGCTCTACACAGTCAGCAAAAACAAGACCTGGTGTTGACTGTGGCTCAGATCATGAGCAACTTATTGCAAAATATAGGCTTAAATTGAAGTAAGTCAGAAAAAAACCACTAGGCCATTCAGGTATAACCTCAATCAAATTCTTTATGATTATGCAGTTCAGTTCAGTTTAGTTCAGTAACTCAGTCGTATCTGACTCTTTGGAACCCCATGAACCACAGCACGCCAGACCTCACTGTCCATAACCAACAGTAAACCATGTCCATCGAATGTTGGTCTTTAAGCCAACTTTTTCACTCTCTTCTTTCACTTTCATCAAGAGGCTCTTTAGTTCTTCTTCACTTTCTGCCATAAGGATGGTGTTATCTTCATATTTGAGGTTACTGATATTTCTCCCAGCAATCTTGATTCCAGCTTGTGCTTCCTCCAGCCAGCGTTTCTCATGATGTACTCTGCATAGAAGTTAAATAAGTAGGGTGACAATATACAGCCTTGACATACTCCTTTTCCTATTTGGAACCAGTCTGTTGTTCCATGTCCAGTTCTAACTGTTGCTTCCTGACCTGCATATAGGTTTCTTAAGAGGTAGGTCAGGTGGTCTGATATTCTCATCTCTTTCAGGATTTTCCAGTTTATTGTGATTCACACAGTCAAAGGCATAAATTATACAGTAGAGGTGATTAATAGATCTGAAGAACTATGGGCAGAAGTTCAGGACATCATACAGGAGTCAGTGACCAAAATCATCCCAAAGAAAAAGAAAGGCAAAGAAAGGCAAAGTGGTTTCAGTGCTATTCTCTCAGAACATCCCACCCTCGCTTTCTCCCAGAGTCCAAAAGAAGACCCCAGAGGGATGGAATGGAGAGGGAGGCGGGAGGGGGGATCAGGATGGGGAACACATGTAAATCCATGGCTGATTCATGTCAATGTATGGCAAAAACCACTACAGTATTGTAAAGTAATTAGCCTCCAACTAATAAAAATAAATGAAAAAAAAAAAAAAAAGAAGACGTTGGCGGCAAAGTGGTTTTCTGAGGAGCCTATACAAATAGCCAAGGAAAAAGGAGAAGCAGAGGCAATGGAGAAAGGGAAAAATATAACCAACTGAATCCAGAGTTCCAGGCAATAGGACGGAACTCCTATTTTTAAAAGGAGTTAAAAAAAAAAACTCCTGTTTTAAGTGAACAATGCACAAAAAAATTGAGGAAAAAGTAGAATGGGAAAGATAAATATCTCTCAAGAAAATTGGACCTATCAAGGGAACATTTCATGCAAGAATGGGTACTATAAAGGACAGAAAGTGTAAGGACCTAACAGAAGCAGAGGAGATCAAGAAGAGGTGACAAGAATATACAGAAGAACTGTACCAAAAAGGTCTTAATGACCCAGATAACCATGATGCTGTGGTCACTCACCTAGAACTGAACATCCTGTACTGTGAAGTCAAGGGGGCTTTACGAAGTGTTACTATTCACAAAGCTAGTGGAGATGATAGATTTCCAGCTGAGCTACTTCAAATCCTAAAAGATGATAGTTTTAAAGTGCTGCACTTGATATGTCAGAAAATTTAGAAAGCTCAGCAGTAGCCACAAGACTGGAAAGATTTATGTTACAATCCCAAAGAAGGGCAATGAGAAAGAATGTTCAACCTAATGTACAGTTGTGCTCATTTCACATGCTCGCAATGTTATGCTCAAAACCCTTAAAGCTAGGCTTCAGCAGTATGTGAACTGAGAGCTTCCAGATGTACACTTTCAGTTTAGAAGGAACAGAAGAACCAGAGCTCAGATTGCTAACATTCATTGAATTATGGAGAAAGGAGGGAGTTCAGAAAAAGATGTACTTCTGCTTCATTGACTACAATAAGACTTTGACTCTGTGAGTCACAATCAACTATGTAAAATTCTTAAAGAGATGGAAGTACCAGACTATCTTACCTGTCTCCTGAGAATCCTGTATGCAGGTCAAGAAGCAACAGGTAGAACAGGACATGGAACAACAGACTGGTTCCAAATTTGGAAAGAAGCACATCAAGGCTGTATATTGTCACCCTGCTTACTTAACTTCTATGCAGAACACATCATATGAAATGTGAGACCACATAAATCACAAGCTGGAATCAAAATCACTGGGAGAAGTATCAACAACCTCAGATATGCAGATGACACCACCCTTATGACAGAAAGTGAAGATGAACTAAAGAGACACTTGATGAAGGTGAAAGAGGAGAGTGGGAAAAACTGGCTTGAAACTCAACATTAAAAAAAACTAAGATCATGGCATCTGATCCCATCACTTCATGGCAAATAAAAGAGGAAAATGAGGAAGCAGTGACAGACTTTATTTTCTTGGTCTCCCAAATCACTGTAGATGGCGACTGCAGCCATGAAATTTAAAAGAGGTTTGCTCCTTGGAAGGAAAGCTATGACAAACATAGGCAGTATATTTAAAAGCAGAGCCATCACTTTTCTGACAAAGGTCCATCTATTCAAAGTTGTGGTTTTTCCAGTGGTCATGTATGGATGTGAGTGTTGGATCATAAAGAAAGCTGAGCACTGAAGAACTGATGTTTTCCAACTATGGTGTTGGAGAAGATTCTTGAGAGTCCCTTGGACTGCACAGACATCAAACCAATCAATCCTAAAGGAAATCAACCCTGAATATTCATTGGAAGAACAGATGTTGAAGCTGAAGCTCCAATATTTTGGCCACCTGATGCAAAGAACTGACTCATTGGAAAAGACTCTGATGTTGGGAAAGATTGAGGGCAGGAGGAGAAGAGATGACAGAGGATGAGATGGTTGAATGACATGGCCAACTCAATGGACATGAATCTGAGCAAACTCCAGGAGATAGTAGAGGACAGAAGATCCTAGCTTGTTGCAGTCCATGGGGTTGCAGAGAATCAGACATGACTTGGCAACTGAACAGCAATGGCAACAACAACAAGAAATTTTATCCATGGTGGCAGAAATTTTCATCCTATTTGCCCTCACCTTTATCCTTGTGTCTAAACACTGGTTGGCCCAGTATAGGCACTCAATAAATAGTTCTTAAATAAACTAAATAAAGGTATAGTTCTTAGCAACTCCTATGACTGCATTTGGCAGCACCACCAGTGAAAACTGCCTTCAGCATCTGTTTTCCTTAACCACTATAAATTTGGGGTATTTCTTGCCTCTGGGACAGCTTTCAGATTTCTAGTAGCTGGGTGTCTCAAGGGTAATTTCTGAGCACATTCCTGTTGAGCAGTTCAAGAAGTGGTCCCAACTGAGAGCTCTGGATAAAATCCTACACAACTCTTCCTAACAGCTCGTGGAATGATCCAAAGCTCTGTGGACTTGTAATCTGAGCATAATTCAAGGAACATCACAAAGGCCCATGCTAGCTGTCTGTTCTCACTGCTGTGTTCCAACTCAAAGCATAGCTCCCTTGACTCACTAAGGGAAACCTTTCATTAGTTGAAGTTATCAATAATTCAATTCACCAAATATGTACTGAGTGTCAACTATAAGAAGGCATTCTTCCAGACACTTAATATAAGACTCATAAATTTCTCCTAAGGACTTCAAATTCAGTTAAATGTGGAAATTGACAGAAGCCCCAGATTGCCCTTCATGTATGGTTTGATTCTTACATTTATATAGCATTTTCAAGTTAACAAACACCCTTACATTTATTTCCTGACTAAGAGCTTCTTATCACCCCTGGAAGATAGACCTAAAATTAAAAAGAAAAACAAAAATACACTATACTGTACACCTGAAACTAAAAAAGCATTGTAATTTATACCCCAATAATTTAAAGAAAAAAACAGAATAAGCTTGTTGCCTAAGATCACAACAACTCTTAGACTCCTTAGTAACCAGAAAACAGCAGTGCTTGATTTTTTTTTACTCAAGTCAAGAGACATTTTCACTAGATATTTATGTCTTCTCTCAGGTACTATAAATTTCTTGTTGCTGTTATTCAATGCAGATATTTATTGGCTTATTTATATATTCTATCTTTTAAGCACCTCATCCACTCAAGATACTGGAAGTATTGTGTGTATATAGCATCTTTTCTCAAGGCTGTTTTACATTATAATGAGAAAAATAAAATATCTATAGGTATATATGTTAAAACCGGAAGTTAAACATGCCATAAAAGAGCTCCAAAAATAAAAGTATACAAGAGAGATAATTTCCAGCTGGAGAAAGAGCAAGTAAGATTTTCTCCAAATAAGACACTGCAAATAAGAAATACATGACTAAAGACAAAAATTCCATTTAATGATCTTTGCAAAACATCCCACTATTTTGGCAAGTTATAAGCTAAGAAAAAGACAGAAGGAAACTATGACCCATTTAAAGTTCATGACATTGTTCTTGCATTTAAAAAAAAAAAAACTGAACATGAAGTGCAAGTGCATGAATTCCCACACTGGCTAATTGTGAGTGCAAAGTTAACAGAGGATCTCCACCCACCCACCCCCAATGCACTTTTCAGTGGAGAAAGCTTAAATTGGTAGAAAATCATAAGCTTCTAAGTTTAGCTGACTGAAAATGTATCAGAGATAAATCTTAGTCACTGCTGGCAGAATCATCTTCCTCCTGGTTAAACTGCATGTGTTAAATGTAGTTCATATTCTGTTCATTCAGTTGATTACACATAACACAAAACAAAGTGGCACAGTCACGCGCAATCCAAATTTGAATCAATTGTGAGAATATCCTTAGTGCCACTGTAATTAGGATTGGCTTAGACACTAGGTGGAAATTCATCAGCCAATATTGTCCTCTAAGAGAGAATGTGTTTACCGAAAATGTACTTGCACCAATCAGCCTGTCTTTTTTTCTCTTCCAATTTTAAAGTATTATACTGGAACCAAGAAGAGGCATGATTTTGTTTTCAAGAGGCAATGCTTTTAACTAATAGCTATGGCTTTTATTGTTATTTTGGGTTTGGGCTTTTTGCTTTTAGTTATATGTCTCTAAAGACAGTATTTGTTTTTGGTTTTTCTTTCAATGTGCCATTAAGACAGAAGAGAAAAACATTATTCGAAACATTTTGAAGCCTTCAGATGAAAATACTCAAAACCATTGGAGTAGAGAACTAGGGGCAATCAAAGACTTAGAAATAAGGGCCAGATTAAGTGAAGACAGGAAGTTACAGTAGCATAGTTAAATGAGCCATAAAGTATATAAACTTATTTTGTGATAATAACCAAAAGTTACATTATCAAGATGCTAAAGGATATTGTAAATTAAGTAATTTTAGGTACATCTCATATTTGTAGAGTGTTTATAATTTGGAAATTTACAAATTTTCACAATTTATAATTTTAGATGTTTTCTCTATGTGCTTTATATTGGAAGTATATATTTTTATTTCTTAGTTGTAGAAACTAAAGCCCAGAAGGGTAGGTGTTGACCAAAGTCATATGATGAGCTGGTGGAGGAGCATGGATGTGAATCTTGGCTTCTGGTTCCCAGTTCCAGTGCATGTTTACCATCCTACATTCCTGTTGAGTGGTTTCAAAAATTCCAAAAATGAGAGTATACCTGGATTCTTTACAAAAGTAAGCAGGAGAATGGAGGGATGTCCTTCACTCAGCACAAGAGATTAGAGGAAAATCAACTACAAACTGCAAGTGTATTCACATTATTCAAATTCTTTTTAAAAGATAGATTAGCTACTCAAAGAAACAAATTAGAAAAAAATTTTAATTAAAGGTTGGAAATGTTTGGGGTCAGTCAATAAATGTCAGATGGATTATTAAAGTTGGTTTAGGGACATTTTATGGCCAAATGAGTAATAAGATAAAAATAGCTAATAATAATTAAGAACTTATTTACCAGGTACTGTATGTACTAAGTGCTTTAAGCATACCGCATCACTGAATACTCACATTATGAAGCAGGTATTACTGTGATCTCTATCTTACAGATGAAGAAATAAAGGAAAACAGGTTGAAGGTTTTCCCCAAAGCCACAAACTGAACAGTGGCAGACGTGGGACACAGGAAGTCTAATTCCAAGGCTAAAGTTCTAACAACAATACTTCCTCTACTAGTTCTAGTTATTGAGTCCAAACTATGTCAATGGTATACAATTATGTTACTACAATCCTCGTTATTCCTAAGAACCCTAAAATACATATAATACCACATGCTTTATACCTGGGAAACAAATTTTAGAGACTAAGTGGAAAAAATGTAAAAGTCTAAGGAAGAACTTAACCAAAGTCAAAAAGGAACAGAAGAAAGTGCTCTCACCAGAGGCAGGTAAAGGAACCTCTTATGAGAGAGAAAGGACACTTTGACATTAAAATGAACCAAATGTCGAGTAGAATAAGGCATTTAACTGCCTGTGTCATTTAACAGTTCACTTAAGTCATTTTGGGAAGGTAATATAAATGAAATTTCAGTGGCTTGATGACGTGACTGTGAGGTGTGTGCATCCACGCACACACACTCAGTTGTGTCCTACTCTTTGGGACCCCATGGGCTGTAGCCCGCCAGGCTCCTCTGTCCATGGAAGTTTCCAGGCAAGAGTACTGAAGCAGGTTGCCATTTCCTTCTCCAGATGATCTTCATGACCCAGGGCCAAGACCCACATGTCTTACATCTCCTGCATTGGCAGGCGGATTCTTTACCACTGAGCCACCTGGCTGAGGACACGTCAAATACAGTGTAAAAGGAAGACAAGAGAGCAGTAGCTGAAGGGAACGTCCAGAGAGGCTATCTTTGACATAAAGATGTTGGAACATATTTGAATGGAGATGGAAAAGACTCTTTGAAGAGAGATATTTAAGATACAAGCAGAGGATGAGGTAACCAAAGAAGCTAAATCCTGAAACCAGGGAAGAAAGATGGAATTCACAACACTTGTGGGGAGATTTGCTTAGACAGGGTGAGGGCCAGCCATTTCAGGATATCTTCTATGTCAACAGGGTGATTGAAGAAGTGGAATAAAATGCAGAATACTAAAATATTAGTTTATTTTGATAGATGAAGAGGAGGCGAGATGAGTGGCAGAGAGTTGTCTGAGTATCAAGGTCATGGGAAGACTCCGGAGTTCAAAGAATGAGAAAACGTATATCAACTGAAAGTGGATCAAAGCTTAATTTCAAAGCACTGGGCTTATGGAAGAGGAATTAGTAACAGTCTGTCATTTGCAAATGTACAACATGTAAACATCACCCTATCCCACAGTACACTCACGTATTTTGGAAAAAAAGTTTTACTAATCTTCATCATGTTATTTCAGGACCTGCAAAATTATTGTGAATCATTAGTTATATAATAGCTTCCCTGGTGGCTCAGTGGTAAAGAATCTTCCTGTAATGCACAAGATGCTTGTTTGATCCCTGGGCCAGAAAGATCCCCTGGAGAAAGGAAATGGCAATTCATTCCAGTATTTTTGCCTGGGAAATCCCATGGGCAGAGGAGCCTGGCAAGCTACAGTCCACGGAGACATAAAAGATCTGGACACGACTTAGCAACTAAAACCATAGCAACAATAACCATTCATTATATGAGACTGCTCCTACCATGAAGTTTTAATAATTTTTTCTAAATTAATTTTTCTTCTAATATTTCCTGCTTGCCTCTGTGTCTATTCCTTTTTATATACATACAATTTTAAAGGTTACTTTCCATTTACTGTTATTACAAAGTATTGGCTATATTCCCCACATTGTACAAAACATTCTTGAGCCTATCTTATACCCAATAATTTGTACTTCCCACTATTCCCCCCCTCAATATTTCCTCTCCCATGCTCTCTCCACCGGTAACCACTAGTTTGTTCTATCTGTGAGCCTGTTTCCTTTTTGTTATGTTCACAGTTTGTTGCATCTTTTAGATTACATATATAAGTAATACCTTTTGCCTTTCTCTGTCCAACTTATTTCATGCTGTATAATGCCCTCCAAGTCTATTCATGTTACTGAGAATGGCAAAATTTCATTCTTTTTATGATTGAGTAGTATTCTATTGTGTATGTATACCAGACCTCTTTTGCACATTTATCTGTTGATGGTCATTTAGGTTACTTCCACATCTTGGCGATTGTAGATAATGCTGCTTTGAACACTGGGGCACATGTATCTTTTCAAATTAGTGTTTTTGGGTTTTTTCACATATATATCCAGGAGTGGAATTGTTGAGTCATATAGTAGTTGTAATTTTAATTTTCTGAGCAACCTCCATACTGTTTTCCACAGTGACTGCACCAATTTACATCCCCACCAATAGAGTACAAGGGTTCCCTTTTATCTACGTCTTCTCCAACATTTGTTCTATGTATTCTTTTTGATGACAGCAGTTCTGACAGATGTGAGGTGATATTTCACTGTGGTTTTGATTTGCATCTCCCTGAAGATAGTGATGCTGAGCATCTTTTCATATGCCTGTCGGCCGTTTGCATTTCCTCTTTGGGAAAATGATTATACAGTTCTTCTGACCATTTTTAATCAGATTTTGGGGGGATTTTTGTGATGTTGATTGTATGAGCTATTTATATACATTGGACATTGATCTCTTATCAGTCATATCATTCCAAATATTTTCTGCTATTCAGTAGGATATCTTTTCATTTTGTCAATAATTTCCTTTGCAGTGCAGAAGGTTTTAAGATTAATTAGATCCCATTAATCTATTTTTTGCTTTTATTTTCTTTACTTTAGTAGAGAGATACAAAATTATATTGATGCAATTTTTGTCAAAGAATGTTCTCCCTATGTTTTCCTTTAGGAGTTTTATAGTAGTTGATCTTACATTTAGGTCTTTGATCCATCTCGAGTTTATTTTTGTATATGTTAGGGGTTGTTCTGATTTCATTCCTTACTTGTAGCTGTCCAGTTTTCCCAGCAACAGCACCACTTATTGGAAAGTCTCCATTGTATATTCTTGCCTCTTTTATCATAGATTAATTGATCATAACTGCATGTTTATTTCTGGGCTTTCTTTTTTTTTTTAATTTCTGGGCTTTCTATCCTGTCGCATTTGTCTCTGTCTGTTTTTGTGCCATACTATTTTAATTATGATAGCTTTGTTGTATAGTCTGAAGTCAACGAGTATGTTTCCTCCAGTTCTGTTCTTCTTTCTCAAGAATGTTTTTGCTATATGGGGTTTTGTGTTTCCATGCAAACTTTAAAATTAGTTGTTCTACTTCTGTGAAAAGTGCCACTGTTGGTAACTTGATAGGGATTACATTTAATATGTAGACTGCCTTGGGTAATATGGTTATTTTAGCAATATTGTTTCTTCCAACCCAAGAGCACTGTATTTTTCCATCTGTTTGTGTCATCTTCAATTTCTTCAATGTCTTAAAGCTTTTAGAGTACAGGTCTTTTGCTGCCTTAAGTAAATTTATTCTTAGTAAGTTTAATATTTTTAATGCAACGGTAAATGGGATTGTTTTCTTAATTTTTCTTTCTGATGATTCATTCTTAGTGTAGAGAAATGCAGGAAATTTCTGTATTTTAATTTTGTATCCTGCAACTCTACCAAATTCAATGATGATCTTAGTAGTTTTCTATTTATAGATTCATGTTGTCTATAAAATAGTAACAGTTTGACTTCTTTCATTCCAATGTTAATCCCTTTTGTTTCATTTTCTTCTCTGATTGTAGTGGCAAGGACTTCCACACTATGTTGAGTAAAAGTGGTAAGAATAGACATTCTTGCCTTGTTCTTGATCTTAAAGAAAATACTTTCATATTTTCACCATTAAGTATAATGTTAGCTACAGTTTGGTCATATATGGCCTTTATTACGTTGAGGTAGGTTTCTAGGCTTCCCTGGTGGCTCAGATGGTAAAGCATCTGCCTGCAATGCGGAAGACCTGGATTCAATTCCTGGGTTGGAAAGATTCCCTGGAGAAGGAAATGGCAACCCATTCCAGTGCCCTTGCCTAAAAATTCCCATGGACAGAGGAGCCTGGTAGGCTCCAGTCCTTGGAACCTCAAAAAGTTGGACACGACTGAATGACTTCACTTTCTTTCTTAGGTTTCCTCTATACACAGTTTCTTGAGAGTTTTTTTCATAAATGGATGTTGGATTTTATCAAAAGCTTGTTCTGTATGTATTGGGATGATCACATAGTTTTACTCTTCAATTTGTTAATGTGGTATATCATATTAGTTAATTTGTGCATATTTAAAAATCCTTGCATCTCTAGGACTAATCCCACATGACAATGGTGTCTGATCCTTTTAACGTACTATTATATTTGGTTTGCTAGTATTTTATCGAGGATTTTTCATCCATGTTCATCAGTGATATTGACCTCTAATTTTCTTTTCTTTCTTTCTTTCTTTTTTTTTTTATTTTTATATCTTTGTCTGGTTTTGGAATTAGGGTACCTCATAGAATGCCTTTGGAAATGTCTTTCCTCTGAAAATTTTTTAGAATAGTTCACAAGATTAGGTGTCAATGCTTCTATAAATGTTTAATAGAATTCAACTATGAATCCATTTGGTCCTGGACTTCTGTTCACTTAAAGCTTTTTAATTACTGATTCAATTTTATTACTGGTAATTTCTCTGTTCATATTTTATATTTCTTCCTGATTAGATTATACATTTCTAAGACATTGTCCATTTATTCTAGGTTGTTTACTTTATTGGCATATAGTTCTTCATACTAGACTAATGATCTTTTGTATTTCCGTGGTGTTGGTTGTTCGATTCAGTTCAGTTCAGTAGCTCAGTCATGCCCCACCCTTTGGGGCTACCCCATGGACTGCAGCATGCCAGGCTTCCCCGTCCATCACCAACTCCTGGAGCTTGCTCAAACTCATGTTCATGGAGTCGGTGATGCCATACAACCATCTCATCCTCTGTCATCCCCTTCTCCTCCCACTTTCAATCTTTCCCAGCATCAGGTGGCCAAAGTATTGAAGCTTCAGCTTCAACCTCAGTCCTTCCAATGACTATTCAGGACCGATTTCCTTTAGGATGGACTGGTTGGATCTCCTTGCAGTCCATAGGACTCTCAAGAGACTTCTCCAACACCACAGTTAAGAAACATCAATTCTTCGGTGCTCAGCTTTCTTTATGGTGTTGGCTGTAGCTTCTATTTCATTTCTGATTTTATTGATTTCTGTCTTTCTTTTATTCTTGATGAGTCTGGTGAAAGATTTATCAATTTTACCTTTTCAAAAAAGCAACCCTTAGTTCCACTGACCTTTTGTAAGTTTTTAGACTTTGTGCCATTTATTTCTGCTCTGATCTTTATTCTTTCCTTCTGCTAACTTTGGAAATTTTTGTTCTTTATTCCTCTAGTTGTTTGAGGTTTAAGACAAGTTTGGTTATTTGAGATTTTTCTTATATTGCTATAAACTTCCGTCTTAGAAATGCCTTTGCTGAATCTTATACATTCTGGATCATCGTGTTTTTGTTGTCACTATTAATCTATGTGTTTTTAAAATTTCTTCCTTGACTTCTTCAGTGATCCATTGATTATTTAGAAGCATACTGATTAGCTTTACAGGTTTGAATTTATTTAGCTATGTCGGGTCTTAGTTGTGGAATGCAGAACCTGTTTCATTATGTGGGGTATTTCATTGTGGCACACAGACTCCCTAATTGTGGCAGGTGGGCTCAGTAGTTGCAGCATGCAGTATTAGTTGCTCCACAGCATGTGGGATCATAGTTTCCCAACCAGGGATTGAACCCACATCCTCTGCATTACAAGGCAGATTCTTAACCACTGGGCCATGAGGGAAGTCCCTATATTTTTATTTTTTGCAGTTTCTTTTTTCTTGTAGCTAATTTCTACTATCATGGCATTGTGTGAAAAGATACTTGATACAATTCAATTTTTAATTGAATTTTTTAATTTTACCAAGATTAGTTCTGTGGCCTAACATGAGATCTATCCTGGAGAATGTTCTATAAGCACTAGAAAAGAATGTGCATTCCGCCTCTTTTGGATGAAATATCTACGTATGTGTGTTAAGTCCATTTGATCAAATGTGTCTTTTTTATTTCTTCTGAATGATCTATCCATTGATGCAACAAGTTAAAGTAGCCCCTACTACTATTGTGCTACTGTCAGTTTCTTTATATCTGTTAACATTTGCCTCATATTTAGCATTTGTCTCATATTTAGATACTCTTATGTTAGGTGTGTATATATAATTGTTATATCTTCTTCATGGATTGATATCTTGATCATTATGTAATATCCTTTGTCACATGTAACTGTCTTTATTTTAAAGTAATTCTTTTTCTGATATGAAGATAGCTAGTCCAGCTTTCTTTTAGTTTGCATCTGCATGAAATAGCTTTTCCCATCCCCTCACTTTCAGTCTACATGTATATCTGAAGTGAGTCTCTTATAGGCAGCACATATGTGGGTCTTATTTTTATATCCAATCATCCACTCTATGTCTTTTGGTTGGAGCATTTAGTCCATTTCCATTTAAGGTGATTAATAGTACATATGCTATTGCCATCTTGCTAATTCTTTGGTTTGGTTTTGTAGGTCTTTTTATGCCCTTTCTTCTTCTCCTGTTCTCTTCTCTTGTGATTTGATGACTAACTTTAGTGTTATGTTTGGATTCCTAGTGTATGTGTGTATGTATCTATTATGGATTTTTGGTTTATGTTACCATAAGGTTTTTGTATAGTAGTCTCTCTCCTCTGTGTGTGTGTGTGTGTGTGTGTGTGTGTGATTTTTTAAGTTGCTGATTGATCTCATAACTGCAAATGTATTTTTGAAACCCTGCTTTTATACTATCCTCTTATTATTGGTTTTAAGAACATATTTTATGTTTATTTGTATTATGTATCTCTTAACTGTTTATTGTGGATATAGATGATTTTATTACTTTTGTCTTTTAACTACTATACTAAATTTGTGGGTAGATGATTTCCTATGCTTACTAAATAGTTGCATTTACTCATGAGCTTTCATTTTGTAATACCCTCGTTTCTGTTTGTGATCTTTTCTTTTTAGCCCAGAGGAGTTCCTTTAACATTTGTTGCAAAGCTGGCTTGGTAGTGCCAAATTCTTTTAGCTTTTTCTGGTACATAAAATCTTTGAGCTTACCTTCAAATTTGAATAAAAGTCTTTCAGGTAGAGTATTCGTGCTTGTAGGTTTTTCCCTTTCTTCACTTTAAATATATGTGCCACTCCCTTCTGACTAGCAGAGTTTCTGCTGAAAAGTTGACTGATACCCCTATAGGTGTTCCCTTGGATGTTATTTGTTGGTTTTCCCTTTCTGTTTTTAATGTTCTCTTTTTATAATTTTGTCATTTTAGTTATAGCGTGTCTTGGTGTGTTCCTTCTGAGGTTCATCCTGTATGGGAATCTCTACATTTCCTGGACTTGGGTAACTGTTTCCCGTGTTAGGGAATTTTTCAGCTATTATATCTTAAAATATTTTCTCAGGCCCTTTCTCTCACTCTTAACCTTCTGGGAACCCTATAGTGCAGATCTTAGGGCATTTGATGTCTTTGTTTCTTTTTATTCTTTCTTTCTGTTTAGTGGTAGTGATTTTCACTACTCTACTTTCTAGCTCATTGATCCATTCTCCTGTATCATTTAGTCTACTATTGGTTCCATCTAGCATATTTTTATTTCTGATTTTGTATTCTTCATCTCTGTTTAATTGTTCTTATATTTTCTAACTCTTTGTTAAAAACCAACTTCTCCCCCTATATATTTATTCTTCTTCCAAGTTCTTTAATCATCTTTACAGTTATTACTCTGAATTGCTTCTTGAGTAGATTGCCTATTTCTCTTTCACTTAATTCTTCTTTAGGGGTTTAGTTTTATTCCTTCATCTGAAACATGTTCATCTGCCACCTCATTTTGCCTACATTACTGTTTATATTTTTGTGTATGTGGTAGGTTAGTTACACTTCCCAGCCCTGGAGAAGTGGCCTTCTGTAGGAGACATCCTATGCATCCCAGCAGTGCCCTTCCCATTCATCACCCAAGCTATATGCTCTAGGGGTTTCCCCTAAGGAGGGTTGTGTGGGTCCTTCTGTTGTAGCTGGCAATACTGGTAATCTGGTAGACTAGGTTGGCTCCTAGCCTGATTAGCTAACAAGCTCTGTCTTGTGTGGATGTTGCTGGCTGCTGTTTAATGGGGCCTGGTCACAAGGTGGCTGGCTGAAGAACCCTAGGGGGCCCTAGGGTTACTGCTAGCTCACTGGTGGGCAAAGTCAGGGTCCTGAAGACTTCAGAGCTGTTGTCTGCCCAATGGAGCTCAATGCCAGGTCATGGGGTTAGTCCTGGACTACTGGCAGATAGAGCTGTTTTCTGGAGTCTGAGTGGAGGGTCTAAGGATGCCAAAGATTAATGGCATGGATTGGCCGATCCCTGATACAGTTGGATATAGGGCCCAGGCTGTCCCAAAGTTTGCATTGACCTACTATTCATGGACAAGGTCAGGACTCAGCTTGTCCAAGGGTAAGTTGTGACCTGCTGTGAATGTGCCGAATCTGCAAGCTGCAGGATATATTTTTATTTTGCTTTATAACTGGTGTCTTCCACCTGATGAGTGAGGTTGGTCTAGAAGCTAATTGAGGCTTCCTGGAGGGAAGGGTCAGTGTTTGCCCACTGGGGGGTAGAAGTGTGGTTTGACCCTCTGGTGGGCAGGGCCATGTCTAGGGACATCTGTGGGCTCAGGAGGCCTGTTTGCTGATGGGTGGGGCTGTGTCACTGCCCAGTTAGCTGTTCGGCTGAGACATCCCAGCACTGACACCTAAAGGCTGTTGGATGAGGCCATGTCTTGGCACTAATGAACTAACATGGCGGCCACCAGCAGAAGTGTTCACATGATAAAATGTTGCCTAGTATAACTGACATAAGTGTCTACATCCCCAGAGTAAGATGTAACTGCATCCCTGACCCACGAGTCTTTCTAAGAACAGTAATTAGGTCTGACCCAGGTTCCTGTCAAATTTCTGCTCTTGTCATGGATACCAGTGTGTATGAAATTTGAGGGGCACCCTTTAAGGTTGAAGTCTCTATTTCCCCCAATCCTGTGTGGTTCCCAAAATTAGTTCCATTGGCTTTCATACCGAAATGCTCTGGGATCTCATTTTCCCAGTGCAGGAGCCCAGTGTGGAGCTCAGAACTCTCTTATAGGAGAACCTCTACAAATAATTATTCTCCAGTTTGTGGGTTGCCTACCCAGGGATATGGAATTTGATTATATCTCAAATCCACCCTTCCTGCCTGTCTCATTGTGGTTCCTTCCTTGTGTCTTTAGTTGTAGAAGGTCTTTTCTAGTAGGTTTCAGTCTTTTTCAAAGGCAGTTGGCTGCAGATAGTAGAGATTTTGGTGTGCTCACAAAAGGATCTAAATTCAGGCTCTTTCTACTCTGTCTTCTTACTCTCTCACATCTGTGTCTATTCCGCCTGCTAATTCAGCTCCACCTCCCAAGAAGTTCAGCAAGGCTTAATGGTCCTCTTAGAGGCAGCTCCCAGATAGCCCACTGTGGACCATTCACCCTAAGACTGAATTCTCTGTTCACTCTTCTTAGGGTGATCCCTCACTGCTCAAATCATGGCCTGCAAGCCAGCAGCCTAGGCTTCCCCAGACATACCAAGTCATAATCTTCATTCTTTCAAGGTCTCCAGGCCAGTCTTACACACATTACAATTTGAGATGCATCAGTTTAGACTTCTCTTCACAATCTGGCTTAACCTTAAGTCTGCTTGTTTATGTCCCTTTCAATTTCCAATTTAAATTTCTGAAAGAAAGGAAATTTTTCATTCACCTTGCCTACAACATATTTGCCTCTGGATTATAGTACCAATCATTTTTAGCTCAGGGTAAGCAATTCTTCAGTTGTTTTCAGGATCATCTTCTGCTGTTACAACCCTCTCAACACAACTTATTTGTTCAAGCCACAGTCATGCATCTCCACCCAAAAGCAAGCCATGTGCTGTCATACTACCAAGACTTTTATCATGCTATTCTTTTGATCACTTCCCAATCCTTTTCCTTTTGATGAACTACTAATCATCATAAAAATTTACTGTCAACTATCCTAAAAAACCTTGTGTGCTCAGTCACCCAATCATGTTCAACTCTCTGTGACCCCATGGACAGTAACCTGCCAGGCTCCTCTGTCCGTGGAATTTTTCAGGCAACAATATTGGAGTAGGTTGCCATTTTCCTACTCCAGTAGATCTTCCCAACCCTGGGATCAAACCTGCAACTCTTGCATCTTCTTCATTGGCAGGCAGATTCTTTACCACTGAGCCACAAGGGAGGCCCCCATACTATACTGGATCTTAGCCAAAAGGCTGAGAAGTGAAAGCAATATAAGCTGTGTCCAAAAACCTATTATGCAGGACTGCTCCTTTCTCTAACATTATCTCTCTTTGTTACACATCTGTTATGTCAGATATAAATACTATATTATATATTTCTTTATCTACTTCATGAGAGCAGAACTATATTTTATTCATCTTATATCTCTAACACAATTCCTAACACAATCTCTAACACAATAACCTTGCCAACACCCTGTTATAATGAATGTGTAGATAAATGTATGACATGGACATAGATATTGAGATAGTTTACTTTTAAGCTATATTTAGTTAATTTATATGTATTAAAGTTTATATATAAAATTTCATATATTTATATGTAGTTTTTATTTAGTTTATATGTTTAGTATGTATGTATTTAATTTGTATACAAAGGATGAGATGGTTGGATGACATCATTGACACAATTGACATATGTTTGAGCAAACTCCAGGATATAGTGAAGGACAGGGAAGACTGGCATGCTGCAGTCCATGGGATTGCAAAGAGTTAGACATGACTTAGCAACCCAAGAACAACAAATTTTATAAATATGTGTACAATTTAATTTATATATATGTAATTAATAAATATATTTTGTATATATTTGTGTGTTTGTGTATGTGTGCCTTCAGGGTATGTTGAATTAGCTCAGTTTCTCAGTAGAAAATACCAAAAATAAAACAAAAAACAAAACCAAAAAATTATGAAACTTATTAAACCTAAGGGAGTTGGGGGGAAAAGAACTTCGTTCTCACAGCCCCCAAAATAACTGGCATAACCACATAAATCCCACGAGCTTATGCAATTTGCTTTCAGCTGAAGCCTTAGATGCTTCTGTTGTTGCTTAGTTGCTCAGTTTTGTATAGCTCTTTGCGACCCCATGGACTGCAGCACACCAGGCTTGCCTGTCCTTCACCATCTCCCGGAGATTCCTCAAACTCATGTCCATTGAGTCAGTGATGCCATCCAACTATCTCATCCTCTGTCGTCCCGTTTTCCTTCTGTCTTCAATCTTTCCAAGCACCAGGGTCTTTTCTAATGAGTCAGTTCTTTGCATCAGGTGGCCAAAGAATTGGCGCTTCAGTATCAGTCCTTCCAAAGAGTATTCAGGGTTGATTTCTTTTAGGGTTGACTGGTTTGATCTCCTTGCAGTCCAAGGGGAGTCTCAAGAGTCTTCTCCAACACTACAGTTTAAAAACATTGGTTATTCAGCGCTCAGCCTTCTTTATATTCCAACTCACATCCATATATGACCGCTGGAAAAACCATAGCTTTGAGTAGTTGGACCTTTGTTGGCAAAGGAATGTCTCTGCTTTTTAATATGCTGTCTGGTAACAGCGTTTCTTCCCAGGAGCAAGCGTCTTAATTTCATGGCTACAGTCGCCATCTGCAGTGATTTTGGAGCGCAAGAAAATAAAGTCTGTCACTGTTTCCACTGCTTCCCCATCTATTTGTTATGAAGTGATGGGACTTGATGCCAGGATCTTCGTTTTTTGAATGCTGCATTTTAAACCAGCTTTTTCACTCTCCTCTTTCACCTTCATCAAGAGGTTCTTTAGTTCCTCTTGGCTTTCTGCCATAAAGGTGGTGTTATCTGCATCTCTGAGGTTAACGATATTTCTCCCTGCAATCTTGATTCCAGCTTGTGCTTCATCACACATGATGCATACATGTTAAGTTAAATAACAGAGTGAAAATATACAGCCTTGACGTACTCCTTTTCCAATTTGGAAACAGTTCGCTGTTCCATGTCCAGTTCTAACTGTTGCTTCCGGCTCTGCATACAGACTTCTCTGGAGGCAAGTAAGGTGGTCTGGTGTTCCCATCTCTTGAAGAATTTTCCACACGTTATTGTGATGCACATAGTCAAAGGCTTTAGCATAGTCAATGAGGAAAAAGTAAATGTTTTTCTGGAATTCTCTTGCTTTTTCTATGAGCCAACGGATGTTGGCAATTTGATATCTTGTTCCTCTGCCTTTTCCAAATCCAGCTTGACCTTCTGGAAGTTCTCTATTCACATACTGTTGAAGCCTAGCTTGGAGGATTTTGAGCAATACCTTGCCAGCATGTGAAATGAGTGTAGTTGTGAAGTAGTTTGAACATTCTTTGACATTGCCTTTCTTTGGGATTGGAATGAAAACTGACCTTTTCCAGTCTTATGGCCACTGCTGAGTTTTCCAAACATGCAAGCATATTGAGTGCAGCATTTTCACAGCATCATCTTTTAGGATTTGAAATAACTCAACCAGATTCCACCATATCCACTAGTTTTGTTCATAGTGATGCTTCCTAAGGCTCACTTCTGAAGGCATTCCAAGATGTCTGGCTCTAGGTGAATGATCACACCATCGTGATTGTCTGGGTCGTGAAGATCTTTTTTGTACAGTTCTGTGTATTCTTGCCACCTCTTCTTAATCTCTTCTGCTTCTGTTAGGTCCATACCATTTCTGTTCTTTATTATGCCCATCTTTGTATGATATGTTCCCTTGATATCTCTAATATTCTTGGAGAGATCTCTACTCTTTCCCATTCTATTGTTTTCCTCTTTCCTTTCATTTTTCGCTTAGGAAGGCTTTCTTATCTCTCCTTGCTATTCTTTGGAACTCTGCATTCAGATGGGCATATCTTTCCTTTTCTCCTTTGCCTTTCACTTCTCTTCTTTTCTCAGCTATTTGTAAGACCTCCTCAGATAACCATTTTGCCTTCTTGCATTCTTTTTCTCGGGGATTACTTTGATCACCACCTCCTGTACAATGTTACAAACCTCCATCCATAGTTCTTAAGGCACTCTGTCTATCAGATCTAATCCCTTGAATCTATTGTCTGTGTTTCTAATCTAATCCCTTGAAACTAGATGCTTAATAGTTACCAAGTATCTAGGTAAGTTACTCAAACTAGACTTGTGATCATTTTACTCAGTCATGCTCTGCATGACTTTCAGCTCTTCCAGTTCCTTTCTGAGCCACTTATAATACAAAACTTTTTTTAATAGCCACAACAGTCAATAAATAAGCAAGTATTCATAGAAAGTCCAAAATGTACAAGAACAGAGTTAAAGAAGGAGTTCTCATCCCTAGGAATGTGAGAAGGAAAGATTTTATTATATTTCAGGCATTATTCTGGACATTTCACATGTATTTTCACCGTTATCTTTAAGACAACTTAAAAGGTAACCATACTATGATTATCCTCCAAGGATATTTTTAAGTTTTTATTCATAAATTATAGTTTAACAAAAAGGGTTGCACCTTGAAATCACTGAAAACAAAAATTCTCATTTTGACACTCATCTTTCAGAAGAAAATTCAATGCCCATTTTCTTTTAAAATATTTTATGGATTTTAATACATTCTATGAGGTGACTTCCCAAACTACCAATAAATATTGATTTTAGAGCTAAATATGGTGGAAAACTTATTGGGAAACTTTTCTCTGCTAATGAATATTGATTTGTTTTCCCTTCAATCCAGGTCAGAAAAATCCCAATAGATAATTTCTGATATCAATCCTAGAGTTTTATATAACTATTACAAGTTGTTATTTGGATAGAATAATTGAAAAGAATCAAGCTCTATCTGCACTGAAATATATAAAAATGAGCAGTTCTTCAGCAAACAGAGACTTTTCAGTAAACTGGAAATTTCTGATTTTACACCACACAGTCAGTTCCCATTTCAGTGTATCAAGATCTATTTTGAATATTGTCATTAATGTGCCTTCAGAAATATAATTTTCTCTTAAAATCATTTTCAAATATGATTTCCTATTCTCTTAAGTATAATACTTAATTTATTCTTTTTATCATGTGATGATTTCATTAGATTGTGTCAATCATTTTCCACAATGCAGATTATGCTTAAAATGAAATTCAGTGATGGCTACAAAGTACTATTATATATACCTACTGTTCTGCCTTTCTTCTAGTAACCATGGCTCCTCCTGCCCTCAGTTCACAAGTGTAGCAAGAAGTAACTCTGACCACACCCATGAGAACTGAAAGTGTGTGGGCAGTTTGTAAGAACAGTCTCAAGACCCAGTGAAGTTCAAGCAACAAGTCTTCACCCCTCCCTTGCCTCCTTTAACTGGCTTTCCTTCTACTGCTCAAAACCTATGCCTTCCCAAAGTTTCCTCTGTGGTCCTTAGGAAGGTTTTGACTAGGAAAACTGACTGATAAAAGAGGCCCTTGTTCTCACTGAATAGTTTATTTTTCCTGGGACCCTTTCACCTGATTCAAAAGTATGGCATAGCAACCACATATATCTTATGCCACACATACCTTAACAGTTTTGTCTTACAATCTATATGCTACATAACTCCCTGTAAATATTAGCAGCAACCTCATTTTTCCAAGAAGACATTAACCTTGTTTCTTAACCCAAGCAAAGATTCCTTGACAAATCAAACAACCATCCTATTGTCTTAACTGGATGATGCTCCTGAGGAAATGCTAAAGAGGTTAATTTCTCTCAGGGTATTTTATGTTTTTGCAAGTGAAAGCAATTGAATGAATGATGACGTCAAACCTTTTGCTCATAATAACCAGAAACCTGGTGGGGAGGTTACAGCTAACCCCTGGGAAAACAAGAACTAATGAGAAACATTCTTTCAGCTGTGCTCAGCTAAATGAGGAGTATAACATCAAAATATTCCTAAGAAACAAAACTTTTCAGCCACAGTAATTTTAGAAATAATAATTTTCCTACTATCTCCCAGTGAGAAGTGGTTTATCTTACATATATTTTAAATTTATCTTTGAAGCTTTGTTTGCCACAACTAATTCAAATACCTGGAGAGAGAGGTCTTTCTTACTAATAAATGTCATTCTTCCAAAATCATCTTGACTAACAAAGACTCCTGGAAACCTGAATATTGTCTTAAATCTATAAGTTCTTCAACTTCAGTTTGCCTCAGAATCCTAGAGGGCTTGTTAAAACAGAGTTGGGGGCCCTATACCCAAAGTTTCTGATTCAGTAGGAGTGGAATAGGGTCTAAGAATTTACATTCCTGACAAGTGCTCAGGTGAGCCTGATGCTGTTGATTCCATGCCAAATTTTGAGAATTTTAAGAGATAATAATTAATAGGCTACTGTATTTATGACACACTCTCTAAAATTGATAATTTTGTGTAAGAAGTTAGCAGTTAAATAGTGAAGAGAAACTGCTCCTATTATGTCCTGAAATGGTAATAAAGATCTGTATTAGTGGATTTAAAAAATTAGCTCTTTTAAAATACAAGGTGATGACAGGATTCCTATAACTGATCAGCTGATGGGTCAGTGGTGAAATGCATGTTAGTATCCCAAGGTACCATTGTCCCTGGCCTATGGCCTGAAGTAATTCATGAGATTCACACTGGAAAGACCTTCCAGGGATTACTAGCCAAATGTCAACAGTGCCATTTATGAAGGAAAGAATATCTAAATAAGAGAGGCAAATTAAAGAAAAGTAGGAGAAAGAAGGGCTTTGAAAGGATGAGGTTTTGAAAAGGCAATGCAAAATCTCACCTATGGTCTATCATAATTTGTCTCATCTGCTAAGAAAATCTACTCCAAACGGTAAGAGTAGGTCTTGACCTGTTACTGAAAACAATCTTTCCAATGTTTATTCTATGACCATTGTCTTTTTCCTTCCCTTTTTTCTACTTTCTAACAGTGGAAACTTCTTGTTGGTGTTTTTAATTAAACAAGACCACCATCAGCGCCACATAAAAATGACATATTTCATATGGTTTTACTTAGAGATAATTCATGTTATAACATTTCTGGAGGGCAATTGGCTGTATAAACCAAAAAAAAATTTTAAGTAGGTATTTTTTGAACCAGCAAATCCCTTTCTTGGAATTTATGTTGATGGAAATCAGCATGAATATATCTTCAAATGTAGCAGTCTTTATTTTTAAAACAATTAAAAAAACCTAAATGAAAATGAAAAATGACAAAACCTAATAACAATCTTTTTAAACTTGTGGTACATTAATATAAGCCACTTAAATATTGTAGAAGAATTTTTAGTTGATATAGAAAGATATTCAAGATATACAATTTTTAAAAGTCCAAAACATGTTCTAAATTATTATTTTGGAAAAATGTGACTATGTGAAAGACAGTGAGTAAACACCAACATACTAACCTATTATCTCACTATCTAGAGACAAATGCCCACTGAATTCTTTACTTGTCCAGATTTTTTTATGATAATTTGTATTTCATAGTGAGAAAAACAAAATTTAAATAATTTAATATTTTAAATAATTATGATTATAATTTTTATTCCTTAAAAGATAAAGAAGCTATTTGAGAACTATAGAAAATTTAATTTTATTTTCACATGTAAATAAATTGTTTAGGCCAGAAAAAAAATGTTGAGTCTACAAAATATAAGGAATAATTATCTGAGTTCATCAGTGAAATTTTTTCACAACCAAAAATATGTTTTTCCAGTTTCTAGTGTAAGTCAAAACTGATCAGTCTTTTTAAAGAGAATCACATTATTTCATTGAAAGAAATTCTTCCACTACTAGGGTGTTACTAGATAGAATACTTTTTTATTAAAAATATATGAACAGAAGATATGTGGGATTTTCTTTCTTTTTATTTGGTGTCCAGTGCTTCTATTCATGAAAAGGTCAATATTCTAATATTCACTCAGTAAAGGGTATAAATTTAATTTTCTTTAGTTATTCTGTCCTAAAATGGTCAGCATCAAGGTATGGCTAGCACAATTGTTTACAGTGCGGAAACTACAACTTGCTCAGGAACACAGAGGGCTTTCTAAACAGTGGATTTTTTTTCTTCACGCTAAAGCATCGATAGCTAGCCTGCTACACTAAGTTGGACACAAGCCAAATTCCAACAAAGCTCAAAATCCTTGTGGTAGTTTCTTCTTAATTTAAATACTGCCTCAGATCTAGGTCCTACCACCTGAGTTATAATTCCATATTATACCTGCCATGTCCTTGTGATTTAATTACTTAAATAATCCTAGCTTCTTGAATACTTTGGCTATAACTGCTTAGAAAAGATAATTCAAAAAGAAATCTGAGAAAGATAATATCTAAACCATAAGTTTGTTTCTGGCTCCAGCTTTTTAATCTTTGCAATCTTTTTAATCTTTCTTGCTCAGTAAAGATTCTTCTCTTTGCACAAGGCCCAAAGACATGAAGCAACTATACAAATAATTCACATTATTCTACTGGGCCATTTTTTCCCCCTGAATATGTTTATTTTTTAAATTTTTAATGGAGCATAGTTGATTTACAACATTGTGTCAGTTTCAGGTATACATCCAAGTGACTGACATATATATACAGATATCTACTTCTTTTTTGGATTCTTTTCCTATCTAGGCCATTACAGAGTATTGATTAGAATCCCCAGTGCTACAGAGCAGGTTCTTATTAGTTATCTATTTTATATACTGTAGTGTATGTTGTACCGATCCTAGTCTCACAATTTCTCTTTTGCCCCCTCTTATGCAGATAACACCACCCATATGGCAGAAAGTGAAGAGGAACTAAATTGCCTCTTGATGAAAGTGAAAGAGGAGAGTGAAAAAGTTGGCTTAAAACTCAACATTCAGAAAACTAAGATCATGGCATCTCGTCCCATCACCTCATAGGAAGTAGATGGGGAGACGGTGGAAACAGTGTCAGACTTTATTTGGGGGGGCTCCAAAATCACTGCAGATGGTGACTGCAGCCATGAAATTAAAAGACGCTTACTCCTTGGAAGGAAAGTTATGACCAACCTAGATAGCATATTAAAAAGCAGAGACATTACTTTGCCAACAAAGGTCCATCTGGTCAAGGCTATGGTTTTTCCAGTGGTCATGTATGGAGGTGAGAGTTGGACTGTGAAGAAAGCTGAGCACCGAAAAATTGATGCTTTTGAACTGTGGTGTTGGAGAAGACTCTTGAGGGTCCCTTAGACTGCAAGGAGATCCAATCAGTCCATCCTGAAGGAGATTAGTCCTGGGTGTTCGTTGGAAGGACTGATGCTGAAGTTGAAACTCCAATACTTTGGCCACCTCATGCGATGAGTTGACTCCTTGGAAAAGACCCTGATGCTGGGAGGGATTGGGGGCAGGAGGAGAAGGGGGCGGCAGAGGATGGGATGACTGGATGACATCACCGACTCGATGGGCATGAGTTTGAGTAAACTCCGGGAGTTTGTGATGGACAGGGAGGCCTGGCGTGCTGCGATTCATGGGGTCGCAAAGAGTCGGACACGACTGAGTGACTAAATTGAAATGAACTGACCCTATGGTAGCCATATTTGCTTTCTACACCCATGACTCTTGTTTTATAAATAAATTCACTTGTATCTCCTTTTCTTAGATTCCACATATAAGTGATATCACATGACACTTATCTTTCTATGTCTTATTTCACTCAGCACGACAATCTCTAGGTTCATACATGTTGCTGTAAATGGTGTTCATTTTATCCTTTCTATAGCGGAGCAATATTCCATAGTATATGTATACCACATCTTCTTTATCCATTCCTCTGTTGATGGATAGTCAAACTGCTTCCATTTATTATCTATTGTAAATAATGCTGCAGTGAACATTGGGGTGAATGCATCTTCTGAAGCTATGTTTCCAGGAATATACCCAGGAGTAGGATAGCTTCATATGGTAGCTCTATGTTTAGTTTTTTAAAGAACCTCCATAGTGGCTGTACCAATTTGCATTCCCACCAACAGTGTAGGAGGGTTCCCTTTTCCCCACACCCTCTCCAGCATTTATTGTTTGTAGACTTTTTTGGTGGTGGTCGTTCTGATTGGTGTGAGGTGATGCTTCATTGTAGTCTTCATTTTCAATTCTCAAAAATAATTAGTGATGTTGAGCATTTTTTCATGTACTTTTCAGCTGTCTGTATGTCTTCTTTGGAGAAATGTCTATTTAGCTCTCCCCCCTACTTTTTCATTGGATTATTTGCTCTTTTGGTATTGAGTTGCATGAGCTCTTTGTGTATTTTGGATATTAATCCCTTGTTGGTTGCTTCATTTGCAAGTATTTTCTCTCAGTTTGAGGGTTGTCTTTTCATTTGGTTTGTAGTTTCCTTGGCTGTGCAGAAGCTTTTAAGTGTAATTAGGTCTCATTTGTTTATTTTTTTTTTATTTTCACTACTCTAGTAAATGGATGGATCCAAAAAGATCTTGCTGCAATTTATGTCAAAAAAGTATTCTGCCAATGTTTTTCTCTAAGAGTTTTATAGTATCTGGCCATGCATTTAGATCTTTAACCCATTTTGAGCTTATTTTTGTGTATGGTGTTGTAGCTGCTGCTGCTGCTAAGCCGTTTCAGTCATGTCAGACTCTGTGCAACCCCATAGACGACAGCCCACCAGGCTCCCCTGTCCCTGGGATTCTCCAGGCAAGAACACTGGAGTGGGTTGCCATTTCCTTCTCCATTACCTTTTACTACAGTCAGTCTATAACCAACCTCATGACTGAACACATACAGGTTTCGAGCCATCGTTCGCTCCTTCCTCCCTGCATCCTCCTCTACTTACAGACATGAGCCTAAGAACAAAAGTGTAATTAGTAGACTGTTTCAATTCAGGGTCAAGACTGGGCTTTATCACTAAGTGACCTTGGACATGGCACTTACTTGCTGTTGACTCAGTTCCCTCAGCTGGAAAAAAAAAAATCATTCTTTTACATATAGCTGTCCAGTTTTCCCAGCACCATTTATTTAAGAGATTTTTCTTTTCTCCGTTTATATTCTTGCTTCTATTGTCACAGGTTAGGTGACCACAGGTATGAAGGTTTTTCTTTGGGCTGTCTATCCTGTTCCATTGGTCTATATTTCTATTTTGTGCCAGTACCATTCTGTCTTTTTTTTTTTTTTTTTTTTTTTTTTATTTTATTAGTTGGAGGCCAATTACTTCACAACATTTCAGTGGGTTTTGTCATACATTGACACGAATCAGCCATTGAGTTACACGTATTCCCCATCCCGATCCCCCCTCCCACCTCCCTCTCCACCCGACTCCTCTGGGTCCTCCCAGTGCACCAGGCCCGAGCACTCGTCTCATGCATCCCACCTGGGCTAGTGGTCTGATTCACCATAGATAATATACATGCTGTTCTTTTGAAACATCCCACCCTCACCTTCTCCCACAGAGTTCAAAAGTCTGTTCTGTACTTCTGTGTCTCTTTTTCTGTTTTGCATATAGGGCCATCGTTACCATCTTTCTAAATTCCGTATATATGTGTTAGTATGCTGTAATGTTCTTTATCTTTCTGGCTTACTTCACTCTGTATAATGGGCTCCAGTTTCGTCCATCTCATTAGAACTGATTCAAATGAGTTCTTTTTAACGGCTGAGTAATATTCCATGGTGTATATGTACCACAGCTTCCTTATCCATTCATCTGCGGATGGGCATCTAGGCTGCTTCCATGTCCTGGCTATTATAAACAGTGCTGTGATGAACATTGGGGTGCACGTGTCTCTTTCAGATCTGGTTTCCTCGGTGTGTATGCCCAGAAGTGGTATTGCTGGGTCATATGGCAGTTCTATTTCCAGTTTTTTAAGAAATCTCCACACTGTTCTCCATAGTGGCTGTACTAGTTTGCATTCCCACCAACAGTGTAAGAGGGTTCCCTTTTCTCCACACCCTCTCCAGCATTTATTGCTTGTAGACTTTTGGATAGCAGCCATCCTGACTGGCGTGTAATGGTATCTCATTGTGGTTTTGATTTGCATTTCTCTAATAATGAGTGATGTTGAGCATCTTTTCGTGTGTTTGTTAGCCATCTGTATGTCTTCTTTGGAGAAATGTCTGTTTAGTTCTTTGGCCCATTTTTTGATTGGGTCATTTATTTTTCTGGAATTGAGCTTCAGGAGTTGCTTGTATATTTTTGAGATTAATCCTTTGTCTGTTCCTTCATTTGCTATTATTTTCTCCCAATCTGAGGGCTGTCTTTTCACCTTACTTATAGTTTCCTTTGTAGTGCAAAAGCTTTTAAGTTTCATTAGGTCCCATTTGTTTAGTTTTGCTTTTATTTCCAATATTCTGGGAGGTGGGTCATAGAGGATCCTGCTGAGATTTATGTCAGAGAGTGTTTTGCCTATGTTCTCCTCTAGGAGTTTTATAGTTTCTGGTCTTACATTTAGATCTTCAATCCATTTTGAGTTTATTTTTGTGTATGGTGTTAGAAAGTGTTCTAGTTTCATTCTTTTACAAGTGGTTGACCAGTTTTCCCAGCACCACTTGTTAAAGAGGTTGTCTTTTTTCCATTGTATATCCTTGCCTCCTTTGTCAAAGATAAGGTGTCCATAGGTTCGTGGATTTATCTCTGGGCTTTCTATTCTGTTCCATTGATCTATATTTCTGTCTTTGTGCCAGTACCATACTGTCTTGATGACTGTGGCTTTGTAGTAGAGTCTGAAGTCAGGGAGGGTGATTCCTCCAGTTCCATTCTTCTTTCTCAAGATTACTTTGGCTATTCGTGGTTTTCTGTATTTCCATACAAATTGTGAAATTATTTGTTCTAGTTCTGTGGAAAATACCGTTGGTAGCTTGATAGGGATTGCATTGAATCTATAGATTGCTTTGGGTAGAATAGCCATTTTGACAATATTGATTCTTCCAATCCATGAACACAGTATGTTTCTCCATCTGTTTGTGTCCTCTTTGATTTCTTTCATCAGTGTTTTATAGTTTTCTATGTACAGGTCTTTTGTTTCTTTAGGTAGATATACTCCTAAGTATTTTATTCTTTTTGTTGCAATGGTGAATGGTATTGTTTCCTTAATTTCTCTTTCTGTTTTCTCATTGTTAGTGTATAGAAATGCAAGGGATTTCTGTGTATTAATTTTATATCCTGCAACTTTACTATATTCGTTGATTAGCTCTAGTAATTTTCTGGTAGAGTCTTTAGGGTTTGCTATGTAGAGGATCATGTCATCTGCAAACAGCGAGAGTTTCACTTCTTCTTTTCCTATCTGGATTCCTTTTACTTCTTTTTCTGCTCTGATTGCTGTGGCCAAAACTTCCAAGACTATGTTGAATAGTAGTGGTGAGAGTGGGCATCCCTGTCTTGTTCCTGATTTCAGGGGAAATGCTTTCAATTTTTCACCATTGAGGGTGATGCTTGCTGTGGGTTTGTCATATATAGCTTTTATTATGTTGAGGTATGTTCCTTCTATTCCTGCTTTCTGGAGAGTTTTAATCATAAATGGGTGTTGAATTTTGTCAAAGGCTTTCTCTGCATCTATTGAGATAATCATATGGTTTTTATCTTTCAATTTGTTAATGTGGTGTATTACGCATTCTGTCTTGATTACTGTATTACTGATTACTGATACTATTGTCTGAAGTCAGGGAATCTGATACCTCTAACTCCATTTTTCTTTCTCAAGATTGCTTTGGCTTTTTCAGGGTCTTTTGTGTTGGCATACAAGTTGTAAAATTTTGTTCTAATTGTGTGGAAAATGCCATTGATAATTTGAGAGAGATTACACTGAATCTCTGGGCTGCTTTGGGTAGTATAATCATTTTCACAATATTAATTCTTCCAATCCAGGAACACTGTATACCCCTCTGTTTTGTTGCTGTTTAGTCAGCCAGTCCTGTCCAACTCTTTTGACCCCGTGGACTGCAGCATGCCAGGCATCCCTCTCCCTCACCATCTCCTGAAGTTTGACCAAGCGTATGTCCTTTGCATCAGTGAGGCCATCCAACCCTCTCATCCTCCGATGCCCTCTTCTCCTTCTGCTCTCTCATTTCTTTCATCAGTGTCATACAGTTTCTACGGACAGGTCTTTCACCTCCTTAGGTAGCTTTATTCCTAGGTATTTTATTCTTTTTATTGCAGTGGTAACTAGTATTGTTTCCTTAATTTCTATTTTTGATCTTTTTTTGTTTTTGTATAGGAATGCAAGAGATTTCCATGTGTTAATTTACTATCCTGCAACTTTACCAAATTCACTGATGAGCTCTAGTAGTTTTCACATAGCACCTTTAGGATTTTCTATGTATAGTATTACATCAACTGCAAACTGACTGTTTTACTTATTCTTTTCCAATTTGGATTGCTTTTATTTCTTTTTCTTCTTTGATTATCATGGCTAAGACTTTCAAAACTATGTTGAATAACAGTGGTGAGAGTGGACATCCTTATCCTGTTCTTGATCTTATGGGAAATTATTTCAGTTTTTCACCATTTGACAATGACTGTTGTAGGTTTGTCATATGTCATATATGGCCTTTATTATGTTGAGGTAGGTTCCCTGGTAGCTCAGCTGGTGAAGAATCTGCCTGCAATGCAGGAGACCCTGGTTTTATTCCTGAGTTGGGAAGATCCCCTGGAGGAGGCATGGCAACCCACTCCAGTATTCTTGCCTGGAGAATCCCCATGGACAGAGGAGCCTAGCGGTTTGCAGTCCATGGGGTCACAAAGGGTCAGACATGACTGAGTAACTAATCACAGCATAGCACATGTTCCCTCTGTTCACTTTCTGGGGAATTTTTATCATAAATAAGTCTTAAATTTTGTCAAAAGCTTTTTCTGCATTGATTAACATGCTCATATGGTTTTAATTCTTCAGTTTGTTAATATGATGTATTACACTGATTGATTTGTGTATGTTGAAGAATCCTTGCATCCCTGCAATAAATCCCACTTCTCTATGGTATATGATCCTTTTAATGTTTTGTTGGATTCTGTTTGCTAGTGTTTTGTTGAGGATATTTGTGTCTATGTCCATCAGTGATATTGGCCTTTAATTTTCTTTTTTGTGTGATATCTTTGTTTGGTCTTGGTATCAGGGTAGTGGTGGCCTCACAGAATGAGCTTTGGAGTGTTTCTTCTCTGAAATTTTTGAAGAGTTTGAGAAAAATAGATGTTAACTCTTCTCTAAGTATTTGATAGAATTCACCTGTGAAGCCATTTGGTCCTGGTCTTTTCGTTTGTTGGAAGATTTTTGACCACAGTTTTGATTTCAGTACTTGTGATTGGTATGTTTATATTTTCTATTTCTTCCTGGTTCAGTCTCAGAAGGTTGTACCTTTCTAAGAATTTGTCTCTTTCTTCCAGACTATCCATTTTATTAGCATATATTGATAGTTGCTTGTAGTAGTCTTTTATGATCCTTCATATTTCTATGGTGTCAGTTGTAACTTTTCCTTTTTCATTTCTAATTTTGTTGATTTGAGTCCTCTCCCTTTTTTCTTGATGAATCTAGCTAAAGATTGATCAATTTTGTTTATCTTCTCAAGAAAGCCAGCATTTTGTTTCACTGATGTTTTGTATTGTCACCTTTGTTTCTATTTCAGTTATTTCTGCTGCTATCATTTTTGTGATTTCTTTCCCTCTGCTAACTTTAAGTTTTGTTTTTTTTTTTTTCTTCTTCCTCTAATTACTTTAGGTTTAAGGCTAGGTTGTATACTTGAGATATTTCTTGTTTCTTGAAGTAAGATTGTATTGCTATAAACGTCTCTCTTAGAACTGCTTTAGCTGCATATGATGCATTGTCCTGTATGTATTGCCATCTGTCTCTAGGTATTTTTTAATTTCCTCTTTGATTTCTTCAGTGATTCATCAGTTGTTTAGTAACATTATTTAACCTCAGTGTGTTTGAGTTTTTAACAGATTTTTTTCTGTAATTGATTTCTAAACTCATAGTATTGTGGTTGGAAAAGATGCCTGATATGATTTAAATTTTCCTAAATTTACTAAGGCTTGATTTGTGACCCCAGGTATGGTCCATCCTGCAGAATGGTCTTTGTACACTTGAAGTTGTATTCTGCTGCTTTCAGATGGAATGTCCTATAAATAGCAATCAATTGTATTTGGTCTAATGTGTTATTTAGAGCTTGTGTTTCCTTACTGATTTTCTGTCTCGATGATCTTTCCCTTGGTGTAAGTGGAGTGTTAAAGTCTCCCAAAATTTTTCTGTTACTGTTTCCCCTTTTACAGCTTTTAGCAGTTGTCTTATATACTGAGGTTCTCCTATGTTGGTGCATAAATATTTACAATTGTTATATCTTACTCTTGGATTGATCCCTTGATCATTATGTAGTGTCCTTCTTTGTCTCTTGTAACAGTCTTTATTTTAAAATATCTTGTGTGTGATAAGAGTATTGCTGATCCAGGTTTCTCTTGATTTCCAATTCATGGAATATCTTTTCCCATCCCCTTACTTTCAGCCTGTATGTGTCCTTAGGTGTGATATGGGTCTCTTGTTGACAGAGACCCACATAAGTCTTATTTTTGCATACATTCAGTCAGCCAATTTTTTGGTTGGAAAGCATTTCATTCATTGGCATTTAAAGTAATTATTGATATATATACTTCTATTGCCATTTTCTTAACTGTTTTCAGCTTGTTTTTATAGGTCTCTTCTCTTCCTTTTTCATTCTCTTCTCTTGGGTTTCTTGCTTTTAGCAATTCTTGTAAAGCTGGTATGGTGGTGCTGAATTCTCTTAGCTTTTTCTTGTCTGTAAAGCTTTTGATTTCTCTCAAAACTGAATGAGAGCCTTGCTGCATAGAGTAGTCTTAGTGAAAGTGAAGTCGCTCAGCTGTGTTCAACTCTTTGCAACCCCATGGACTGTAGCCTACCAGGCTCTTCCGTCCATGGGATTTTCCAGGCAAGAGTACTGGAGTGTCGCCATTTCTTTCTCCAGGGGATCTTCCTGACCCAGGGATTGAACCCAGGTCTCCCGCATTGCAGGCAGATGTTTTACCATCTGAGCCACCAGGGAAGCCCCAATAGTACTCTACTAAGAGTAGTCTTAGGTGTAGGTTTTTCCCCTTTCATCATTTATAATATGCCCCTCCCTTCTGGCCTGCAGAGTTTCAGTTGAAAAATCAACTGATAACCTTACAGAGATTACCTTGTATTGGGTTGGCCAAAAGATCCATTCAAGTTTTCTCGTAGATGATATTTGTTGCTTTTTCTTTGCTGCTTTTAATATTTCTTCTTTGTATTTAATTTTTAATTGTTTGATTAATATGTATCTCAGTATATTCCTCCTTAGGTTTATCCTGTGTGGAACTCTCTGTGCTTCCTGGGCTTAAGTATCTATTTCCTTTCCCATGATAGGGAAATTTTTTATTATGGTTTATTCAAATATTTTTTCAGGCCCTTTTTCTTCTTCTTCTGGGACCTCTATAATTTGAATGTTTGTGCTTTTAATATTGCCCCAGAGGTTACTGAGACTGTCCTCATTTCTTTTCTTTCTTTTCCTTTACTCTCTCCCAGAGCAGTGATTTCCAGCATTTTGTATTCCAACTCATTTATCTGTTCTTCTGTCTCAGTTAATCTACTATTGATTCATTCCAATGTATTATT